>NW_026706916.1:0-600000 GCF_024137745.1 Phymastichus coffea
CGCAGTCATTTTCAAATTGATCGCCGCGCGTTCTCGCGCGCGATATCGCATACATTGTACTGTCCAATCGCGTTTCTCTCGATCGCCGCGATATTCACTTGACTCCTCGACACTGTCACGTAAGAACGCAGCGCGTGCATAACCGATGTGATTTATCGCTGGGCCGGGCTAATGCGCGAGACACGCGCGAGTGATAGAAAAACCGGGTTGACCCGCGGCGAGTGTTCCCCGTTGCAATGGCTTGACGCGCGCGTACCGACGGCCAAGCCTTTTTGCTCGCACACGCTTCTTTTTTGCCATCACCCGCCACGACGATCGGGCGCGAATAATGCCAGAGCGGCACGTTCCAATAAAGAAAGCTATCCGCTCACGGCGCATCCCAGATAGATAGCCGCAGGCCAATGTTGACGTTACGTGTATGTATCCCGGCGAACAAATAGCCAGCGGTGCGATTGTTTGCGCGAATTAAAGGCTCGTCGACGTAGGCCCATTAAAGCGAGCACGCTGCACGTCTGTGTGTTCTCTTTTTTTTTTTTTTTTCCTGATGAAAGGACAAAAGCCAGCAGAACGCGCGCACACGTGTCGCCTGGTTTATATACGTACAAGCATACGCTCTCTTTATTGGCGAGCGCCGGAAGCTTGGATATTATACATGCGCCTTGCAATGCAGACGACACGCGCGTCGCGGGACAATGGCTCGAAAGGGTGGGGCTGAACGACTGTAAATTGTACGCCATGCGCGAGGGTTGCATTTCTTACGATTGACGTTAAAAAAAAAAACACAAAAAAAAGATCGCGTCAGTCGTGGAAGATGATGATGAATACGGGACACGTGTCCCGTACGAAAATATTGCACGTGGCAGGCATCTCGTTCCACATCCCATTGGGCACGCGAGAAGGACAAATCGACGACAGCTCGACATCGAAGCGCCCAGCTTAGGATGAATAAACCAATGTAGCCTGCTGCCGCCCCGCGCTGCTGACGAGCTCGCGAAAGAAAACAGCGCCGGTTAGCGTCTAATCTCGGGGCTCCCCAGCAGCCCTTCGTCGGGCCGAGCTGTTTTCTTTTTTCAACCTCGCGCTGCCATCTCGTCCGCACACTCGCGCCCTTCGTCCGTGCACTTTTCCGTCCCCTCGGCGTCTATATAAGTTTGCGCACGAGTGCCACTAGTCTTCTGTATGTGCTCGGTTGGGATTTGCAGGGGCAAAAAGAAGAAAAAAAAAGAGAAATTGGATTACACGCGCGATCCGTGAGAGAGAGAGAGAGAGAGAGAAAAAGGGTGTGCAGCAGCCCTGGGGGATTTTTAATGACGCACTTCGCGCCCAGAGCGCAACCCGTAGGATTATACACCGTGATAACGAATATATATTTTGCGAAGCAGGGAGGCCGACTGCGTGTCGAGAGATTTTCCACGATATGCACGCGGGACGATATCGTACCTCGGTGTGTATTACAAGGCATTGAAGATGCTCATTAAACTTGGATTTTTTCATTTTTTTCTTCGTTAAGCCGCATGCTTGTTTTTGTTTCGGGCTTCTGCGGATTATTAGTTTTTTTTTTCTTTTTTTGTTTCCTTCCCTAGTCGTTGATTAATAATGACGGAGCTGAGTCGGTCGATAGTTTGAGTTGCCTTTTAATGAAAGGAGCCGATGCTCGAGAAGCCGCAAAGAATTCAAATATGCAGAGGAATTGCATCTGCAGTGCGCGCGTTTTTCGCGTTAGTGCGAGAAAATGGGTCGAGCTGCACACGAAAACGTGCGTCTTTTTCTTCATTGTCGCTGAAATTATTCAAAGCAACGCCGTCACGGAATTCCAACAATTTGAAAAACAAACAATTGCCGACGAATCGACTTTTTTTGAAAGCGCAATTATTATCGGAAAGCTTGTATTTGACGCGTACGTGCTGCCATTGCACCGTAATTACATCGGCGAGACAAAAAAAAAAGAAAAAAAAAAGAACGAGCGGTCGCTTGTCAATAAATCTCGCACATTGCTAATCACACAGTGAAAGCTTAATGTCTTAATCCTTCCGTCCCCGGCTTTTGATTACAGTGGCGTGCGCGCCTAGCAATTACAAAATAATTCCTTGCTCTATCGTCGGTTTCTGCGCTGGCAACAGCCGGCGCCGCCACTCGCAAGAGTTTCTCGCCGTGGAAAGCCAGCGGCAGCCGTGGCCTTTTTGATTGTTACGAAAATAAAGCGGCGACAAGCCGGGGCTGAAACCCGCTCATAATCCATTTTGATGGTAGTCAACAACGACGAGAGTCAAATTGCCGGCTCACCCGCACGAGTAATCTTATACCTGACGCTCAATAAGTATGATGCTGCGTTTGTACGTAAAAATAGATTTTATAAATATAACAGCCCGGCTATTAGTAGGCGCGGATTTCCGGAATTCAACAGAGAGGAAGGATGTATACGGGTCAGAGAGGCAGAGAAACGTTTCGTGGATAAATTCGACTTCGTTGATTATTTCAAGGCATCGCGTTATCGTGGCTAATAGAGAGAGAGAGAATAAATTCTACAAAATGGCAATTCAATCGAATGGCAATAAGGCAATGATCAGCAGTAAGCACAAGGCAATAAATATAAACGCTCCATTTTCGCCACACGCGGGCACGCACGGTCCGCTATGTACACACGAGCGTTTAATCGGACGTCAATTGACAATTAATCGAAGAAGAAGACGAACGCAGGCGAGCACGGCGCGAGACCTCACGCGCGATGTAGCCGCTTGCCCGATTATCGCTAATTATCGCCTCCACGAGCTGCCTCGTATTTATGCCAACGTAACTATGCGCGCGCCCGTGCATATTTTTCATTTCTCCGGCTGGTTTCACTCCTCGCTCTCCGACTTACCGCTCTCTCACTGCGCGCGCGCGCGCGCGCGTGCATGTGACCGATCTCGCGCGGTCGTATCCGAGGAATGAAAGTGTACGGGCACCTTTTGTGATTCTCGGCTGTTTCGACTTTTCGCGTTTTATACATACATACACATACACACACACATACATACATACATACATATATATATAGACACGCGATTGCGTGGCTTGCGGGCTTGCCTGACGGATCGTCGAGACAGTAAAACTTGAGGTTTTTGTCGAGGGAATGGGGAAAACTTGCGGTTTTTTGACCAGTTTTTTCGCTCGGCGTTTTGCACTTTCTTTGCAATTTTTCCATCACACGCACATCGTAAACGTAGGCCGTTCTACAAGTTTCAAGCAGTAATGTGAAAGTCCGCGACACAAGCTGCCTATTTGTTTACTCTAAATGAAAAATTTATGACTCCTTGTATAGCAGATACCTAAAGTGCAATATATACGATTTTCATATAAAAAAAATTAAGTAATAATAAATTCCGAAGATTATACTCTGACGAGCTTGAATATTCATAAAGGAAATGTCAAAAAAATTACAGTTGAATGGTCGACGGGAAATTTCATGGTGAATAACTCTGAAATGATCATAACGCTATTGGCTCTCAAAACTCAAAAGAAAAAAAAATCAATTGCCGTGGGAAGAAGTTGCAACACGTAAAAGTTCCATCGCGTAGCGAGCCACCCACATGGATAACGAAAAAGGCGAAAAGCCACACAGCGGCGAGCTCGTAAAAAATGGAGAACGAAAGCTCAGAGAGCGCGTAAACGCGTAGGCGACATTCGGGTATGTGCACCTGCCACCGGAGGTAGATGCATCGCGAGAAAGGAGCCTCAGCGAGCGTCCGATGAATATTTATGTTGGGGCGGGAGGGGGAGGAGGATTCCATTGGAAAGTCAAGGTCGCCCGTACGCGTACGAGTCCGCGTGGGTCGCGCGCGTATATACCTCCATTTACAGCTGCGCTCGCGCTCGCGCATAATATCTCCCCCGGGAGAGCGAGCCAGCGTTCTCGTTATGTCATGGCTTTTAATCATCGTATGTCCCAGCTGTTAGTCGAGATGGGCTGCAGCTACGTACTGCGGATGCACGAGCGTGACCGAAGAGAGACGACGCTGAGGCGGTTCAAACGCAAAGTACATTTTACGTTTTATCGTAGGTCGAATGGAGGTTCGGTGAAAACTGTCATCAGCCTAAGTGCTACTCGATTACGTGCAGCGCGAGACAAGTCCGTGAGTAGAATGTCGTGTAATTTCACAAGTGGCGAACGAACGTATGTCGCTTTTACACGCGATCGCTATAAAGTAATCAATTATCCGAAGATTCACGGTATGAAGTTGTTAGGGAGATAAGAAGGCTGTCAAAATAATCCGGGCGATAGAGTCACAGAGAGGATGTCAAGAGCATCGCGGGATTGCCCAAGGGGACGATGTCACGAAAGGAGCCCAGCGCTACGTATACGTTTCTATCGATTTCGCCGACGACGACGCGCTGTATGCGGGCGTGCCCTAGTCAACAAGTCCATCTGATGCGCGCACTACGTGGGTCTTTGTCGGAGAGCAGATAGTAGGACTCGATCGACCGCGCCGAATTGATTTTCATTGGACTTGACATTTTTTAGATTTGCCACGTCGCTTATTCTTGGGAATATTGATGATCGCTCTGCAGAAAGCGACGATAATGCCAGACTTCCAAAATCGAAGATAACTGTGAATTATTCGTTTTGACGAAGGCTTAAGCGACGCTGCGCCTGTGGCAAGTAGTACTTATCGAATCGTCGCTAAAGTATTTCCTTAACGACCAAAAAACACAATGGTTATCGAGCGATGCTTTTTTTTTTCTTCCTCTTGGAAGTTGCCGATTCGTAAATGCCTGGCATTACATCGCGGCGCAGTAGTTAAATTCGACAAAAGCGTCAAGCAGGCGCATCAAAATCCCACTAAAGAGGCCGCAATAAAAGTGGCTTTCCTTCGCGAAAACAAATCGATACGCGCGCGACAAATAACGACGAAACAAGGAGGGGGGAGGGGTCGGTCGCGATGAGAATGAGATTGCTGGCTTTCAAATTCACTCGCACAGAGAGATTAGGAGCTCTATCGACTATTGTTGTGAGAAACTTTAATCTCGTGGAGTGTACAGGAGCGCATTGTTCGCGGATAGCATTGCAATCGCGAGAGGGGCGGCCGATGAAATTCCGATATACGCCTGAGCAGTTAAAATTGGAAAAGTCCAAAAGTAATTTACCTCGCGAAGTTGCATATAATTGAATCGAAACAAAATACATTATACTTCTCTTCTACAAATCCACTGGGATACGATCAAGTTTGAAAACGACTCTCTCGCTCTCGTGAGATTATTCGCGATGTTCGAGTTTACGGATACTAAACTTGGGACGGTGATAAAGCCTCGTCCTTTCGTGTCCATCTTTACCCCGCGTGCTTTGGCTTTGTTTACGTGCGCGTGGTACGCGAAAGTGTCATTCTCAGTTTATATCAGTCTCCATCCATTAAGCTTTGTTATTTCGCTCATTCTTGGTACAGCAAATTCTGACTGCAAGGCTTCAACAGTGACATTTAGGTTACGGTATTGTTAATTGAATGTAGAGCAGTAAACTGTTATGCGTTCGTCCACTGGCACTTTTCTGTGCTGGCAGGCAGACACATGGTTTTAGAATTTGACGAGAGTTTAACGCGAGAATGAAGTTGTCAACGCCGACATCGACGGCTGTTGCTTGGGCAGCCGCGCGCATAATAATAAACTTTTGTTGAATAGCTTTTCTCCTCGGGCCAACGCACGACTAACTGTGAAATTTCCACCAACCAGAGTTATGTTTCTAGAGTAATCATTTCTCGTTATCGAGACTGCTCTCTATTGACGGAATCATTTCAGACGAACGAGAATAACAAACGTAGCCAACTAAATTAATTAATGGAACGATCTGTCTTTCTACGAGCTCATCCAGGTCAAGCATCGGTGCTTGTTGCAGGCCTATTTTATCGTCTCGACGGGCGACGATCCATCATGCATTCGAGCAGCGCTGGAAGCGAGGCAATTTCGCACGTACCCGCGTTCTTCGGCCGAACCGGCTGACCGGAAGTCCTGCTGGTTGGGCATTATCGCGGGCCCGTTGCCAGCCAGAAACGCTTTTGTCGTGCACTGGATTTTTCGGGAGCACGTCTCTTTTGTGTGCGAGGCGAAGTGAGTAATCTGATATATGTGCGCCACCGAGGAATCTTCCAGATTCACAATTTTCGATCGTGCCGCATTAATAAAAGGCATAAAACTTCGATTGAAGTTGACTGGTGGGTCACGAATATAATCGAGGTCGAATGTGTAAGCGCCTTTGAAAATTGAACAGCAAACACGTCGACGAAGTCATTGGCAAAAAAAAAAGAAAATAACCTTCCAAGACCAAGCAAACGCTGCGCGCGAGCGAAGGCAGCTGTTTTCGTTTTATTGTCTCGCGCGGTGAAGAAGAAAAATGAGAAGAAGGTTTTGGCGACGACCTTAAACGGCTGCAGCAACTGCCGGCCAAATACGAACGAAGGAGGCGTCGCGAGGTTGTGCAAGCGAGCAAGCGCGTGACCCGGTTATTCATCCCTGCAGAACACTGGCAATCGGGCCAAGCGAGGAGAGAAAAAGGATTTCCCCCTTTCGTCGTCATAAAAGAAGAAGGAAAGAAACAAAAAAGCGCACAATCACGTTCACTCCTCCCACCGCCGCGCGTTGCACGCAACGGTTCCGCGACACCTCGAGGACGAGTTATGGAAATGATGCAGCCAGCTATTTGTGTCAAGCTGTACACTCGCGCAATATAATAAGCTGTATTTGCATGCGGTGTCCTGTCACTCAAAATCGCGCTACGATGTAGATCAATATAAAATCAAGCGAACCTCGTGAGTTTATTGCACTCGTGGCTGGCGATTTCATTGGAACTCGTCGATGCAACGACGAGGCGAGTTCATCGACAGATTTTTTCAAATATTTATACATCGAGGAACTGTCTATTGAACTCATTCGTATGAATGCGTTTTCTGGAAGCTTCTAACTATTTCTTTAAAAGCGCAAATAAGAGGGAAAAGCCGTAAGAGCACAGCGAAAATAATAAAAGGGCCAGATCAGACCGGGTAGAAGGTCCAGTAATAGGAGCCAAAGCGGTCGGCTTTCGTGTCCACAAATACACTTACGACGACGCGGAGTACGGGGATGTACACGAGTGAGCGGGCCGCGATTGTCGTACTCAACGCGCGATTGGCGGAAAGAGCTTCGCGAAGAGCCGTCGACTCTCGTGCTATCGGTGAAATGCCAGGTCGGGATTCGAGAGAATGCGCGGCGGCCGCCGAATATCGCTGGCTCGAACTGCGCGTGGGTATTCGCTTGGCGCGCGCGCGGCGAAAGAGCGCGAGGGCCACGCCCGCGCCGCGGCGAGAGCCGCCCGCATAGAGACGGATCGAAAACGAGGCGTCGGCGGATAATTTTGGTTTACGACGCTCCACTTTCATCCATCCTTCCGTGCTCGCTGTCGGCTACGCGCGTTATTTTAGAGCGCGCGAGCACAGTGCGCCCCGTAACGCCGTTGCGGTCGGATTCGATCGCCCAACTGCGCACAACGGCCTCCGAAATCGAAGTCGGGCGCGACGCGTAGGCAGACAGGTGGCACACTCGCGGGAATCTCGCCTCGGCACTGCTGCCCTTGCCCCCCCCCCCCCGCCGGAAATTCGCAGCGTCCCGAATGGAAAGCACAGGCCCGCGCGGCGAATTAGCTGCGGGTTATTCTCGCGCGACGCACCGCGTCCGAACGAAAACAAGCCGCCGCGGATGGAAAGCGCACGGCACTGAAAATAGAAGCGGCCGCCGGTGCGCGAATTTTCATTAGCGGGCGCGGCAATTTCCACGCGAGCGCGAGACCGTCTGCTTCCTGCTGCCGAGAAATGTGGGTCGCCGATATTTATAAGCAGGCGCGCCCATGGACAAGGGCCGCTGCCGGTGTACTGCGCGCGCGGGGGCGCTCTCCGCGGCTCCGCTACTAGCCGACAGCTTTCGGCGGGATCCGCGAGCCGATCGCGCGCCGGAAGTGTCGCGGCTTCGAACGCGCGGCGACGCTCCTATCGATTTCACCGATAATACGCGCGTCAGCGGACGCACGCGCACGCGCGCCGTGAAATATTTACGATTTACTCGACGCGCAGATGAGCGTATAAAGCAGTGCAACGCCGTCGTCGGCGCTTGGAACGTCGTTCGGAAAAACAGCTGAGTCACGCGCAGAGGGGGGGCAGCGAGCCAGTAAAAACGAGGGTAAAAGGTCTCAATTAAAGTAGAAACTGCGTTAACACTCGGCTAGCGATCGAGCGCTGCCTAAATGGCTATGCCAACAGATACAACGCTCGCGAGCGATTAATGAAACCCTTGTTACGCGCTCGATCGCAGGGGATTATCGGCTTAATTCGTTGAAATACGACACCCAGGCGCTGCAGAGGCGCGTCGCGCTATACGGCGCATGCCCCATGAGAGTTCAGAAGAAGCAGAGCAGCGCGGAAGACGAGAGAGAGAGAGAGAGAGAGAGAGAGAGAGAAAAGAAAGCAGCGCTCGAGGGGTAGCCAACGAACGCGAATGTACGCGTATGTATAGAACGTCTGCTCTAAGTGATTGTCGCCATGATCGGCATTCCGTAATCGCTAGCTGACGGCTCTCGCGAACATTTTGGCGGCTCCTCGCCGATCATCAAAGGTCGAAGGCGAGGGCTTCCTTAACGAGAAAATTGTTTGGCCCGATAGTGGCAAAAAAGGGTCTCTCGAGGAGGAAGGCTGCAACGCATATATCAGGCCACGATTAGGAGAAGGCAAATCGATTTTACTGCTCGCTGATCCGGAGGGGAGAGAGCGAGAGAGAGGACGCCGAGAAAGCCTCTCCCGGCTGCCGGGTACAAAAGGGGGTGTGCGCGAGCGCAATTACCGTTCACGCGCCGCACGGGAAATGCGCCGTACGTTAATGAGCCGCGACTGCTATCTGTCGCTCGTCGCTTCCTGTATTGCGCGTCTATAGCTTTTTACCCCGGCTGGCGCGCAGTCGTTGCGTGAAATCGCAGGACTGCCGAACGATCGCAACGAGCTCCTCTCGAGGAACAACAGCCGGCCGCCTTGTCGCACCCATACATCGAGCTGCGGAAAAGCTACAGCGACATTTTTTTGCTTGGCTAAACGAAGACGAAAAGAGACGCGAAATGCTAATAGGCAGAGAGTCTCTTCGCGAGCGTCGTCGTGCCCATCCCGCCCTGTCTCGTCGGTCGCACAATACGATCCATTGTGCCGAGCATTTTGGCCGGCGCGCGCCCATCTATCTCTACGCCGGAAGGAAAATCTCGAGAAAAGCGCCGGTAGGCCTCGCAAAAGAGAAAAGGCAGGGAGAGGCAGTTTCTTTGAGAGCTCGCGCTCGACTCGTCAATGGAAAATTGGCCCCATTACAATGCTCCGCGCACGTAGCGATCGTAGCTAAGTACTTTGCTGGCGAACTAGGAAACGAAGCCCTCGAGGCCTCTCTTTCGCTGCGTTCACAAACAGCTGTTGAACTTTTGGGTAAAGAGAGCCAATTTTTCGCTCTATGCGCGTATGGCGCGAGCGCCGGCCGCGTCCAAGGTTAATGTACTCACGGCTCGCCGATTGATCGCCGTCGTCGTCTTCGAAAGACCCTATCAGAGGGCGAGACACTGTTTTTCTTTCCTTTGGCTTACCTGCAACAGAAGAGAAGCAAAAACGCATTGTTTAGATTTGCAAACGCTAGACGCTGTTATATCGCGGGCGTGGATACCATTGTTGCACTGTTATCACTTTTGTGCTAGTTAGATATTGAGAATTGGTGTCACGAAAGAGGTTTTGTCTGCCGCTACCGGTAAAAATAAGAAAGTTGCAGCGAATCGCCGAGTTCATTGAACGTCGAGCGCACTGCGATTTGCCCGATGACTCACCGATGAAAACAAAACAAATCCCAAATCAGCATCAGTAGCAGCTTCGAATGAATCCGACGGAAACATAACAAAGCGTCAGCGCGGCAGAGGGGAGAAAGAGAGCGTAGCAATAACAGAGCAGCAGTAGCAGCGGCAGATACAACAAGTTGGAAGAGAAAGCCTTTGATGTCTGATTCTTTTCGCGCGCGCATAAAGAACGTTACGCTCGAAGGCGTCTTTGGCGATCGCTGGAAATAACGGCGTATAGCATAGTAGCAGCAGCGCAGATATATAGGTGGCAGGCAGGCAGGCAGGCGTACAGTAGCGCTCGTTATCTGTTCATTCACGTCCGAGGAGGCGCCAGACGCGCAGTCACATGTTCGACGTTCGATTGCCTTTCGTAACTTCCTCTCTGCGCGCGCGACTCCGATCGCACCGCAGCGCTCTGTCAGTGCACATACGCCTGGTGCGAGCCCTGCTCTTTATCTGCTCTCGTGGCTTATCTCTCGTCTTCATCGGCTTACTTCCATACCGCGGCGGGAATTACATCCGTTTCTACGTGTTAATTTTGGCCCACTGTCTATTATTAGCTCGTAGGCGTAGTAAGGCAAATGGACTGGCTGCCACTGTAATTTATTGAATAGTACGCATTTGTATCGTGTCGTTAGTACTGCAACATTGCCCAGTCGACATATTATCTCATTATGCATGTGTATCAAATTCACTGTGGCATGACTCACTCCGTCCTTCGCGAGTACAGCGTCATTTTTGCAATAACCGTAGTTTATAGAAAGCAACAATTTTCATGTTCTAACGCGTTTCTTCGACAATTGAAGCTTCCCGTTGGATCTATAATTAGCGATGAAGCCACGCTTACGGCACTGGGGTTGCAAACGAACTTGAGCCACGAGATGCTCAAATTAATTCAATTATTCCTAATGAAAACTGAGATAGACCTCGTGATTGGCCGAGGCCATTGATAATTAAGCGTTCGGCATTTACAAAAACCAGCTTTGACACTTACAGACTTACGTCGAGTTCTAATGTATAGAGAAGCATTTGCGCTAGCCTGAGGCTTTCGAGCCGAGCAGACGCGAACGACAGTTGGATTTGCGAACGAAGCTCGCGGCAAACGTGACGGATCCTCCGTCGATGCGAGTCAACAAGCCACGTTTTCGTCCGAAAAGTCAGCACGTGAGTTTATTTACTCGTTATCAATCAGCCAACGCCAATCTAAACTGCGATGTCGAGCGCAACTTTTCTTCTTCGTTGCATTTCAGCTGATATACGGAGTTGCGAGCAATTTGTCGGCGCGCGATCGAGCGACAGTTGCCCCCGAGGGGACGACGCGTGTCATATATATTCTTTATCGCTCTCGGCTTTTTCCTTCCTCCGCTGGCAGCTGAGTGTGCGATCAGGACGCTTTCACTATCTACCCGAACTTGCGCGTTATTCTTCCTCTTTCTGCCTGTGTACTTTAACTTCCATTTGTGGCAGTGGGTGCCTTTGCGTACGTACATTACTATCGCCTTCTCGACAATTTTGTTTATTCGATTTTCGCCAGCGCCGCCACGACATTGACATTTTTAGCCTCAACTTAAGCGAAACCAGAAAGCTTTCAGTATGCATTATCGTGAGATTGTCGCGAAAATGCTTACCCATTTATTGTTGAACTTGAAAGCAAAGCGAATAAGGTAGATAAAGATTTTTTGGCAAATATAATGCTCGTAAAGTACGCTGAGGCGATAATATTTACCGATACAAAAGTGTATTCTCAAATTAAAACATGTTTTATTGCCATAGTTTCCAGGCGTACGCACATTTGGAATCTGCTTTCAAATCCGAATAAAACATCGAAAGTGCTGCGAGGCGAAAAATCTGCCGTTGCAGAGCAACGACAGATGCACAGATGCGTGTACGCGTACCGCGGCCTTTTTTATATTATGTAAAAACGAAGCAAAGAAAGGCACGGCAGAGCGGCGAAGCTGATAAGCCCATGGTAGTAGCACGAACTGGGCGTCTCTGCAGAAAACAGGCTTATCTTGACATCTCTCGCGACTGCCGCATTTATGCGTGCGCCGCCACTCGAGCGAACGAGAGAGAGAGAGAGAGAGAGAGAGAGAGAGAGAGAGAGAGTCTTATCTGTCGGTACAGAGGCTATAGTAATAAATTGGAATCGATATCACGAGGCCTCGTGAATATCTATATATCTGAGCTCCTCGCTCTCTCTCTCTCTCTCTCTCTCTCCCTCTTTCAAGCGTCTTCGGCGACGCAGAAGAATAACGCGACGACCCTTGAAACCTCTCCGAGATATATATGTATACGCAGCTGAAAGGAAAAAAAAGGAAAAATCAATTAGCCGTTGTCTTCCACAGTCGAACGAGGAGAGGCTTCGATCAAAGGAATACGTCCAAACTTTGTGCATAAATCTTGCGCGCTAATTGACGGATATGCTCGTGTTCTTAATTGACGTTTCATGGCGGTGTTTGACAAGTCCAATTGATTTTGAAATATTGCACGCTGGAGAAGTCTCCGGCAAAACATGGCATTCTCGGCAGAGCACTATCTCGTTAAATAATAGGATTACGAGTGGCGTGCGCGGATGATGCGCAGTTTTAAGCCTCTAGCAGGTTATTAACACGGCCTTAATATGTCGAAGAGTCCTAAGAATCACGTGCAATGCTCGCGGCAAGTGTATCTCGTTCGATCCACCGAGCTCATTGTCATTTCGCAATTTCACTTCCGTTCGCGAGAAGCGCAAGCGACGCTGAAGCTTTCGTATTTACATTCCTGTCATCCGGCGCCCGTCAAAGAATCGCGCAAGTAGAAGGAAATAACGTTTGGCGACAGCCCAGAGAGGAGGCTCTGTGCGGACGCCCGCTAAAATATTTCATGCTCGCTTCTTTTTACTTTTATCGACGCGAGCCGACATCACCGAAGTCAATCGAAAACAATCTCGACTCGTCGGTCTATCCGATTTTTGGAAAAGGTGTTTTCCAATGAAATCACGCGTCGGTCGACAACTTCGCACGCGCCTCTCTGCTGCGGTTGCGCAAGATTTCGGCAGGCTCTCGTCAAAGGGGGAAATCGCTCGCGTCGGCGCTGCTGATTACACAGTCAAAGCTCTCTCCGTGGCGTAATAACGCGTTCATGCTTCCACGAGCTTATATTACTCGCAGTCAAGCTGATTGATTCGCTGTTTTCACACGATATCGTCTTGGCTACCGTCGCCGTCGCGCAGATTATATGGCGGCCTTTTGCTCGACGAGCTTGCGCGCGTCTTCCAATTTAGAGAGCTGCCGCCGCAACATTTTCCTAAATGCAACCAGCTAGCCTCGTCGCGGATAGGCGATCGACAGCAGCTGTTATGCGCAAGCAGGATTTTGCTTTTTAAACTCTTCTCCGCTCGTAGTCAAGATAAAATACAACATACGTGCATATTAAATATTCACGATGCGCAGTGACCTCATAGTGAGTTGAAGATGAAGCAATTTGCATGGGGCGCTCGTGGACTGTTGGAAGGCACAAAGCGCGAAGGAGAAGTGGAGAGAGAAAGAGAGAGAACGCGCTGATCGACGATTATTCGCCCAGCGCTGGCTGAATCCTCTACGCTGCTGGCTAATCTTACGATACTAGCCGCTGGCTCTTGGGGTTAGGGCATTCTAGAGCTGCCTGTCCTTCTCGCGGCCGCAGCTTGTGAATTGTGCGGCGAAACGCGAGGCACGAGGATTTTCGAAATATTTCGGAGAAGGGCAAGTCGTTGCGGCTAGCGCAGACAACTGCTGTCAACTTGCGCCGCGAAGCTCGCACCAATCCTCGGACGTATAAGGAGAATATTCGTGGCACTTCCTAAAGCTCCATAGATGTGTCCGCGTCACGTCCTACAGTCGTTGAACACGCATGCGCGCGAGCTGGATTTATCCGTCACGAGAACGCATTTTACAAGTGCGTCTACATATGAACGTTGTCAGTCTTTAAATACGGATCCATGTAAAGTACGGTTACCTAGTGTCTCTATATCGCAGTACGTATTGCATATCGTTATGTGGTGAAAAACTTTACAAATTCGATGCTATTGCTGTTTATTTGTTGTACGATCAACGTCGATCATAGTTGAGCGCATTGATAGAGAAGACTCAACTGGAATATTTATCGGGGTGTGTCTTCGATCCTAATCGTGCTGACCAATACCCTCATTCTGTCGATCGACCCGCCCGAGTTTCTACAATAGCAGGCTTGATACTACTCTTTATTTGTGTTCGCTATATCACTGCGCAGTCATACCTCGCCAATCGAATTTGTTGTAACTTTTGGACAGTTGGAAGTATTTGATTGCGAACAATTTGAATTTCTGTGCGAATGGAAATCGATTAGCAAATTGAATACGGGAGACGTCAAGTTAATCAAATAAGTAGGTGGATAAGCGTGTGTAGATCGAAGAAAAGGATTTTATCGAATAAATCTTTCTGCGCGATTATAAAGAGCCGCCCCCGCGGAATATATCTATACGTATAACGCAGCGGACACACATCGGGTTCGCTCGTAGGCGATCCGGACTTTTAGCCCGCGCTCGGTGTATGACGAAACACGATAATACACTCTCGCAGCTCTTTCGATAATTACTTACTCGGCTTCCCTCCAGTTCCGCCGCAGTTGATATTTTGCGTGCTTCGCCAACTGCTCTGCGCGCTTGCGTAATTACTCTATAGGCTGGATTTCAATATTTACAAACGATGTGTTTGCAGTCGCGCATACCGCAGGATTGTTGAGTAAGCTCCAAAGGAGCAAAGCAGTCTGTCGCTCACCGAGGCTTCGTCATTTTTTTCAACAATTGAGCTGCCAATTATTTCAGTTCAAATAACGAAAACATACGCGCGACTATCCGCATTGGTTCGAAGTATATCGCGTAAAACAATTTATAAGAACCCGAACTTCTTTAACTTTCAAGTGATAACGAGCATTTTGAACAATGACATTCCGATTGTGTGCCTTCAAAGGGTCGAAGAAAACAGAGACAATAGGTATAAATGAATGTTGCCTGCTTCCCCCGTATATTTTTCAATACGAAAGCTGATTGCGTTTTGAGGTAGATATTGTTAATTCGTAAATTTAGATTTAGTCGGTGTATTGTTCGCTGCAACGTTCTGCACACTTCAGCGCAGAAATAATATCCAGCCTCTCTTGCCTATTCGTTGCTTTGTACATTTTTTTGTTCGCCAAACAATTTGAAAAGTACGAAGCTCAAGAAATTTATTTCTACCTTGCTTACGAAATATTCCTACATATTATTTTGCATGGATTTCTTCAATATTTATTTATCCGCTGAAACGTTATTGATCGCAAAGTTCACCTCTCCCACACGGGCTCTTGCGGAGAGCGTCGTCAAAGAATAATTCATTTGGAGTGCAAATTGAGAGAAATTCAGTGATTACAGTAGAACACATAAATAACTTCGGAATAAATATTGCAGTAAAATAATCTCGAAGTCTTGACGGACACTTCCAGTAAAATCATAATTGATAGATCACAACTTAAACAAAAGCTCGAGCTTGTCGGTTGCGGTGCGTGACCCCCCCCCCCCGTCTCTCTACCCCTTTCGCATGAAACTAATGAGAACACCCTTAAGCGTAATATTAGATCGAGGATGCTCCACCGGATTTTCTTGTAAGCTAACAATGACCTTTAATTCTACCGCTGACCAAAGTACAGGTCAAACTCTCGATTTCAACCCGAACGAGATTTCACAACGGGATTGTCATTTAATGTTGTAAGTGACAACTTTTTACGCTCAAAATTCCATTATTTATTTATATTTAGAGATCGGTAATGTAACTTATCGACAAAATATTCAAAGAACACCAACGAGACATATTCCAGACAATAGTATACTATTAGACCTACTCGAGAATTGCATGCTTCAGAGATATCAATTTTGAACGCTAAATTATTAATATGATTCTCAATGATTATTCGGCATGGCTAGTTTGTAATATAAATGAATAAATGCGCAGTCTTGTAAAAGTGTGACTGTTATTTGTTCAAAATTTGTCTTCTGCAATCAATCCTTTTATGTGCTCGCTGCAATCACGGAGTTGGTCATTTCAACAGGAATGCAATTCTATTGTTACTGTTATCCCTGTTATACTGCGTTTGAGCGCTACGTGCAAAGTTACACCGACGTTTTTCAATCACCAAATGTTGTCAGATGTCGATTTGATTGTAGATTTCTTCTCGCGGTACGTAAATTTCCAATTGAAATCAGGTAGACGTTGTTTAATTTATGAGCTATTTATACGGCTACTGAAGCTAATTGCCGCTTCACCGGACGAAGAACAAAAAAAAATCTAATCGCAATTTGCTCGTTTGATTCTGAATATAAACAACACCTTGATATTACTATTTCGCTTGATTTGCTTGAATACAATAATAACATACAAAGGCTGTACCGACGTAAGAAGAACGGCCACGAAGAAGGTAAAAATAAATCACAGCTAGATTGTAAATGACAAGATACGCGTAACAGTGTCGTCTGCATAAAAATCATTCATTCGCGAGCAAATGGAATGACGGGGAACCTTGTCGTTCCCGACGAATTCGCTCGACGTTACAAGCTGCTCGTGTCCTCGCATGTGTGCGTGCGTGCAGCAGCCGCGTCATGCGAGCGGCATAACAATAAAAGCGAAGCAGAAAACTGCAACGCCTATCCGTTCGGCAATTTTCCCAATTGGGAATTGAGCCGCGCGATTTACAGTCGGCGACACGGCCTGTAATTTCAATAAAAACTGATCTCGCGGATTTGCGACAGCGTGATTTCCGAAGGCTCGTCCCTGCTTCTTTCGGAATTGGCCGCAAGCGAAACTGCGCCGACGACGGGCGATTCATTGCCTCGTGCTACCGGCGGGCAGGCTCGCGATTAGAAAGCGAAGTCGGCTGATTGACTTCGATTGCTATCTGCACGGATGTGCAAATGATTCCCGATAAGCACTACTAGTGAGATTCGAGAACGCGCCCAATCGACGCGCTTTTTCTTCTCGTAAACGAAGAGATGAGCTGGCGAGTCGAACCGGCGTTTAAAGCGAAGAGAATCCAAGGATATTTGCAATTGTCGCGACCGCGTGTCATTTGAATAAGAAAAGGCCGCGCGCGAGTTTCACTTGACTCGCGACAGAGCGACAACAATAAATTGCTCAACGTCGGTGGCAGCTGCGCGCGGAGAGATCAGATACTCATCTCTCGGCCGTGCGTTTGAGCCTTGAAAAAGGAGAGAACATTTTGTCAGTGGCACAGTGCAGGTGGCGGCAGCCCACGCGCGACAAAAAGGAAATCGTTCCTCTCGCGCACACTCGCGGCGATAAGGATAATATCCAGCTCTCTCTCTCTTTCTCTCTTTCTCTCAGCGCCAGGAATGGCTGCATGCAAGAGTGAATGGCTCGCAGTGCACGCACCTACGCTACGCCGTGACCCATCAGGTTGTTGTAGGCGATCCTCGAAGGCCGGCGTTTATAAAGTATTTTTTCTCTTTTAACTGTGCGCGCGATATGGGTAAATATTCATGGTTGACATGGCATTTTTTTTTTTGCTTCGACAACTTTCACGTGCTTTCTGCTTTCATTTTTCTTACAAAAGCATCCATGGCTTTGGGAGAGCGCATTATTGTTACGATAATTTTACAGGCGAGTACAATTTTCTGCTTGTCTTCTTTTCCAAGATAAACATTCACGCGGGCAAGCAACGAGGACCTCGATAATACGCATAACTGAACGATGCTACGGTAATTGATTAAATTACACTTGCGGCTCTCGGACAATGCCCGTGTGTTACAATAATATAATGCGCGAACAGGACGTGCTGAAGGCCGATGCTTTCTATGTTGCATGCACGGACATTAATTTCCATTATAACTATACGCCTCCCTCTCGTGCGTCGAACACGCTGCCGTGCTGCTTTTCCTTTCAGAGATACTCCGACTTAGCGAGTAACTATATCACTTGCGCTTCGCAGCATGTTTTCGTAGCATCTGGCTCGTTCATTGGCGAGTTGAGCATCTTACGTCAAAGCTATTTACCGTTTTCGCAAATTACGTTATTTTAATGATCGCCGATTCATCGGTTTACGACTCTCGTCTGGAATTCACAAGAGCAACTCGAATGCTCAAAGAAAGTCAAAGATACCAGCGAATAAGAAGGGAATAGAAAACTTGAGTTTAGCGACGCGCGTGTCCCACGCTCGCGTCAATGAACGCTGCGAGCGTAGTATAAATCAAGTCGTTCGTCGACGGTGCTCTGTCAGTTTTATCACCTAGCGCGCAGCTTTCGGGAGACAGAGCTCGGCGAACCGTAAAACGGCCATTGGTCGAAAGCGCGCGCTAATTCCCACATTGATGGCCGCGCCCCTAAATGCGCGAACGTCCATGTGAATACCCGAGGAGTAAAAAGAAGAATAACATTCAAAGACGAGTAAGCAATATAATTTGGGAGCGGTGGCGGCTGCAAAAGAGATAAGACTTTTATCTAACGAAATATTTGCATAAGCCGATAGCTGTGCAACGCGGCCAATCTAACTGTCTCTCCCTCTCGTCGCGTCGTTGCTGCACTTATGTATTTGCCGAGCGACCCTTCAAACTTGCGATAAGCAGCAGCGACGTCAGGAAGTGCCTTCGACTAATTTCATATTTTATTTTTCCTTCTTCCTCTCCCGGCGGATTCGACGGTCTGTATTGCAATTTCGTTACGTATACTGCGTCTACTTTCGCTGTCATTAAGTGCATTATCTTCGGCACGGATGATTTGTAGGTGTGCGTTAATAAGTTCATTGCGCAGTTGGCGCAAGAACAAAACTCATAATGATTTCGTATATTGGAACAAACCCACATCAATAGTGACAGAGTTTGTTGCTATTAGAAAACACGCAAAGAATTTATGACCCAGATTTACATAATATGTGCAACTGCAAATAATTGCAGCGTATTCTTTAGTTTTTAACATTCAAATACTTCTATAATTTACGTTTTCAACACGAGCAAAGCCCCAAGCCTTTAAATTATCATTGAAAAACTGTTTTATGTATTATTCAAATCGGCGTCGAGAGAGAGAGAGAGAGAGGAAAAGTGGTATTTCCAACGAGAGTCTTCTACAGCACCACATAATTTAAAGAATGAATTCGATAAAAAAATAGATAAACCAAGCGCTGCTAAACAACAGTGTACACGTTCTGTGCAAACATTGCAGCGTACGCGGCGGATAAGATATATAGCAATAAAATCATTTCCCAATCAAAACAGCATTTATCGCAGTTTCAAAATCTAGCGAACGATCTATTTGCAATGTTTGACCGGCGAAATCCAATCTGGCATACCGGATTCTTGCAAAATTAAAAAACATGTATTTTAAGCCGATCGAAGGAAAAGGTAGAGAAGGGCGACGGGATGAAAAACAAAATAGCTAGGTCGAGGGAGAGGATATAACGATGGCGAGGTTGCAGTTCGTCGCTACGCTGCGGCATGTGCATCCGCAGAATGAGAGCAAGTAGTATATAGGATATGGCAAAGCCGCGCGAAGGAATTTATCGAGTTCCGCGCTGCCGAGAGAGAGAGAGAGAGAGAGAGAAAACAAGTCACGAGCACACGTAAACGCGCGGGAGAGACTGCGAGGGCGGTAAAAATACCGGTCGCAGCTTTCCGATTGCCAGCCAGAGAATGTGCATGGTCGTGCGGACACGACTATGCACTCTCGAGTGACGAGACTAGATGCTTCTTTTTATTTTCCTCGGCGTTCTTCCGCGCGGTTACGCAAGCTTCATTAACGTCCATCCCCTCCAAGTTCCACGTTCGGCGAGACGCCGAAGCTTTTCTTTTTCTTTCGACGACACACGAGATAAGCTGGATTTGAAGCGTCAATTATTTCATCTGCCCTCGATTTCTCGGCACGCCATGGGCGTGGCAAGTTTGCATTATTGATGGATGTCTCGAATGCGTCAAAATGCGGCAAAAGAGCTCCATCCTCGCGATAAGCTCGACATCGTGATACGCGCATGCTTGGCGCAACATCCAGTTGTAATATCCATAATTTGGACTTGCACGTTACGATCGGCTGAACTGTTTAATCACTCACTACGCCAAACGTGAAAGTCACGGATTAATATAAGACACGGGAAATTTATCAAAGTATTGAGTACCAGTTTCTCAATATTTGCCATGAAAGTTGACGAGCACGTCGGAAAATACAAAGGATATTTGTCAAGTATCAAGAAAAAAACGAATAACTGAAGTTTGACTCTAGCGAGACCCAAAGCTGCCATTGACTCAAAAAGTTCTCCAATCAATATCGCATCGTCGAGTAATCTCAAACAAACGCGCTGACGCAAGTTCTACCAGCCCTTTCCACGAAGAAATCATCATCCTTCGCGTGCTTCGCTTCGTAATTACCCCAAAAAAAAGCTCGAGACCGTAAACACGCCGGGGGATGAGAACGCGCCGACAGGCTGGTAAGGTTGCTTTTTTTACGTTGCGATAAGGGCAGCAACGAAAGAAAAAGAAAAAAAAAGACGCGGGAGTGCCCTGACATTCAGGTCACGGTCGTTCGCGCTACTCGGACGCACACGCTACTCTTGCGCAGGACAGTCGATTTATTCACCAAGGCTCCAGATTCGATCATGCTTCTGTTTTTGACGAGAGAATACAAACAAACTGTGAGATCGCTATCGGTGGATTGGCGCATTTAATTCTAGAAAGAAAAAAAATGATACGATCCGTTTGCTTTCGCGATACACATTCCCGTATCGAGCGTGGAGATATTTTGGTAATTTGTTATTTCAATCGGACGTAGAATTTCAAGGAAAGAACTACAGATAGGCGAAAGCGTAAGCGTACACGTAAAACCCGTGGCGAGAAAGAGAGAGAGAGAGAGAGAGAGAGAGAGAGAGAGAGAGAGAGAGAGAGAGAGAGAGAGAGAGAGAGACAGGCAATTTCCATGTAGCATAAATGTACAGATTCCAGCATCCCACGTTGTCTCATAACGGGAGTGCTTTCATGAAAGAAAAAGAAATGAACCGTGGGGCATGTAAAGACACACGAGGCCGGGAGAGAAAACGCCAGTTCTACTGGAGGACGGGCGTCATTCAAAATGCGACTGATTCGCGCTCAAGGATATATGGAAGGCGATGGGGCCAATTAGAGAATAGCGCGCGGAAAATTGCTGCCCGATAAGACGGCTGCGCGCACGCGAGAACGAATAAACGAGAGCAAGTACACGGTGGACCCCGCCCGAGCTTTTTACTTAGCATATAACGAGGCTTGCGCTCCAACGGCCAATCGAAGACGACACCGATTTGCATACCTCGGGAGTCATGCGTGCGAGGCGCCTACGGGGCGTGCGACCGCGCAGCAGCCTGGCCGACGATTCGAAACTGCATCACCGATTTCCGATCTACGCGCGCTCGAGAGCGTCGCGGAAATAAGCGGCGCCTAGTTTGCGACGGATACTTTATCGTCGTTGCTGCGCGATGAAATATCACGGAGACGTCTTTTTATTTTTCCGGATAAGGGAAAAGAAGAAACAAAGTGCGCGGATACAATGCGGACCTAGGTCCACGTGTCACATTTCCGTGAATCAAGCGCGTGCGCACGATGCGTCATTCATTATGGAGACTGCACCCCGACGAATATACACGCCTCCTCGGCTACGCTTCCTATTCACATAAACTGTTTGAGCTCTCCCCCATAGAGTCTCTCTTTCTTCTCTCAAGATTACTCTCTCCTTCTCTCTCTTTCTCTCTGCGTGCGTTTTACAGCCGCTATGATTTTTCGTTCGAACGAGATTTTCACGCTGCGTTATTTATGAGCTTCAAAAGTGGCGGCTCGTCGTTTGGACGCGCAATTTGCTCTGGTAAAATAGCCAGCCCCATTGTCTTCCGCGTGTACAGGGAAAGCAGCGCAAAAAAAAGTGAAAACAACAGGAGCTCATAGTCGAATATCTTTGAAAGAAAAAAAGGGCGTACAGAGTGCGGCCTGTTTGTTCTAGCACTCTTTCAATTGGTTCCTCTCGCGCTGGAGTTTCCCATCCCTCCTGCCGCGGCTACGTGCGCGCGCGCGCGCGCTCGAGAGCTGAATAGAGCGAGAGCGTCATTGTCAGCCGCGCTAAAAGTCCTCCGCGCGAGTTTGGGCCTCTGCGCTCTCGCTCTCGCGACGCAGACAATGGAGGGCCTTTAACAATTTCTCCTCGGCGGGAAAGGTCAGTTACCCGACGGCGCTCTGCGCCCGCTGCATGACGAAGCGACGCTGCACGATGCAGCGCGCGCGCTTTTATTCTCCGATCGTGATTGCCGATTATGTTGCGCGCGGGACGTTTCGTATCCTAATTTTGTAAGGGACGAAGCACGATCGGTCTATTGTCGTTGTTTTCGCCGATGAGAATCGTGTATGCAATTGTCAATTCGCATGATGACTTTGCGGTAATTCGAGCACTTGTTTTTTCTTTTTTCGCTCCTACGGCAGGAGAGCAATATACGAGTACGTGCTATATTTGTATTATATGCTCCGTGCAATATTTACTATTTTTATCTCCAACCAATTTACTTAGCTGTCTCTACCATCTTTGTAAAACCTTTTGCATTACTCACCTGAAACAAAAAAAGTAAGCTTTTATTAACAAGACGTTTCTCGAATGAGAGAATTAAATGATCATTTACATGGTATATTTACATGTACTATAATATTGAAGTTGATCATTTTATATGTTATAAAATATCGTAAAATACACGACTTTGTGATTAAATATAATTTTTTGCATAATAAATACGTTTTTGTCTTCTACTTCAGAGCGTTATTCAGTTATTTTCACTCCACAACGTATTATTTTGAACACAAAAAATCCGCAAATGTCGCAAGCTATACAATTGTATGTAGTTATAATTGGTTGTAAATTTTTTCAGCGTTTTGCATAAGTACTTATGATAAATTTAGTCCAATCAATAGAGAAAATTACAGATAAAAATATACCGTGTAACTTGAGATTTTGCAACATTTCTTTTAAGAGATTAAAAATTGCAAAAACATGTTTTTGAAGTCTGTTAGCCACGGTTTGCATTTTATATAAAAACGTTTAGACGTAAATTGTACAGAAGTTCAAAAGCTACATTTTAAGCTATTGCTTAATTTTTAATCATCAGTTATTGCAAAAAGTACCAATAACTCTCAAAAATGGCTATTTTTAAGATATCAAATATTTATTGTAAAAATAATATTTTTTTATTTTTTGTTTTACTATTAAGAGTAAGCTCTTACCATTCTGTAAAAAGTGATTCTTCGTGTGATTGAATATATTTATAAGTTGCTCAAATATTTCAATTAATTAACTAAGAGGTGGCTAAAGTACGGAGCCTTAACTTTTTTTGGCCGAAGGGATTAAATTGCAAAACGGTTCAATCTCTTTGTCAAAACGTTAACTTTGATAATTCACCGGTGGTGAATGAAAAATTTTCGTTTCAACCCCTTGTTTTTAGCTTAACAAAAACAACGCTTTTATCGATAAATAAATGTATTTGTGGTTTCCCTATACATTCCAGATTCTTTACACCTGATAATTTGAATGGCTGGATTCACGACAGATATTTATAAAAAAAATTTTTATTTTCGATTAATAGCAGGCGTGTTAGGTTTTTTTTCTATTTAAATCGCAGTTGTGTGTAAAAATAAAGATGAAGAAGTAAATATAGTGGGATTCGATACTTAATGAATTGTACTTTATCTTGTCTTTGTTACATTTTCAAAATTTTGTCTCTTTAATATTTTGATTAGATAAAGTGCTGTAAAAATCAAAAGTCGGACGCGGTGGTGGAGGAACTCATGCCGCCCACGTTCTTGGGCTCAGGAAAACTGAAATCTCGCGTTAGATTGGTACGCTCAGAAAAACTGAATGAATATCATTGAATAATGCATCAATTTCAATACTTTTTTAAGCTGAGGTAGCTTCGAAAAATATTAACAATTACGTTCTTATTATCCATGTATTAATTAAGATTGATTTATTATTTACTATACTTATGTGGCTAGTTACAAGTTAAAAGGTTACATGGCAATAATACGGAAAAGCAATGGTCATCAAACTATTTTTTATGATATTACATATTACAGATACATATTTATTATTCAAATATCGCCTTGAAAAAGCCTACTTCTTCTGGGAGCAAATTCACACGTATTATTTATTTCGCCCACGTTAATTAAATCATTTTCTATAATTATACCTAGTCTAGTTTTACTGTTCATTCGTTAAACATTTAATGCTTTTTTTGTTTACGTTATTGTAGGATGAAAGTTTCTGTAACTTAATTTGAAATACTTTTCCTTACCATGGACTGTCTGTAGCTATTAGAGAAAAAAAATTTTAACACGACACTGTAAATATTTTGACGTCAGTGAATGAACACGTGCTCTCTCCATTCTTGAACTAAAAATTTCTATAATTTGGGCATTATAAGTAGAGTATTGAAAGAGCTTCTAGCCTCGTGAACCTTTCCACCCTCGCTTCGCTTGGGCGTAAACGCCACACGAGACAAGAATCTACTTTCCCGCACTTGGATCGTAATGTACTATTAGAATATACGCCATTTCAAAGTGTATATTTCGATTCGCATTACATTACATATAATATAGAAATATACAGTGAAAGCCATGTAGTTAAACACGCCTCTTTATTATCCGTAAGAACTTCTTGCACTGCAGATGATCATGGTGGTATGACGTATGTAGCAACCAGATATCGTTATCGATAAAGGTTCTCATTGTCCACGCTTATGGCGCTATTCAGAAACTTTGTAAGAAGAAGTCATCCAAAAAATTCCAGTGATAAATACGAACCTTCACTGTATACTTTGAGTCATGCAAAAGCACAGAGAGTTTCTTGTTAACTTGACAATACATCTCTAATTATATCCCATTCTTATTACTCACTTTTGGCTCTACGATAAAGAAAGGTACACGTGTCATCATGCTCCCATCATTTCAAGAGTGTAAAAGTTCGCAGTCACACTAGAGTCGCCGAAGAGCACGTTTCGGGCACTTCTATCGTAGTGTAGAAACGATTCTTTAGAAATATCAATTTGTGAATAGTATCGTTCGATAAAGTGCTAATTATGGAGGTTCTTCCGAATTATGAACATACTGAAAATATTAGTAATCCTATAAATCTAGTTTGGTTAAAACAGTACTGCTGATATTAATATAATATAAATAAGCGTATATACAAATAGTTTTTTCTATACCACTAGTGATTAGCATGCCTCATGCGTTCATCTTTTTCGTCATTTTTCCCATTTATTTTCATACACGAATAAAAATTAAATAATTTATTGGCGGAATTAATAAGAATTCGATAATTTATTGTGCATTCCTATGATTTTCTATGATACAACCGACAATATTATTTGTTGGTAAATAAATATGCAGTTATTGATATACTTACTATTGAAAAATGTTATCAACAAAGTTTTAAATTTTTATCATATGAAATTCTGTGTTAAAAACCATGAAAAGTTTAAAAAATACGATTAAAAATTAAACATACGTTCAAACACGTTATAGCTTTCTATAATTATATCCTTTACGATGTAAATAACATACTTCGATAGACGTTCACAGATGTGATTAAATTATTATTTTTAAACAAATTTTCTAATATTTTATATAACGGAAAAGCCGAAATCACTGTATAATATTTTATCGTGAGAACCTATACATTTTTATTTTTTATTGTTTACTTTGTTTATTCGAAGTTACTCTTTCCCTACAAAAATAACTTTATTGCATTTTTCCATATGGTGTTAACTTAAAAATTATAAAATGACAGCGAAAGATCCGCCTCTGGCGTAGGGTTAACCGAAAGACAAAGAAATACAAGAAAAGCGTAGAGGCACAAGCGTCGAGCGACGAAAGTATAGGCTGTTATCAGTTTTAGATAAGCGCTTACATGATTGAAGGCCTCCCTATCTATTCTTCTTAGTAGCAACGCCGATTCACAGTTGAATAAATAACGTTTCACTATAAAACTCTTTTAAAATTATTAAAAAAATTAGTTGTATACCTTTTGTAAAGTGCAATAAGCCAATATTTTTTATGATTGCGCGCATGTAGATTGCAGTACATGTTGCAATCGAATATGCTCACAGAAGCGCTTATTAATCGGATTTGGCTTACTATAAAAAAAATTATTAAAAAATTATTCAGAAGTAATACATAAGCTTGTTATTGTTAAAATATAATTTTTATGATCGCAAACTCGTGTTCGGCAAATTTTCCTGGATTTGCTTCGGTTAATTATAATTATTAGTCTAATTTTTGCAGATATTCCTCAATATCAAGCAAATGTACATCAAAATCCTATAAAAAAATACAAACGCCCAGTGGATAAATTATGTCTTATCGTTTTCGTAATTGCCATAGCCGTGTGGATGACCATCTGTACTTTAGGTAATTAATAGATGCAACACACCGACTTGGTTATAAATTTCTGTACTTAATCATTTATGGCATTTTTGTATTCATTACCAGGAATCATGGCACCTCTAAAACACGCCAATGACTTTATGGCTAAGTATTTTACTCTCCTTCGACTCTGTATTAATGCACCTGTACTAAGGTACTCTACTGTTAAAAGCAAAGATATAATTAATTGAATACAATCACGAATTAAAGCAATGTGTTAACTTTTTCCAGATTTTCGTATGGATTCATATTGAGTATTATAACGAGTGTCACAACCATATGTTTATGCACATTTCTAATAGCGAGATTTACTAAATTCTTCATCAAAATTGGTTTGGGATACTGTTTCTTAACTACGATTATACTCTGTTTTCAATCTGTATATATAACAGTGTTGATATTGTCATCTAGCCATCCCTATTTAATTTTTTCACTCACATTATATGTAGTGCCTATTTCCATAATGTTAATCTACATGGTCGTTGCTACCTTTTGTTACCTCAAAACCGACAAAGTTGTACTCAGTGAATTAATTAAAGATTCTTATCAGTAAGTTAAACTGTACGAGGATTTCAATACAATGGTATATATGGTTGATCAATTTTTTAGGGCCATACTCTGCAGACCTTCAATCGTACTTTTCGTCAGCATTTCTACGGTATTATTAGCGTTGCTGTTTTTATTTGCTGTCAATGCACTGCTATTCAATATATTTTCCTCGCGCAGTGTGAGCTTTATTATATTGAACGCAATCATCATATTATTCGGTGCAATCTTTGTGACGAACTTTTACTACAGCTTATTTATTTTGATAGTAACTGAGTACGCTAATTATTATTACTGGAGAAAAAATGAAAATGCATCATACCTTCTTCGACAGAGTGTAGCAAACGCACTGAGGTAACAACAATATTCTGTAACGATTATTATATTTCGCATGTTAATAATTTGTCACTTACAGGAATCACATTAAGTCCATTATGTTTATGTCTACTCCATTCATGCCGATCATCTGCACAATAATTCAGGCTTTCAAACACACAAGATCTCAGCGAAATAATGAACGTTTGATTGTGTATTTTGTGAGCAAAGTTATCCTTGTGTACAGGATGCCCCAAATCGCTCCAATTTTCATGACATTCTATGGAACCGGTTACGTAAAATCTGTGAAAACAGCATTTGAAGTGGTGTTACGCCGATCCTCACTGTTCTTGGCTACATTTACGGTATATTATTTACCTAGCCATTGAATAGCTATTAAAATAACTTTTACTTATGCTTTTCCATTAAATTTTCCATTTTTCAGGTCTGCGACAGTCTAATTTCTATATTATTGATATTAACGATGATTGAATCAGTAATTGCGTATACTATAGTTCCTGCTGGAGATCCCAACACCATTGAAAATATACAAAATACTGCTTTCATTATCCATGGATGCATTTATCCAATGATATGCTTTACAGTTTTAGTATCGGCTACTGTGAAAACTATGTTAATCAATAAAATTATAATATTAAATAAAGAGGAAGAAGTTACTCAAGAACAAGTTCAAAAAGTTAACTATGCATAATTATTTGAACTGTACAGTGTTCACAATCTTACAGTTAATAATTCATATAATCAACAGTAAACATTTTATACAATACAAATATATTATGTATTGTTCTGATAGTCCATTTCTATTTATTGCTAAAAGAGTATTTTTGTAAAGTAAAATATTGATGGAATAAATGTTCACTTTTTTAAAAAAGTTATTAATTTTCAAATTTACCTACCTAATTTTAATAATTAATTGTTAAATTTTTTCAAAGCCAAAATTCTAATATGTATCGTTTTTCTCAATCATATAAAAAGTTCTTAGAGTTAAAAAACCTATTGTAAATTGTAATGAGAGAGAATTTAATATAAAAAGTTATTAATCACGGAAGTTTCACTGGAAAAACTCTCCATCTTGTAAATATTAGTAATATCATCAATACATTTTAAAATATTAATCAGAATAGTTTCATAGAGTAAATAGATTAAATTTGTTTGATTTTTGGATATGACATAAAATTGGAGATATTGATATTAAATCTTATAAAAAACTATGATTTATTTCGCCCTCGCTAATTTATTATTTGCTATAATTATATCTAGTCTAGCTTTAACGTTCACTCGTTAATCATTTAATGCTTTTTTGTTTACATTATTGTTCGATGAAAGTTTATATAACTTATTTTTAAATACTTTTCCTTTCCATAAATCCAGGTATATTGGAATAATGAGACTCAGGTATACAAGGTTTTCAGGGTTTCACCCAAGGGGACCGTCTATGATTATTAGAGAAAAATTCTGGCACGACACTGTAGATATTTTGACGTCATTGAATGGACATCTGCTCTCTCCACTCTTGAACTAGACATTTCCATAGTTTGGGGACTATAAGCACAGTGTTGCCAGAGTCACTGAAGAGAAAAGACGTACTTTATCGCTGCTACAAGCATTGCTATAAACTTTAATTGTTAAAAATACTGTTTCCTCTTGCATTATTTATAAGTTTCTGGCTCCATGGATTTATTAATTTACTATTTCATTTAGTGAGCAAACTATTGTGTAAAAAGTTTAATAGTGTTTCAACGACGAGGCGGAAATTGTAAGTAAAAACGTGTGTGTGTGTGTGTGTGTGTGTTATAATGAAGAGAATGAATTGTAATTAGTGATGTCATAAATAATCGCGTGGCAATTATAACAATTAGATGGAAGAAGAACCTGGAGCTGAAAATCCAATGGAAAATAATGGCAACATGGCAAAGAATTCAAGTAGTGAAATTTTGAAGTCAGTCAGTAACATCAATGCCACACCCAAAACCAAAATCAACGCCACAATATGTAAGCTTGCTCAGATACAATTTCATCGTACGATAACATAAAGAAAATAGCACTAAGTGACTAACGAGTGACCATTAAAACTTGACTAGATATAATTATAGCAAA
This sequence comes from Phymastichus coffea, assembly GCF_024137745.1. Taxonomy (NCBI): domain Eukaryota; kingdom Metazoa; phylum Arthropoda; class Insecta; order Hymenoptera; family Eulophidae; genus Phymastichus; species Phymastichus coffea. The sequence goes on from NW_026706916.1 coordinate 29,277, forward strand.
TAATAAATTAAGCTTCATAAATACATAAATAAAAAGGACGTAATTGTATAGGGGAGCTACAAATACATTTATTTGTAACAAAATAAAGCAATGACTGTTATTGAATCTGGTACTAATAATGCCGGTTTTTTCGAAAGTTTGGAGAAATATCAATGGTATATATATTTTCGATACTCCGTGCGCAAAGTGCGTGTTTCCCGCATGCTCGGCAGAAAACGTGCGTTGAAAATCGCACTTTCCACACGTCGAATCAAAAAATACGGTACGGCACATGTTCGGGAAGGAGTTTCTTGTCTCGTGAACCTTTCCACCGTCGCTTCGCTCGGGCGTAAACGCCACACGAGACAAGAATCTACTTTCCCGCACTTGTATCGTAATGTACTATTAGAATATACGCCATTTCAAAGTGTATATTTCGATTCGCATTACATTACTTATAATATAAAAATATACAATGAAAGCCATGTAGTTAAACACACCTCTATTATCCGTAAGAACTTCTTGCACTGTAGATGATCATGGTGGAATGACGTATGTAGCAACCAGATATCGTTATCGATAAAGGTTCTCATTGTCCACGCTTATGGCGCTATTCAGAAATTTCGTAAGGAGTCATCCAAAAATTCCAGTGATAAATACGAATTTTCACTGTATACGTTGAGTCGTGCAGAAGCACAGAGAGTTTCTTGTTACCTTGACAATACATCTCTAATTATATCCCATTCTTACTACTCACTTATGGCTCTACTATGAAGCAAGGTACACGTGCCACCATGCTGCCATCATTTCAAGAGTATAAAAGTTCACAGTCACACTAGAGTCGCCGAAAAGCACGTTTCGGGCACTCCTATCGTAGTGTAGAGACGATTTTTAAGAAATATCAATTTGTGAATAGTATCGTTCGATAAAGTGCTAATTATGGAGGTTATTCCGAATTATAAACGTACTGAAAATATTGGTAATCCTATAAATCTAGTTTGGTTAAAACAGTACTGCTGATATTAATATAATATAAATAAGCGTATTTACAAATAGTTTTTTCTATACCACTAGTGATTAGCATACCTCATGCGTTCATCTTTTTCGTCATTTTTCCCATTTATTTTCATACACGAATAAAAATTAAATAATTTATTGGCAGAATTAATAAGAATTCGATAATTTATTGTGCATTCCTATGATTTTCTATGATACAACCGACAATATTATTTGTTGGTAAATAAATATTGATATACTCATTATTGAAAGATGTTATCAACGAAGTTATAAGTTTTTATCATACGAAATTCTGTGTTAAAAACCATGAAAAGTTTAAAAAATACGATTAAAAATTAAACATACGTTCTAAACATGTTATAGCTTTCCACAGTTATATCCTTTTAAAAAATTATTAAGAAGTAATACAAAAGCTTGTTATTGTTATAATATAATTTTCATGATCGCAAACTCGTGTTCGGCAAATTTTCCGGGACTTGCTTCGGTTAATTATAATTATTATTCTAATTTTTACAGATGTTCCTCAATATCAAGCAAATGTACTTCAAAATCCCATAGAAAACTACAAACGCCCAGTGGATAAATTATGTCTTATCGTTTTCGGAATTGCCATAGCTGTGTGGATGACCATCTGTACTTTAGGTAATTAATAGATGCAACACACCGACTTGGTTATAAACTTCTGTACTTAATCATTTATGGCATTTTTGCATTCATTACCAGGAATCATGGCACCTCTAAAACACGCCAATGACTTTATGGCTAAGTATTTTACTCTCCTTCGACTCTGTATTAATGCACCTGTACTAAGGTACTCTACTGTTAAAAGCAAAGATATAATTAATTGAATACAATGACGAATTAAAGCAATGTGTTAACTTTTTCCAGATTTTCGTATGGATTCATATTGAGTATTATAACGAGTGTCACAACCATATGTTTATGCACATTTCTAATAGCGAGATTTACTAAATTCTTCATCAAAATTGGTGTAGGATACTGTTTGTTAGCCACGATTATACTGTGTTTTCAAACTGTATATATAACAGTGTTGATATTGTCATCTAGCGATCTCCATTTAATTTTATCACTCACATTATATGTAGTGCCTATTTCCATAATGTTAATCTACTTGGTCGTTGCTACCTTTTGTTACCTAAAAACCGACAAAAGTGTACTTAGTGAATTAATTAAGGATTCTTATCAGTAAGTGAAACTGTACGAGGATTTCAATACAATGGCGTATATGGTTGGTCAATTTTTTAGGGCCATACTCTGCAGACCTTCAATCGTACTTTTCGTCAGCATTTCTACGGTATTATTAGCGTTGCTGTTTTCATTTGCTGTCAATGCACTGCTATTCAATATATTTTCCTCGCGCAGTGTGAGCTTTATTATATTGAACGCAATCATCATATTATTCGGTGCAATCTTTGTGACGAACTTTTACTACAGCTTAGTTATTTTGATAGTAACTGAGTACGCTAATTATTATTACTGGAAAAAAGATGAAAATGCATCATACCTTCTTCGACAGAGTGTAGCAAACGCACTGAGGTAACAACAATATTCTATAACGATTATTATATTTCGCATGTTAATAATTTGTCACTTACAGGAATCACATTAAGTCCATTACGTTTATGTCTACTCCATTCATGCCGATCATCTGCACAATAATTCAGGCTTTCAAACACACAAGATCTCGGCGAAATAATGAACATTCGATTGTGTATTTTGTGAGCAAAGTTAACCTTATGTTCAAGATGCCCGAAATTGCTCTAATTTTCATGACATTCTATAGAACCGGTTACGTAAAATCTGTGAAAACAGCATTTGAAGTGGTGTTACGCCGATCCCCACTGTTCTTGGCTACATTTACGGTATATTATTTACCTAGCCATTAAATAGCTATTAAAATGACTTTTACTTATGCTTTTCCATTAAATTTTCCATTTTTCAGGTCTGCGACAGTCTAATTTCTATATTATCGATGTTAACGATGATTGGATCAGTAATTGTGTATACTATAGTTCCTGCTGGAGATCCCAACACCATTGAAAACATACAAAATACTGCTTTCATTATCCATGGATACATTTATCCAATGATATGCTTTACAGTTTTAGTATCGGCTACTGTGAAAACTATGTTAATCAATAAAATTATAATATTAAATAAAGAGGAAGAAGTTACTCAAGAACAAGTTCAAAAAGTTAACTATGCATAATTATTTGAACTGTACAGTGTTCACAATCTTACAGTTAATAATTCATATAATCAACAGTAATCATTTTATACAATACAAATATATTATGTATTGTTCTGATAGTCCATTTCTATTTATTGCTAAAAGAGTATTTTTGTAAAGTAAAATATTGATGGAATAAATGTTCACTTTTTTAAAAAAGTTATTAATTTTCAAATTTACCTACCTAATTTTAATAATTAATTGTTAAATTTTTTCAAAGCCAAAATTCTAATATGTATCGTTTTTCTCAATCATATAAAAAGTTCTTAGAGTTAAAAAACCTATTGTAAATTGTAATGAGAGAGAATTTAATATAAAAAGTTATTAATCACGGAAGTTTCACTGGAAAAACTCTCCATCTTGTAAATATTAGTAATATCATCAATACATTTTAAAATATTAATCAGAATAGTTTCATAGAGTAAATAGATTAAATTTGTTTGATTTTTGGATATGACATAAAATTGGAGATATTGATATTAAATTTTATGAAAAACTAATTATAAATTTTACAATGGCATGTTTTACGTGTGATGTAGTAATTATCGATGTAACATATATTTATAAATTTTCGAATAATTAATCGATTATATAAAAACTATAAATATACTATAAATATAAATATACTGCCTCTGCTCATACTTCTTGAATCTCAAGAATTATAGAAAGATATGGCAAAAGATGCACATTGAAAAATAGTAATGAGAAGTCTCGCAGAGAAATAAAAGCAAGAAAGTATAAGAACACGTCACTATAGCCACTCTTTATACACACTCCTATAGGCAAAATCATAATCTGATCAAGCTTCAAGCGCGCCACATTTCGGAGAAAATCAACCTATACCAATAAATTTTCTCTTCTTTCGATTTTCCAAAATGCTGCTATGATGAAAAATGCTGAAATTATTTGAGTTATACGATGTATAAATTTATATATTAATGTGGTGAAATAAAAAATAGTATTTCTTCAAAAAGTGGTATTTTTTATCGTAAATGCAGATTTTTAACCAAAGTTACAAAGGAATTATGCGCACAAAACCACTCGCCATTGGATTTTACTTATATTTGAAAATTTACCCAGTAAATAAATGAAAATTTTATTGCAATACAAGTTTCAGAACACAAACTCGTACATCGTATTCCCTTGGACGACTTTTTTCATCTTAAAAAAATTACGAGTCACCGACATTCAGCATTGTGATTGGTTGATGCTAAAAAAGAACGCAAAATTTGAAATTTTCGTATACTTGGAAACATTTTTATTATACATCTAAGAGTGTGAGATTAGAATTTAAATTCAACAGTACATTCAATTTATGAATAATTATCATTGATAATAATCTGTAAGAATGGAATCGTGCTGTTGATAAATTTGTTTGAAATTATTAGTACAAATCGTTAGTTTTATAATCATTTGTGACACTAAATTTAATACTATCGTGCTAAAATGTTGTAGAAAGAGAAAGAAAATGAATAGAATAAAATAGAGTAGAACGCCTTTTTATCTTTAGTATATTTTAAATTACGAAATATATAAGCAACTGAAACTAATTATCAAAATATTAGACCTCTTAAATTTGAACAATATTCACGTATGTTTTCTTAGAGGTAATAAAAAGCACATGATGTTAATTGTATTATTCATACTAATATAAGATTGGAGCCATATTGAGTATGTAAAATTTAGTGTTGTTTAATAGTATAATAGCTTTATCAATCGTAGATTAGTTAATCTCTTAGATAATTTTTCCAATATATCTTGAAATAAATAGAAGTTCATCCCTTTTTGTGAGAAAAATGGATACAAATTTTATTTTTATTTGTCTATGAATGTTGATGTATATAGTCTATTTTAAACAGCATGACTTATTCGAACTCATTAGAATCTCCAAGTTCGCATATAAAAAGTTCAAATATTGCAATAAATAACAATCAAACATAAAATAAAAACAAGTACGCTAAACAATACTAGTATATAAATTTAATGATTACTATTTCTATAAATTCTTATAGATTCTCTTTTAAATCAACCAAATCAACATCCAAATCTAATAGAAAGTTACCATTTACAAATGGATGAATTATATATTTTCATGTTTCTATGAGTTATTTATAATACGTGAAAATTTTTTTCAAAAAATGATACATACCAACTTTATGGATTTTTCCTATAAAGAAAAAGATGTTCCCTGTTATAGTCGGTTATAATAGATGATACACATGCCAAAGCAAACATAAAAGCCATAATACACCACAATATTACAACTAGTTCTGTAATTTTTGGATTCAACCTCGGTTATTCACGATACAAGCAGTTAAACTATTCACTTTGACTGCTCCTTCGGAGCATGACTATGAATTGGGGTTATATATATGTTTATGAGAGTTGTCGTTCAAGAAAATGTTGACAATAGAAATTACAGTTAAATACGTGCACGCTTTAGATATTGCTAATTCCCGAAAGTTTATTTTAGTTTTACCATTATCATTAAATTTTCGATAAAACTTTGTATAAGTTGTCATTTTGCATTAGATGTATAAATAAGTCATCGGGATTCTTTTCTAATCGCGATGGAACTCTTGACGCATATATAGCGTAATCAATGCACCAATGACAAAGTTCGTACATAAGAGCAATAATAATTGAATCGATTAAATACTATAATCTCCTGGTTATTCTTTTCAGGATATACTTTACACCACTAATAGTATTGTTTTTATCTATGGCAGTCTTATATACTTGTCTTTTTGTATATGAAAAAGAAACAAAGATCTGCGCCTACAGCTAGCGTGTTAATAATTCTCGGCATAATTAGCTGTTGTTTGAAAGTCGTACAACTTCTGTTAAGATAGTCAACAAAATTACAAGATTTAGTTGTGATAAATCTTCAAATAATGAACCGACAATCGCTTATTTGTATGCTTTGATATATATCTTATCGAATTTTATCTACGCGATTGTTAGTATTGATAATTCTTTTAAAGTCGATAAACGTAAACTTTGAGGCCGGACTAACTACAGTTGTTGGTGAACCGAATAGCTCCAAAAATCGAATAAGCTCCGGACTTTTAAGTATTTATTGTCAATATTTTTCCAGGCAAATACTACGTAGTCCTTCTCATCGTTACTTTTTACTACCCCGATGATTTTATTAAAAATTTTTTTAGATTCATTCACTTTAAATGCCATAATATTCATTTTATTTTCTAACCGCCGGGATTCCCATGATATTTATAACTATTGATTGGCGGACTGACTATGGTAAAGGTGATCAACAATTTTTCTTGCATAGACATTTCGGAATACACTATTAATTTTTTTTTTTGACGTAAAGACTTCTATCGCGTTGATTACAATGGAAGTATTAAGGTAATCATATTTAATAATGAGTACAATGGTAAATAATAGTACATTGTTGAGTATAACTAACGGTTTATCATATATAGAAAATATTTTGGAACAGTATTTGCATCAACAATGATTGTCTCAATTTTTTGCTTTAATACTGCAAGCTTTCAAACATAAAAAAAGTAGAAAAATACGTAGAAAGATTGTACGTATTATTTTATAACTCAATTGGCCCTTGTAACCACTCTCGATCTTGATCTATCAACTACCTCGATCTTTACATAAATTTATGGAATTGGATTTCTAAATTCCTGCCAGAAAACGTTTGAGATGGTATAATCGCTTTAAGATATATATGGCTATACTACTGGTGAGTTAGTGTTTTATAATTCATTATCAAAAAATGAATTTATTATCTTTGACAATTAAACGTTGTAACGTATACTTCACACTGAATTTCTCTTTGTAACTATTTCAGATCATTTATGGAATATTTACGATATATTTAGAAGCCTAATAATTCCACTACCAATGATCACGATAAGCGTTGGAAATATAAATTCCCCAGTACAGATTTCCCTAAACCTAATAAGAATTTTTAGAGTAGTTTTATATAGATATTTAGCTTCTAAGTTATCGATGAGTTTTACTATTAAAGTACAATTAATCAATAAAATTATTATTTTAAATACAGAAGATCACAGTGAAATGAACCTCAACTAAAATAAGTAACCTTTTATCACCAATAGTAGTTTGAAATTTGCAATAATAGTTTGAAATTTTTCAATTACTTTTCGAATATGTATGTTAGTATAAGTAATATTTTACGCTGTTAAGATATTTTTTACCTTAATAAACTTTTTTATTTAATCAATAATTTTATTCATTTATTTTTTTCAAATAATCACATACATGCTTGAAAATTAATTAACCTTCCACAGGTGCCGTACGAACAATGAGTTTATTTTAATATTATATTTTATTACAACTTCAAATTTCAGAAATATTTAGACTTTATTGATGTATAAAAACATATACTTTATTGATCGAAATTTTTTATCTTATTTTTTTTTCTTATGACCATTAGTCGGAGAAGAAAAAAAATCAATATACGGAAGGTCAAATGAATGTTTCCCATGATGCTGCCACTCTTCCCCTTACCGAAATGCGTGTTCCCCACCCAATCTGTTGGTTACGCGTGCCTCGTCGAGTATCGACTTATATCTGAAGCAGTCAAACACGCGCCTTCGCATTGGACGTTTCGCGTCTATTTTGTTACGATACTCTTCATTGTTTACACGACGCATAGCGTCCACTGATCAGAAACAAAGTTTACGGAAGGAAAGTTTGATTCGCAATGCAATCTGACACTGAGCGTACGTATATTTAAAATGCAATGTAATAATGCTGATTCGTGATTGAATTATCGATAACTCTAGTTTATTCCATAAAAATTCGTTCGTATCGGACTATGCTTTGGTAAATGAATGCAATTAAAATGTGAAAAATAATACAAGGTATTTTGAAACTGTACACGTTACTGACTTTTTTCCGAATTAAGTTTCTATAATTGTTAATCAAATGGTCTTTTGAAAAAATAAATTAACATCGTTTTTCTGGTGAAGCGTTTATAAAACAAATTTTACAAATTACAAAATAATTTTTAAATAATTAAGTACGCAGTAAAAAAATGTTTATTGCAGATGCTCATGCTCTTCAACAATGTAGTCTCAAGAATCCGATAGAAAAGAAATCTCATACAAAGTTCCGTTTTTTCTATATATTTAATTTTATATTGTTACTTTGGGTAACGGTATGTGTGCAAGGTTCGTTTTCAGACTTTTTTACACTATTTATCTGGGCCATCAATTATATTTTCTTCTTTTCAGCTTTTGCCCGCAGCTCAACAAATAAGTTCGATAATATTTTGTTGCACGATTATAATGATACTTTTTTTGTTTTGTATCGGTACATAAATATTGCCCTGTCATACCTAAATCCAAATGTGGAAACGTAATAAAAATATATGTATTAATTTAAAAATTATTATGATATTTCTAAGAAATTAAATTGATTTTTTTAGCTTTGGTGTGGTTTTCGTACTTAGTTTAAGTTTTGGTTCAGTATCAGCATACAATTATTTCATATACATAAGATTATTTACAAAAGTATATTCGTGGTTATCTGTGATATTTTTTGTTATAATCATAACTATTGGAATGGCTGCGGTATATACTGCTCTTGATTTAGTATTCAGTATTTCCGCTATGACTTTAGTATTATATGCAATCGTAATAGCATTATGCGCACAGAAAGTAGGACTAAACACGCTTTACGAATTAATTGACAACTCTTCACAGTAAAACCTTTTTCTTCCTAAGATTTTATTATTCGCATGTCATATAGTTTACTTTAAAAAATTTTATATTTTCAGAGCCATTATCGACTGCCCTGCCATAGTATTATTTACATTCATAGTAGCTTTACTTGAGGTAATAGCAATATTAGTCGCAGCAAATGCTTTAAGATTCATTTTATCGTCGAATGATAGCACGTTCTGGATCGTCACTTTTAGTTTAATTATTGTTATTGGAGGAATTGTAATAATGGCATTTATAATCCTTTTCTCCATGGCTGTTATTGCGGAATATACTGTTTATTGGTATTGGACCACGGACAAGCGCATAATATCGTCTGCTTCAGCCGTACAAAGTTACATAATGGTTTCAAGGTAAAAACGCTGAATTTTAAACTCCATCAACTGAATAATTTTTCTGTGTTGTAAATAAATCACATATCCGTTGCTTTTTCAAGGAATCACTTAGATACGATAGCTTTGCAATCAACTTTGATCGTCCCAGTGATTTATGCAGTAATAAAAGCAATAAAATATAAAAAAAAGTCAGAATATTCGAGATATAGATATGATATGGTTTTGGAATTAATAGTCAGAGCTATACTAGTACCTACTATAGTACATACTTCTTTGGTTCACGCATCAATATTCCGAAGTAATTTATTCAAAGCAGTGAAACAAACCTTCAAAATCGTTTTAGCTAACGCTGCATTATATTTAGTTACAATTGAGGTACGTCCATGTCGATTATACATTGTACTTATTCAACAAGGTCTATCTCATGCAAGTCTCTTTGTTCTACAGGTTTTCAACACGTTAGCATTTATGGGATTTTTAGGAAGCACATCTATGATGATCGTTTTTGGCTATGGAATCATCAAATTAGAGCATATGGAGGTTCATGATATGGCTATGTCATTCATTTGGGGATTTGAGTTTCCTGTTATAGTCTACTGTATTTTGATAATTGGCATTGGCCGAGCAATGTCGATGAATGAAATGATTATTTTAAATGCAAAGAAAAATCCGAAATCCGCCATTTAATATAATGCTGTATTCAAGTTGAATGTTACTTGTAAATTTTTTATTCAATGTGCTTTTATGTTGTGGAATGTATTTTTTTTAATTAACCAATCCAATCGTATTAAGATTCTTATTAGTACTCAAGTTATGAGTGTAAAGTTTATGAAAAAAAAAATTGAATCAATAAAGAAACGTTACTTTTTTACCAGAAGCTTGATATTTCTGTTTATACGGTTAGCCCTAAAAGACCGATATCACGACAAAATAAGCAATTATCGAGTAATTCAGCAAAGTTATCGTTGGTTTCAATAAAATTTCTCGATCGCCAAGGATACTACGCTCGAGAAAGGGGTTGGAGTTCCTATATAATAAGGAAGAGGAATAAATTGGATCACAAACGGCATTAAAAGAGCGCGCGCACACGCGCGCACACACACACACACACACACACACACACCGAGCTTTCCCGCGCTTTTTCCTTCTTCCTTTCCGATTCGTCCCTCTTTCTCTGTTTATCCGTTTGTCTGTGGTTTTATTTTCAATCAGTGACATGCGCGCTCGCGCGACTGTGGGAGCGCCGTAGCGATTCTCAGCCACAGATAAAGTAGGTCAAAAGACTCGCGGCAATAATAAGTCAAATGCACTGCAGGGCGCGTCGTCCCTTTCATTTCTCTCTGCTTTTACGATTACATAGGGAAAGAGGAGCACGAGAGGGTTAAAAATCGATGCTCTGATTTATCGCAACGCCTTGGCGCGCTGAGCTAGACGTATGCGTCTACGTGGAGTAAACTATTGTTAAGCGAATCGCCGGTGTCGATCGGATCTCTTCCAAAGCGCTACATCAAACAATAACTAGGACTAATGGTTCGCGCCATCGACCGATACACAATTGAACTCGAATTTATGGCTTTGCGAGCGATAACAGAATGCGGAGCCACGTACCGAACTTCTAGAATTCAATCGAGCAAAGTCGTAGTCGCCGCTCGAGAAGAGAAAGCGCGCCAACGGCAGTGTCAACCGAGCGGACCAAGGAGCAAACAGAGACGTTTCGTCGCTCGAGCTAATAACCATCCATATAGGCTCTGGCTCGGCGCGAAACTTTCGTCATCGTTGCGAACGCCGCTGCCGACGGCCGCACCAAATCCGTCGCCCGTGTTGTCCAGGACCATATACGTGCACGTGAGAAACGAGTAGCGCGTTGTATATATATATATACACACACACATGTATCGCGCAATCATGTCGAAATTGCGACACTGGATTTTCGCGAGGAGAGCCCCTCCCCCTCTGCCGCGGCTACTACGTACTCCCAAATCGCTTCCGCTCGCGATACGTTTGCGCGACAGCTGCCTCCCCTCTTTCGTTCACGCGCGTCGCTCCCGGCATATTGATTTCGCGATAATGCATAGTCGGGCTGATTTTGTCGCACGGTTATAATGCGATAAGCCTCGAAGAATTACTCTTGGTACGAACAAGAAAGGCGCCTCCGTCGAATCGCCGCGGATAAATTCTGGCGTGGCGCGGTTTAATATAAGAGATTTACGGTAATAGGTTCCTTCTGAAATGTCCGCGAGGGCGCGTAACTCGCTGGGCGAAAAAACGAAGAAAAAAACATTCAATCAGCTAATTGCAAGTGCCAGATAAGGCGATCCGGGGTGCATTTGCACGAACAGCCTTCGGGGAGGTAAATTTTCGTGTCTACGTAATATACTCTTCCGCAATTACGCGAGCGAGCCTAGCATGCGGGCCTAAATGCTCTCTAACTTGCAGCTTTGATGTGCACGAAGCTTACTTATCTGCGTGTAATGCTGCAAGGCGAAACCGTATGGCTAATGCCGCGTAATTACGTCCGCTTAGAGACGTGCAGCAGCCGGCTACAGCACGCTGTCTTTATTCAGCGAATATTTTCAAATCTCCGTTGGCGTAATGACGCTGACGTTGCAGTCGAGATTATAGAGACGTCCGCGCAAACATATTCATCTACTGATTACGAGCCGCCGACGACGAAGCTTTACGAGTAATTGATTTTTCTTGCAACACTCGCTCTCCAAAAAGTCCACTGGCGCATACGCGCGAAACGATATCGCCGTGTCGCGAGGGCACCAGCAACTGCGCAGTATTTACACTCGGTTCAGCGCGCGAACGTGTGCGCTTGTTGGTTGTTCCGTCGGTAAAAATGCGCGGGCGTATATTTGCGGCGAGCGCGCGCCCAGCCGAAGATGCCGCGCAGAGGCCCGCGACTCAGTGATGAACGAGGGCATTAGCATTTCACCCACGGCTTTCTAATTAAATTTCCCTTATCCGCGCACAACGTCTAATTTCTTTCGGACGGTGTGACTGGGCGTCCGATTTCACAGGTGCGTCGTTGACCTATTATGCGATTTTTCTGCTTCATGTTTTTATCTCGACGGCGACAAAGTCTAGTGCTAATTACAAAAGTCTCTAAGCTATTTTGAGTGAAAGACAGGCATGAAAAACAAACGCGCAAGACGCTTGCAATACGACACTGTACTACTAGAAAAAACAGACGAAGCAAGAAAATTGCGAAAAGAAAACGCGCCAAAGGGCTAAAAAAGAGAGAGAGGCAGCAAGAATGAAGAAATTGTACGCGGCGGAGAGTAGAGACCTGAAAAGGATGAATGAGAATATAAGAATGACCGAGTGCTCTTTATTTTTTTTCCGTCAGTTAAAAATGGCACAAAATTGTACGTTGTTGTGCCAAAAAAACTGCTTATACGGTAGACAAAACATCGCTCCTTCCAAATTAGTTGAAAAATAACAGAATTAGATGAGTCACGTTCAAATGCTAAGTCGATGATGGCATTTTGTCGAATTGATTGACATTCATTCAAATTAGCGTTTTTATCTCGTATAATTTGAAATTATAATTGCGATACTACGTTGTTTCTCTTTTTCCGAATGAAACCTCTTGGCCATTGCCTTACTCTCTTCCACGATATTTTTCTCTTTTAATTTAGAAAATGTGCTTGACTGCGTTACTATGTATGGTTATTGTATTCGAACAAAATGCCTGTGGAGAAGGTTAACCTTTTTCTTCATTGACGTCGCAATTATGAGACCGATTTAAAGAGGCACTTCTCAATAGTTTACTATATTTTATGCTTTACAACAAAACACATGTATCACATGCAATCGCAGTATAATGATGCGAAGGATGGTACGTCGAAAACTCTAGAAGGATGATAAATCGTCGAGTTTAAATGAAAATAACCATAAATAACGGCGTTGCTTTACACTCCAAAGAGCATCGTCGTGAATTGAACAAGAGATATGCCGAGACGAAGAATACGCTGTTTTCCAAACTACATTTTCTATCAATCACAGTGACGCCGAAAATGACAGTTGCACCGAAGTTCATCGAAGGCCTTTCCTATGACGGAACGGAGAATAGCATAACCAAATTATCGTACCACCCGGCAACAGCGCGTCGAAAAGCAGTTATCCGCATTGGAAATCGGCGTCAAGCCGTTATCAAGCGCGCGAAACGAAAAAATATCAAATGCGTGGGCGTGCGCAGTTGGCACGGAGTGACATATGGGACGCTATGCTGCTACGTAACTCGTTATTCTATCAGCAGGCACAAGTGGCTACGATTGCACGGCATTTACGTTCATTTTTTTTTTCTTTTTCATTCGCCAATTGAACGCCTCCGACAATATCAATTCGCAAATCGCTCTCCTCGCCAATCCGCTAATATCGCTCGGTTCGTGTGTCGCGCGCGCAAACATTTCCAGTGCGCGTGCGATTATAATCGAACGGTCGCTGTGCGCGTTGGACGAGCGAAATCCGGAGCAGCACAGCGAGCGAATTTTTTTTTTTTTTCCGCGGAAGAGAAGAAGAAAAGAAAGAGCACACTTGTGCACGTAGGCGCGTACATGTGCAGGCGAAAGTCGTTAAATTCCGAAGCGTTGGAAAAGAAAACACTTGCGAGCAGAGCTGGAGTAGACTGAGAGTGGAGATGCCCCAACTGTAGAAAAAGTGACGGCCTCTTGCTTTGCCCACTTAATAATCCTCTCTCTCTCTCTCTTCTCGTTGCGCTTTGTCGCGCTTTGTCGTGCTCTGTCGCGCGCGCGCGCGCGCGCGGCCAGCAATGCTTTTGCATTTTTTGCCATCGTTCCATTTCCTTGCTCTGGCCACAGCCAACTCGGCGCAATTCTGCTAATGTCGTTGCTAAGCCCTTGGCGGCGGCTCTCGCGGCATGACAAGACGAAAGGCAGGCTTAGTCAGCAGCGGCGCCCGACGTATAAGTGTGTTGATCGTTTGACATCGGTGTCGGCGAGCGGCGAAACGGCCGAGCTCCGGCAACCCTTGGCCGACGAAAGCCAGGCGTAAACACGGGCGCGCGCTGAAAATATCAATCGTCGCGCGCGCAAACCCATGCCCGCGCCGCTGCTATCCTCTTATCTGCATGTGTTTATCTATTTATCCATCAGGCAGCTCCCTCCTGTGTTTATCCAGTCTCGGTATCATCTGTACCCGTATACATTCCCCGCTCCCCCTTCTCGCTTCTGTCTTGCACTTATGTAAGTGCAACCCACGCGAGCGCTCTACGTCTCTGTCGCTTTTTCGGATCTCCCAGCCGCTACTCTCTATCTCTCTCTCTCTACATTATTTACAAGCTACTCCTAACCACCAGTTCGGATTCCAATTCATCCGGCTTGTGTTTCGCCGCCCCCGTCGTCGCCGTAGCCGCTTATCGATCGCGCGCATCGCCCAGAGACTTTCGACTCGCCATCTTTCGCCGATCGCGCCCGCCGCGGTACTTCGTTAAGCGCGCGCCGCTCGGATATTCAATAGCGGCCCTCCTGCCCAAAGTATTACATCTCGCTGTACTCGGAGCCAAAGGCCTTTCGCAAGAGAGGAAGCAGTGGGCCGCGAAAAATCGGCGGGGAAAAGCGCGGCAACATCTCGGCGGGCTATCTTTGGCTAAAGCATTTCCGGTCGAGCGTGGGCTCTCGCGGCAACGGCGCGAAAGACAATCGCGCGGCTTCGGTACGCCCGCGTGTGCGCCGACATTTCGCAATCCCATCTGGCGCGGACGGACGAGGCTCTCTCGCGGGCGTTTTCACGGACCGTGAGCGCCCCGGTTAGCTTTCCGGGACTTCCAGCCTCGACTCGCAATAGTGGCAAATGCTTTCCTCTTCGTCACTACTGAGCTGCAATCCGATCGCTTCAACAGCCATATTTTAAACATCCTTCTTTCGGTTTTCTAAAGCGTCGCTTTAGTGTTTCGCGCTAAGTGCCTTTGCAATTGTTATTGCATCGGCGAATGAAAAAAGCTCGTTGATCGCACGAGAGTCGTCGTGGACGAGAGGAAGAACGTCTGCATTGTGCAAACGTCGACGGCGCAGCAGCAGCCGTAGCCTCGGAATTAGAGGAAGCTCGCTCTCTCTCTCTCTCTCTCTCTCTCTCTCTCTCTCTCTCTCTCTCTCTCTCTTTCTCGAGGGAGAGAGAGAAATTCTAAGGACGACAACGCGAGCGCGTCGGCAGCCTTGTAGACAAAACAGAAGCATCAATAAAACATAAGGCCGCGCGAACGAGGCTCCGGGAGAGAAGGGAAAAAAATTGGATATATATACAGTGTATAGGGGGGGGGAGTGAAATATCGAGATTCATAAAAGCCGAAGAAGAGTCGTGAGCGCGCGTGTGGGCCTTCTCTGCGCGAATAATCCGTTGTTGCACAAGAAGAAAGAAAGAGAGAGAGGGAGAGAGAGAGAAGCGTGGGTTAGAAGCTATTCGATTATACGGTGACGGTCCGCTTTTTATATGCTTACGCGCGCCCACTTTAGTTTCGCGTAAGTACTTTTACGGCCACGGTCATTCGCCGCGTCGTTACGGGGTATTGAGCGTATTCCCGGTTGATTTTACCATCTTTCTCTCTCTCTTTCTCTCTCTCTCGTAAGCAGGCCATCATTGAAAAACCAATAACAAAATTGGAGAAACAAAGGATTCGATTGAACGTCGTTAATAATGAAACTGTTTACAGCGATAGAGAGGCCACGGATGAATACGAAATCACGTGCATTGTCTGCTGCAGCTCTGACATCCGGCATCTCGATAAGCAGCTCGCAAACAAACAAAAAAAGGAATAAAGAAATGGTCAAATGACGAGAGTACTTTTATCATCGTGCAACTGTATGGGTGTGACACTGCAGAATGTAGCTTTCGCGCGCAGCGGCGGACACGAAGGTCGTTGCACTCTTATGCGCTCGTGGTATCGCGGCCTTGAACGCGCGGCCACTCTCGAAACCGCACACGTCAAAAAATTAAAAGGAAGCGTTTTCGGGGCTCTCGACCGGTCCTGTTAATTCGCTCGGCGCTCGTGCCGGAAGTCGTGCGCGCGCGAGTGCTTGGCGAAGCTTATTACACAAAAATAATACCGCGACGGGTTGGGTTGAGTTTCAAGAGCTTGCTACGATTGCACCTTTCGTGCCTATCGCCAGCTCGACCAGCCAGTACGAGGCGTTCGCCCGTGTACACCCAGCAACGCGAATCGACTGAGTCGCGCGCGGAATTCCGTAAGCTGCGGGAGCCGCTAACGAAGGCGACGGCTAGCCTCTCCGTCCAACGTGAAATTCGGACGCCGAGTGACACAGGCAGATGCTTCGAATTAATCGTGCAACAGTGCTGCCATTCTAATCAGACTCAACGTCACCTGCAGCGAGCTTTGTTCTGGATTCTCGCGTGCAGGCGAACGTATGCACAGACGGCAACGCCGAATGAATTCCAACAAACAACGACCGCGACACAACACGCGATGCCTCTTTCGAGTGACTTCGACGTTTGACTGCTAATTAACGGACGATTGAGTGGCTAATTTTGCGATTGAGAGTTGCGCCGACAGACGCGCTGATGCATCGTCGCCTTAACTTACTCGGCCAATTGATTGCAACGGTTGGCATGCGAAATACGATCTTTTAGAAGAATTTCGTGTTTCACAAAATTTAAGAGGACTTCGATGTAAGAAAGTTGATTGTGCTCGAAGACAAAAGAAGAGCCAACTCGGCAAAAAACGCCCACACATGCACAAATAAAATTGTTATGACTCATCGTAAGAATAACATTTAATGTTCTAAACGAGTTAAGTTTTAAGACTGGATCTTTGCGGACTGTTTATTATTTATACTTCGAAAATATTGAACAAAGAAGCACGTTCCACTTTACGCTGCTATGCGTATTTTTTCCCGGTCATCGTTATGATCGTGAAACTCTCTCTCTCTCTCTCTCTCTTCCTTGAAAATGGTCTACCAGCAGCTGACGACATTTTTTTCACGATCAAATATCCACACACGCACTGAACCGAAGTGGAATGGGTGAACGTCAAAATAAAACGTGCGGAACTGACGACATCAGAATGTGTCAGACGCGCGCTTTTTTCTCTTTCTTTCTCTCTCGATTGCTCGATTGCGTGCAACGAACGCTTGGATTAAAGTTTCGAGTGGACGACGATTGTTTTCGACGCTCACCCGGCTGATTTAACGGCGCGCAACTTTTCTTTTTTTTTTGGGATCACTTCTAAAAATAACGTTCGTTGGGCGGGGGGAGACCCATAAAAATCTCGATTCACCAAAGGGGACCATTCGAAAAAGCAATTTTGCCGAGTCTCGTTTAGCTCACGCGTGTTGAATTTAGTTTGACGGATGTCGAAAAGTAAAAAATAAAAGGGTCCAATTAAGCACTTCCGCGACCGCGTAGTGTCTGTCGATATCGATATTTGCATAACTATCGCCAAGTGGAATTGCATTTGCAAGGGGAGACAATAGGCGGAATATCGAGTTGGCCTCGCAGTCAGTATGCGCACGGGAAGGGCTCAATCAGAATGGCGCGCCGACTTTGATTGACAAAGGGGCGGACTCGCGAAAAGAACAATTGCTGCCCCCTTCGCGTGCCTTGACCTCCTCGGCTTTCGGAAGTAATGACCGTCCAGTCGCGCTGTTGCGATTCAATCGAGCGCGACTTCGCTCCAACGAGAAGACTCTTCCTCTCGAGTGAGCCCTGATTAGTAGCCGGGAAGCTCTGGCTATTTCCTTCTACTTTTGTGCTTTTCCCTCTGCGCCACGGCGATACTTTATTATGTCAGTCCACGGCTTGTCCGTCTGCGTTATCCGTTGCGCAGGGTGAGCGGGCCAATGTTCGCTGGCTGCAACTGTATAACCTCTTTTCTCTGTCGTTTTTTCAGGAATAGAACGAATCGCTGCTTTTTTCTTCGACGGTAATGGCCGAGGGGAGGCGCACGTGGACCCGCTTGACGTATAATAGGGTTTGTCCTTGACTGCAAGTTTAAGCTTGGAGCGAGTCAAGGCTTTTGCAGGCAAGGTGATCGCTTTTTTTTTCTTTATCCCTTCGTCCAAGGTTCAATTAAGTTTGTGCCAAGTTATGCGACCCACGAATCATCGTCTGTGCAACAGCATCAAAAGTTAAGACGTTGCCGCTAATTGGCCTGTCGTTTTTTTCCTTCTCTCTTGCGCTCTGCTTACCTCGTAAACTTATCACTTTCTCTGCTTCTTCTACTTTTCTGCAGCCCGCTGATAATTGAGAAACTCGTCGAGAGCGTCCGCGCTGGTAATTGAGTGTCAAAACTTGTGCGCACCGCAGATAAAACGAGTGCAGTCCAGCTGCTTTTCCATTTGAATATTTAATGCCAAGCTGGCGCTGCGTTTGTCTTTTGCTTGTTCTTTTTCTATAAAACCAGTGCTCACGATTGCGAAAAATCGAGCAGATCAAAGCGGCGCTTTATTCAACTCTCCGAGAGCCATCGCATATTCATGAGCAGAGTTGTACGCGCATTGCAACGGGAGCGCGATCGCGCGACGGAGAAAAGCCGAGAAAACCCAATTGACACGGACCAGGTGTGTTTACAAGGGGATCGAGCGTCGAGGGTATTGGGGACCTCTCGCGTACCCGGCAAGCGGCAGGAGCCTTAATTAGCTGCACATGCACGCGCACACGGTCCTGATTTTCAGAGCCGATCGTGAGAAATCGGATCCGCCGAGCTGCGCGGTGTGCGTGCGTTACACCGAACCAACTTATAAAAGCTTCCTTCTTCTTCGTATGAAACGTCACACACGCAGGCGATTTCCGCTCGACTCTGCTCGATCTGCTAGCTCGAAAAATCAGCGCGCTGGTTTTTCTTTCGATTGTTTTCACGTCTCGTTCCCACATTCAGCCGCGCGCCATTTTCGATTCGACGATGGCCTTGTTATTTCATTTGTGCAAGGCTGCTCTTCACTCTGTTTGTTTCAGTGAAAAAAAAAAATACACACGTCAATTCAACCGAGACAGGAGCAAGAAAGAAGGGACGAGCTAGTTTTAGAGATTAATTGAAAGACCTCAGCTCGAGCGTCGATTAGTAGTTAACGTCAGGGCGTATATTTCAAATTAAAATACTAGAGCAACCAGAGATAAAATATAAGCAGGCTGTGTGTCCGTTAATTGAACGACACTAATGTGATGTGTGATGAAAGAAGTCACAGTTTATCTGCAGCCTGTTTATAAGTTCAAAATCATTGCTTGGGATCTTATCAAGGCAGTTATTTCTCGGGTCAATTCGACGCAGTTTTACGTTGATTCGACCTTAGCCAACAATCATTTCTACATCATTTACGCTCGATCGACATATTATTTTCATTCTCTGAGTCACAACGAACATTTCCTTTCGACTGCTGCTGCAACTCGTTGTGCGTCTATCTGACTCAACCTCTACCAACTATCTTTTCCATGGATTTTCCGCCGTTTTTCTGTTATTTTCAATTGTTCACTTGAATCATTATCCACGATAATTAATAGAATACACTTACGAGTTGATTATCGCGTCAATTTGCATTTGAAATGGATTTCGCGATGTTGCGGCTTACCTGAAACAAATGAGAAAAAGTGATAGATTAATGAGATTGCGCTGAAATCACAGTCACTTATCTGTACAGTATAGTTGGAGGTATTCGTGCAAAACTATTGTGACAACGAACGTTATTAATTTTATCGTTTGACATTCTAATATCGGAGAGTCACAGCCAGCACTTTTGTAGTACTGAGGCTATAAATCAAAAGAATATAGCCTTGAAACAACTATTATCGTCGTCTCTTTGAGGACAATTTTTTTTTTTTTTTCTTCAGTTAGACGTAACGTGACACATTGCAAATCGAAAAAAATGGACGTCCGACGAATAAAGGAATAAAACAGACGCAAACGAATCATCGCCGACGAAAAAACGAGATGCGTAAAAACAAAATTGATTGCATCTGTCGCTTAAGCAGCAGCGGCGCAGCAACAATTGGCTCCGAAAAATCTTCAAGCATATAGCTTGGGTGCATATCTGTGCGTCGCGCGCGAGTGTGAGTCAGCTCTCCAAAGATCTTTGTCATTTTTTTGCAGCGGACGATGCCTTCTCTTATACTATATAGTTAGTTGGAGTGGCGCCAACTCGACGGTAGCGGTCGAGGCAAATGCTTTTCTGTACACAAGTACGTCTATATATATAAAGATGCATTTGTGTGCATCTCGTGAGAAAATGGCGCCAAGTTTGTTAATCCGCCTGATGATTAATTCAGAGGCTTGGAGTAGGTTGGACTTAACACCTTTAACGGTCTGCGCGAGTGCTGCTGTTTTAGCGCGTTTCCCTTGCATTTATGAGATCATTGAATCCATCAGGTCGAATTGGCCCGTCGACAATGAGCGCATGCGTCTCGATGAAGAAGCGCCAATTATGCGCAACGAAAGCGCAATAAATCACGAGCAATAATTTTGCATGTGAGTCAGTGGCGTTATTGTTGAAGAGCACATTCCAATCGAATCGGTTAATGCGCGCGAGAGGTCGTTTCGAATTAAACGACCCACTCGATCAACGCCAATGCACGCAGGCTGGTAAATTCAAATGTTATTAAAGCCACAGAGTAGAGCAAGTGGGTTAGACTTAGCCATTCCCGTCGGTCAATGCAAGAGGCGGCCGCGTGAAAAATACCAAATGTGACTAATGCGCGATGATTATCCAGAAGCTGGTGTACGTGAGTCACAGGTGGATTCACTCGGCGGAAAGAAATCCCATTGACTGCGCGTCCGTACGCGCTCGCGAAAGCGACGACCGATTTTTATGCTAAAAAGGGTAAAAAGCGCGAGCGACAGCAGGCAGTGACTCACGAGTGAGCGAGAGCGGATGCCTGATTTACGGCTTTCCCCTTGGATGCGCTTAATTTGCTTGAATCTATTATATTCGCCGGGGCGAATATTGTTCGCGTGAGTGATTTGTCGGTCGCCCTCCGGACCCGACGACAACGTGTTTTCGGGAGGGAGTAGACGTACCTTGTACACGACAATAGCGCGACAACGAGGAAATGGAAAACGATGTAGGGCTGTGCAGTGAAATGAAATTTTTAAAATATACGTGCCTAGCAGTGATCAATTGGCAATTGAACAACGGCCATTTTTTAGGCATAAATAAGCAGTTGTATTGCAGGTGTCAATGGATTGATATTTTAACGAGGCGCCAACAATACGCGCACTCATCCAGTCGCACATTATCGCGGGAGACAATAAATGTTATTGCAGCGCGAACTTTACGACTCTTCTTCAGGGAATGCATATAATTTTTTTCGTATTATTGGTTACGTAAGCGAGTTGTGTAAACGAATGGCCGACCGATAGATCGATTAAAAAATAAAAGAGAGGCAGCGAAGAAGCTTCTCTCTGTAAAAGAGGCTACTCAGCCTTGTTATTCGCGAGTCAACGTCGAAAATAACACGCGCCGAGTGAGCAAAACGAAAGCCAGACGGCGACGCGTATATAAAGATATTCCCAGTGGGTGTACCGCAGTGGCAGCAGCTAATCGAAAACATTCGCAACTTGGTAAACACACGCGCGCGGGCGCACTTGCGAGCTTTCACTATGCAGAGTAGCAGGCGTTTCCGAGAAAAAAGAAAGAAAAAAAAACAACCAAAATGCGTTGCGTTATAACGGTGCGCGCGTGCGTGTGGGTAAGTATGTGGCACGGAATCCGCGATCGCGCGTAGCACGCGTAAGGTCTTTTAGCCGGCTGGCGCGCGCAAGAAAACAAGTCTGCAGCGTTCGTTGTGCCGTGGACGTGTACCGTAATCGCGACCTTGCCTTGCCGCGCTGCCATCCAGCAACGCCAAAGCAGATAATGCGCGCGATGACGAGCTGTATCGTGCGCGGTGCACGCCTCGAACGACGCGTGCCCTCAAGTTTGGCCCTTTCTTTTTTATTTTTACGCGTGACGAATACTGCAGCTGAACGTACTCGTTAGTTGATAACACGATCGGGAATCGATATGCGTCATTTACAAGCTCTCGACGAATGAAAGTGTCTTTAGAAAGATGCACAACTCAATACGTGGATAAAGCCATCAACTTGCAGATAATTTCCTCGGGCGATAAAAAGGTAAGTTTATACAGCGACGATAAAAGTGTCACGCGAAGCGAATTGTGAAAGGTTGAAGGAAGAGCGCTTCGAGCTTCAAGCTGCATGCACACGAAGGCAGAGATTATTATCGAGCCGAGTCGAGTCGAGTCGAGTCGAGTCGACTACGCTGTATACACGTCGCACCAACAGGATAGCAGAGTCGCCAATTTCGCGGAAGAGGCGCGCGAGAAGAATGCAGTCTTGTCATCGCCTTACTTTATATACCGTATGAGCGTTGTTCCATACTAGCGCTGTACTTTTATCGCACGGTTTCTCGCGCTGCTTTAACATGATCGGCGAAATCACGCTATTACTTTGACATTTCAATCTCGCGCGAATTCCCTTCTTCTTTTTCTTCTTCCTCTTTTTGGAAGCTAAATCTCCCTGAATTATTGGTCCACAGGAGGGGAATTCCGAGTTCCAACTTTTTCCGCCCGCGCGAAAGCACCAATTTATGGGTCGCTGCGCGAAAACGTAGCTTTGACCAAGTGATCGGGTTCAAGCTTGCCAACCTTTTTCAACTTTTTCGACGGGCATTATATTTTTCATCGGCTGCGAGACGCGCAGTTTTTCAGCCGCGTGCTTTGAATGAGCTAACCCTCGTAAGAATTTTAATTTATGCAGTGAATTTGACCGGTTCTCAGCGTTATTTGGGATATTCGCTGGAATCGTTCTTTTCCGTCTTTAAAAATTTTTTTTTCTTTACGTTGGTCATTGCCAGCAAGGTTTTCTTTCTCAACTTCTTCTCATCTTGTTTACAGAAAAACAATGCTCTTTGATGAGTTCATTTATACCTTTGTTGCGTTTGTTATGCCAATTGATTCCACATTAGTCGTGAGCAAATAAAGTTCAAAGAGAGAGAGAGAGAGAGAAATTCCCGCACCGTTAGCTCTCGTTTGTTTCTTTTTTCAAGATACTTTAACCCCAACAAAAAGGATTTTTCATGTTTACGGCATATCGCGTTAAAACTCCCCTCGTCGTATTTGAAAAGAGAGAAGGTACAAAATACCCAAGGACAAAGTGAACCCACAGGCCACATCAAAGCCTTTCCCTCCTCCGACGGTTCTTTCGAACGACGACGACAACGGGGCGTGCGCGCGCGCGCGCGTGAGAGAGAGAGAGAGAGAGAGAGAGAGAGAGAGAGAGAGAGAGAGAGAGCTGCAATTCCAAATGCACTTCACGGTTTCGAGGGAGCAAGCCTTTGTTGTCCCTCTCGAAAAACGTACATTCCCTTGGTCGCTTTTTCTCCTCGGCACGCGCGTGGGGACATTTAATAAAAACGAGAATCTCAGCTACGGCAATATCCTGATGGAGAGTAGCACGTAGAGAAGAGCTGCCGCGGGGTCTTCCTGCCACTACGAATTTCCGGTACCAGCAAGCAAACAATTTACATGGCCCGAGACAACGACACCTTCCTTGGCTTTATTTACCGACGTGCGCCATTAAACGCGAGTACGATGATTATGATAACGACGTCGCCGCCGAGAGAGCCGACGTCGAGCTCTCTTTTCACGAATGTACGCGTGCCATTGTCTCTCATTTGAATAACTCGGCTCGACGTGGACTCGTTCGCGCGACAAACTTTTCAGAAAAGGCGCTTCCGCCCGAGCTCTTTTCCCGTCTTCGCGCGATTGCGTTGGCGTTCGACTCGACTCAAAACTGAAAATTCTTATCGAGTGATTTACGGCCGGCCGAGCCCTCTTGGAAGTCGAATCAATTGACGTAAATGACGCCGTGACCAATGACTCCTCTCGCGCCTATGATTAACGAGAAAGAAATTCGGTGAGCAAGGCCAAAGGGCGCGTCGGATTTAACGCGCTCGTCCAGGAGCATCAAATAAATAAGAGCACGGAAAAATCGATACGCGTTCCAATGGCGGTGTGAAGGGCACCCCAGGACATTCTTACGCTGAAAAGGAATGTGCACGCGCCCGAAGAAAACAGCTCTCCGGGAGATGCACCTGCGAGCGCGCGGCAAGAGATTATTCGGGGACCACCTTGAGTCCCCGCGATACTATCTGTGTAGCTTTTTTTCTCTCGCTTGGTCGTTTCGAAAAGGAAAATTTCTACGCTGGCGGCGGCAGAGCGTGATTGATCGCTCTGTAACTGCGTCTCTCGGCTTTAATGATGCTCGAACTTTACGCTATTTCCTTAGCTTTTATTTTTTTCTCGAAGCATTTCCTACGGATACGGAAAATTCCGAGATAACGGTCGCTTATTAATGAACGTCAAGGCGAAATTTGTCGACGAGGAGCGCTCCAAAATTACTTGCGTCACTTTCGCCATAGCCCCATTCATACGGCGACGTAAAAATATATCGCTCTCTTCGTTTGCTCTCCTCAAAATTCGGATTCTGGAAGTACGCCAAGCGACAGAGTCTGTGGCTATTTTTAGAGAGAGAGAGAGAGAGCGAGAGAGAGCGCGAGTTGCGTGCAGCAGATAAGCGAGGCGAAAAATTCTGCCGAGCTAATTTCCGCGCAAAGAGCACGCGCGACAGACGATTGTACACTGCGACATGACGAGAGTCAGGCTATACGGCCGCTTATGTAGTTATTCGTGAAATCTTTCGTCAACGCGGGACGGACACGCGAAATAGACGACGCACATCATCGGCGTTGTGGTAAATAAAAAAAAATCGGTCGAGGTGCGCGTACGTCGCTCGACTTCTTCGGGCAAGAATCATGGTTGCCGCGGTCGATTGTCCGTACCGCGGACGATCGGCTATACGTACACGATTACGGTTGGCATTCGACCGCGGCTCTCGCGATACCTTAACAGGCAATAAGCGTGTATAACTATAATAATCGTGCGGCGTGTGAAATTTATGTAGACACGCATTAATCCTGCGCATGCAAAAATTCAGTCTTTCGCGATGTGGTCTGCCAAAAGTGCGCTTACATCAGCTGCAATGTTATTTACGATTGCACAGGCCATGGAATATTTATTATTGCTTAAGATTTAACGTAGTCTAGGGCTTTCATTGGTAATTGGCATACCCCGATCGTAAATTACACACCTTGCGTAAAGTACTCTTACGTACGTAACGTGGGATTTTGGAAAAAATGAGTGAGGCGCTTTAGGGAACGGAATTCGCACATTGCCCGGCACATCGAGGAATCCGACTGTCGAGCCTTAGTCGTTTCTGATTTAGCGAATAAATTATGACGATGACATCAATCGACGATACACGCGCGCACGACCTCGATGAAAGTCAATTCGCGGCGCGGAGAGAACAATGCGTGCGCGTCAGCTTCTTCTTCCGGAAGGCGAAGAGCCGGTCGGTTTGTCGGGAGCAGTTTTCCCCCAGAGAAAAATCACAGACGACTATCGAGAGCGAACGAGTCCGGCGTGTAGACGTTTAGCGCGTTCGCGTAATGTGCCATAGTGGTACAGTGCACGTTGGAAGAGAGACCGGACGAATAACGGCCTTCCCTCGAGCGTCGTGCTGCAGATGCGGTTTCAGCAACACGCTGCACGGGAGGTCCATATAGGTACCTATCTCTCTCTCGCTCTCGCGTTATATGGAGATTCGCACGCGCAACTTTACGTTGAATCATTGTAATACGATCAACCGATCTGAGAATGAAAACGTAGCCTTCTTAGCTTTTCTCTTTTCTTCGAAATCGCTCCCCGTGTCAATGGCTATGACACACGTCACGTGCCTATCGCGGAATACTCGTCGAATTCTCTCGATTCAATTGCACTTGATAATATGTCAATGAAGCGACCTGTTACAAATGGACGTCCAACTGTCGTCGTCTGGATGGCGAGCATTTAACGATGTTTGCTCCTCACGAATGGATCTCGCCCATATTGTTCGTCCGACGCGCGCGAGTCGATAAATAAACAAGCTGTCGGACGAACGTACGAGAACATTAGTGCGCCAAAGGACCCAGGCCACGAATGCAGAACGAGAAAGAGAGAGAGAGAGAGAGAGAGAGAGAGAAACAGCCATAGCTGCGCCACGTTATCGAAAACTGCGCGCTCCGTTTTTATCGCGTTTGTATTTCGACTTTTCAGCTAATGGACACGCCACGGTCGCGCGCGCGTGCAGTTCGTCGGCCCTAAACGCCTATATGGCGACAGCGACGAGTCGACTCTCTTGTGCACTCCAGTTTTTCCAGTCCCTCCTCTCCTCTTCATTGCTATCTTACCTCGGGAAAATGTCGCGGCGCGGTCACACTGTCGCAACTCGCTCGCTCGCTCGCTCGCTCGCTCGCTCGCTCTCTCTCTCTCTCTCTCTCTCTCTCTCTCGTTGCGACGACGTCGCGCGAAATATTATTGTCGCGCCTGCTCGCAGACGGCTATACGGTGTGCCTTAATTGCCAGCGAGGCGCGAAATTTACTCGATGTATACGCGGACAGATGGCGATCGCTTTCCACGTCGCGCATATCCTTTCCGGGGATATATGTTGCGCAAACTTTTCGCATGCGTCTTATCGCTGGTTTCGTCGTTCTAACAATCAACGCATAATTTAGACACTCGTTTTGCTCGATTCTCTTCCGCGTATCAATATTTAAATTGCTCAATTTAACCTTAAACTTAATCAGTCAGTCTTATAGAAATATAATTTTTCACAGGCATAGAATTCAACGTCGATCGTGTCTTAGTATACGTGTGAGCATTTGGCAAACCAGCTGTCTCTGGGATATAGAAACGCGCAGGCGCGCACAGGAGGCTGTCGAAAACAACAGGGGCAACTTGTTGCTCCTCGCGGTCCTCTTTGGTACGCAGGCAGGCACGCGCGCGCGCGCAGCTCCGTGCATGATCGACTGCATAGAGAAAGAAAAGCGAACCAACTGCACGCCAGATGCATCCTAGACTCTGCAGACATTTGGGGCATCGACACTGTCTCTTGCAGTAACAGCGCCACTGCCGAACTTATACGCTTCGCCAAAACATCTGCGCGCGCGACTCTTTTATTTTGGAAGTATTCCACGAAAATTCCAGGCGCGTTTACGTTACGGGGAGTGGATCAATTGACTCAAAGAGACAGTGATAAGTAGCTTCTCGCGGTGATGTTTTGACAAGGCTGTCCTCCCACTAACACCAAGACTTTTACTCGACTTTGGCATTTTTCTCTCTCTCTCTCTCTCTCTCTCTCTCTTTCTCTCTCCGCCTGTGCAAAGCCTTCATTTTGCACGACGCCGTTGCACAAGTAGACATAATCCGATGCTTTATTGTAGGTGTAGTAGGCTGAGAGGAGAACAGAGAAAGAAAGAGAGAGAGAGAGAGGACGCGCCTACTGAATATTTGAAATCTGATACACACTGAAAGAGCCTCGTTCTCTGCCGTGCATACACATAGATGCGGCGTCGCGAGCACATATCGCGTATAGGGCGCGACCTGACCACTATACGTGTATTGCAATCTTTCTCTCGTTTTTCTTCCTTCCTTTCGTACGCTTTTGGTTACATGGTCTATTGTTCTCCTAGGCCATCAACGACGACCAGCGTTATACTGTCGGAGCAGAGTTTTGGAGTAACGACACATTGTAAGCTCGCGATACGCACACGCCTGATTAGCAATCGAATCGTTGGAGCAAGATACGCGTTAAAGTCGTCGTAAGTGGCGTGGCGCCGGCGGATTAATGGCGCTAAACGCGCGCATCAATTATTCATTCGTCTATGCGAATCGCACTTGGATCTACGCGCACGCAGGTTCGTACGTTCAACGACCGCCCCTCCCCCCCTCCCGCGCTCGATGGGTAATTAACCGAGCACTTCTGACCGATCGGTTTCGGTGACCGATTTTCCGCTCGGTACCACACGGCAAAGGCTGTTTGCGTTTGCTATTGTGCGCGATACGTTTCTGATTCGCGTATGCAGACGCGCGTGGCGCTTGGCCCGCGGGCATTCAAGTGCAACTATTTGTGCGCGCGCGCGACTCCCCTTGTAGGCTCGTACATGTGCGTCGCACGCGCAGGTCCATTCTTACGTTATTACATCGTGTATAAAAGGCGACCCACCTCAATGCTCTCTCGTCGCCGCAGCTGTACAAAACTAATATTGACCTTCCTCTAGAACGCGCTCGCTGTATACGTGTGTGTGCGCGCGCGCGCGCGTGTGTGGAGAAATGCATTTCAAGGTAATCGACAACTCGACACCCGCCATCTTTCAACCGTGACTTTCGACATTTTTATTAAAATACACCGACGCGATAAGTTTACATTTCCTTTTTTAGCGATTGCGCCACATGCACACACAGAGGCCTCATTTTTTTGTATGCGTTTTAAATGAGTTTCCTTTAAACATCGATGGAGTTTTCATAAAAAAGTAGGCAGTCGAGTGCGCAGGTTGCGCAACATTTGGTTCAATGCAAGCACGGTATTTTTCCAATTGTGAACGAGACTGTGTGAGAAAACGAGGGGGGCGGGGGTCACCAAAACTGTTTAACGATCGGAAATTTGCGGGAATTGATGTGCCGCAGAGTCCAGGAATCTTTTGTGTGCGCACGCTTTTAGCGTCTGTCGGGCGCCTGTTTCCTAGAATTTTGGGCGATGCGGCCCCGTCTGCGATGCGTTTTCAAAGAGTAAAGAAAATGTTAGAAGACAATAAAAAGAAACAAAAAAAACTAGTTTTTGCTCGAGACCAGCTGGCCGGCACTCGGCCGACTCATCATGTGGCTAAACATTGAATTTGCACTAACGAAAAAGAAAAGAAGTTGAGGGACACACCTCTGTTTAACGAGGAACGCAAGTTAGAAATGTGCACGCTGCAAAATAATATACTTTCACGACTTCTGCTACTTATACGCAGGTTGATGAATATTGTAATTAGTATTACAATTAGTATTATCGTCGACAATAGAGTGATAGAACGAGAGTGAAGGAAAAAAATTGACAAAGCAATTGCAGTTTGCGCTATAAGCACGCCTTGACACTCTCTCGCGTGCTGCCATTGTTTTCCATAGTACGTGCTAACAGCTGACTTTTGTTTACTCTGCGCTTTTCCAATACACGCGCGATCGACTTATGCTAACAAGCGAAATGTTTTTAAATGAGCTTACTCACGTTTAAAAATATGCCTTTGCCAATCGCTGTTTTAATAACTTTTGCCAACAAATTTTGAAATGATCGATTCTTTCGCCATTCTATTTCGGAGCCGCGGAGTCAGTTTATTTTTGGAATACTTTCTAGAAAACTGCGTTTTACTTGGCAGCATAAAAAGGCATAAGAAGTTTCTGTATCAAATCCAATCAAGCGAGACTTTAAAATGTGAAAGCGAAACGGAATTCATCGAAACCGTCTACTTATCTGATAATAAGCGTTTCGCAGCGATAGACTGGAATCAGATGAAAAAATAAGCCACCGATACATACATGAAAACGGTCGGATAACAAATAAATCGTTAACAGATTACGTATACATGACGGCTGCTCTCCACGTCGTCGTTGAGAGAGAAAGAGCCTCAATGAAAATTCAAAGTAGTCCCACAAATAGCCGATTCTATTTCGGATTTAAAAGCATGCCGGCTATATAGTCGATACGTGTCCGGGGTTGATTATAGCCTTAGAAAAGACTAAAAGCACACTGCATATAAAAAGCAAAGGTATTCCAAAGTACCTAAATCTTCGACGAGTCGTAGCATGACACCGCCAATGTGAAGCTCGCCCTTGACTCTGAGACTGCGCTCGACGTTGAGGTCGGTTACGAAGATCCGGAGCACCCAGCTCCCATCGATCTCGTGGCCGTCGGAATAGATCCTCGTACTACCCATGTTTTTTGCTTTACGTAGCGCTGTTGCTGACTCTTTCTCTCAGCGCGTCGATGATTACCGATCGAAACTCAAATCCAAGCACCGGCACACACTTTCAGCGGTGGTACCGCGACGACATCGTCACGTGCTTGCCAAGAACACAAGCTATTTGTTCGAACTCGCCGCACTGAACACTAAAAGAACCAAGACTCACACGCGAAGAGAAAGAGAGAGTCGTGTTGGTTATATATTGCAGTGTACGAATGTTGCCGCAATACCCGAGTGACGGCTACGAGCGCACTGACTTGCTGTTGGCGAACAGCAGCGTTGGTGGCAGCAGCGCTCAGCTTGCGGCGCCCCACTCGGCTTTACCGAGAATAGCAGCTAGCCGGCTCCGGAGAAAGACGCTGCGCCTCCATGCGATATATGTGTGTGCGTGTGCGAGAGTAACAGAAAGCGGCTCTCGCCTTTTGCTATACGTATACTGACTCACGATACTCACACGGACGAGCAATGCGCGCGCATCGCCTCCTCTCATATATATCTACATCGTTTTTTCCTCGTAAAATAGGTGTACATACAGCAATACTCAAGTATAAGTACTCTACTTGCGGGAGGCCTTTCTTTGCTCTCTGCACTATACACGTTTTCCATCTTTCTTTGTAGGATGCTTTTGCTGAATTCCTGCTGATTTATTATCTTCCTAGTCGACTCTCATTTTTATTAGAAATAATATTATTATTTTATTGTTTTTATAAATCTGAAATAAATAATTACTTATGTACATTGTGAACTAATAAATATTTAACGATGAAAATAAATTAACCAAATTGAAAGCAACAGTTATAATGTTTTAAATAATTAATTTCTTTTATAGTTTCTATGGTCATGTTTACGGACGGTCTCAAAAACAGTTTATTTATACCGACTATGTAATGTTATCAATAAATAATAAGTCATATGAAATACAATATACGATACGATAAGAAATAAAGCTTGCAACATTACTCAATTATATAAATATTATTAATTATACGAATGTAAATAATTTTAGCAGAAAAATAAGATTATCGAGTCATTTTTTGAAAATAACAGAGGTCATTGATAAAAAGTAAGTAATTTTTATTTTGAAATTTTTGAAAAGTATCGAATTTTTGAAAAATATTCATTCACTCGTGGCAAGTATTACCGATCGTCGAATCTCAATGACTCCTTGTGACGGTACAGTGCTGTCACTGTGTTATCTGGGGCCGGGACGAAACGCTTCTGCCTTACCAACCTCATTCTTTTTCCTACCTCACTTTACACCGTTCCACATTTCTACTGAACAACCGATTTATTCAACTTTAACTCGATAATTGTGAATAGCAAAATATTATATATTCAATTTAAGTCTCTAACAAAAATGCTTATGAAACAAATAATAATCTCTAAAAATAATTTTAACAGTATAATGATCGAAGTGCAAGTAACCGTAAAAGTAAATTAGTCATACATGAGAATATATTTTACTATTTATAAACTAGGCATATGAGATAAGAAAAATCATCAAATTAAACAAGTAATTAGAACAGTTAAGTATAAGGATTGTAATGTTAGGTAAATTTTACTAGGCATGTGAGATAAGAGAAATTATAAAATTAAACAAGTAATCAAAATAGTTAAGTGTAAAGATTTTAATGTTGAGTAAATATTACTAATTGACATTCTACCAAGTTTTATTCTAATGACATATATTTAAAACGTTTGTTTGAGGAGATATAATATTTTGAAATTTATATAATTTAGTACAAAATATATTACAGAATGACTTTTGATAATAAATCAAAAGTATTGAAATCAACAGAGCAATTACAATAACCCACAAAGCTGTAGGTCTAAAATATTTAGAAGGAATTCCCTAATTAAACAATAAGAGGATTTAACATCCGATCAGTTTTCGCAATGTGAGTGCTTTGCTAAGTAAAATAACTAGAAATTAATAATCCTTTCTTCAATAAAAAATCTTACTGATTTACATGACAAAGTGAAATAAAAAATGGAATACTTGCGATTTATACGGAACGAACATAGCGCATACAAACTTAATAGCTGTTTTAAACAATGTAGTGTGAAAGCAAAAGTACTAATTTATTTAAGATACTTCATAGCATATATGGTAATTAAAACAGTGATGTGAGCTTACGACACATTGTAAAGCCATTTCTATTTGCTCTAGAATTAGTACACTTTACGATGCAAATTACTTTTCTGCATCGTAACAATTAATAATCTTAGGTTTGATACAACATGTTTAAATTACTATCTAACTTCGTTGTAACAAAAATATGTATAATATATAAATTTCAGTTATGTTAGACCTCAATCTAGAAATCCCTTCTTTTTACAAGTTGCAGTACGTCAATTCAGAGAATGACATTTTCTTAAAATTCTAGCATGCGCATTCGTTGACAAACTTGAAATATATGTTAGTCGTCAAATTTGATAGAATTAACACTCATATCGATCTGTCCGCCTCGATAACTACCGCGTTTTTTCTTCGTCTTTTCGTGGCGAAAAGACTTACCTCGAGTGTGTTTCAAATCCAAGTTTGCCCGTTCTCCCCACGACCCTCTTGATCCTCGCTGTAAACCAAAAGAAACACGTTACAAAAAATACGTAGATATACAACTACAATTTAATGCAATTTTATTCTCTTAAAAATCATTATTCATTTTGAGAAAAGTAATCTTACCCTAAATTAACGTACATTTGTTATTTATGTTTACTCGTCAAAGGTGATTTTTTTGTTTTGTGGTTGTGCATCATTACTAAAGCTCTGTCTGTCTTTAAAACCACCTCTACCACCTCCTCTGCTTCCACCCTCGCCCCACGATTTTCTAAAACCGTCTCCTCTGCCTCTAAAACCATCGCCCCTTCCTCTTCCGCCGCCACCGCGGTCACCTCCACCCCAAGACCGCCTTTCGCCACCAAAACCGTCTCTACCACCACGGTCACCACCAAAACCGCCTCTACCACCTCGGAATCCACCTCTCTCACCACCGCGTCCTCTAAAGCCGCCACCTCGTTCACGACCGCGTCCTCTAAAACCACCGCCGCGATCTCCACCGCGTCCGCCCCTAAAACCATTTCCTCGACCGCGGAAATTATCGCCGTTCTGTTTTTTGAAACCATCATTTTCCGCTCCTTCCGCGTTGTCCTATAAACAGAAAAGAGAAACAACAAATCAGCTGCCATATTTTGAAAGTTTTATAAAATAGTTTATAATATTCCAATAATTTATCACATTAGATCTGAAATTAGATAATTAATATAAATTTTAATTATTCAACAACAATGGTGAATGCAAGGAAACATTTTAGGATTGAAGCATAAAAAATTTTTTAGCTATTGAAAGAATAAAAATTTAGCCTTTTATCAAATTGGCAGGTGATTTATATTTCTCTTTTCTTGTTTCCAAGCATTTACCTTTGCTTCAAATGAATTGTTGGCCAGATGAGGAGCCACCTCAATTTCATCGTCCTTCACACGCCGAAAAGGTGTGTTTTTCTGTAAATAAATTTTTATTGCAATCATTCAAGAGCATTTTGAAAAATAATCAATAAATGTAGCCTTCTTTATTGTATTATAGCAGAAAAGGTTAATAATTCTCACTTGGAATAAGATGATTTACAAGTTTAATATAATTTATTTACCTTGTCTCCATTTTGTACTCCTCCTTTTACAAAATTGCTATAGTTATTCTTAGCAAATTTTTTTGCTGGTTTTTCTGTTTCGTTCTCCTCGTTATTCTCGTGTTTTCGTTTGCTAGACTTTGCTACAGATTTAGGTGTTTCAATTTCTTCAGGATTATCTTCAGAGTCATCTTCATCATCATCGTCATCATCATTAGCTTTTTTGGCTTTTTTAGGCTGTAACATTTAATTCAAAATATTAATAATTAATAATTATGAATAAGTTATATTTTAATGAATTGCAATCAAATACATACTGTTACAGCTACTTTTACTGGTACAGTTTTAGTAGCTTTAGATGATACTTTAGGCTCATCGTCAGAATCATCACTTGAATCATCACTGGAAGACTCTTTTTTAGCAACTTTGGCAGCAGACTTTACAGGAATTGCAGCCTTCTTTGCAGGTGGTTCATCATCACTGCTATCATCGTCGCTGGATGAAACAGCTTTTTTAACAGGTTTGGGAGTTGGTTTTGCAGGAGTAGCCTTTGCTTTTGGATCTGTTTCATCACTGCTGTCATCATCGCTAGAGGATTCAGCCTTCTTAACAACTGGTTTGGCAACAGATTTTACAGGACTAGCTTTAGCCTTTTCAGTTTCATCTTCAGTGCTGTCATCATCACTGGAGGATTCTGCTTTCTTTGCTGCAGGGGTAATTTTTGGGACTATTTTCTGTGCAGTTGGCTTTACTGGTTTATTGTCTGAGGAATCATCTGAGTCAGAATCTGCAGATTTTGCTGGAGCTTTTAGAGCTGGTTTTGTAGGAGTTTTAGCAGGAGTGGATTTCACAGCAGGTGTTTCATCTTCTGACGACGACTCATCTGAGTCATCGCTTGATTCCTGCTTTTTTACTGGGGCTTTCATTACTGGTTTTGGTGTTATAGGAGTTTTGACAGGTGCTTTTTTTATGGCTTTTTCATCACTATCAGAATCATCTGAAGATGATTCTTGCTTTTTACCAGCTGCCTTAGCAACAATAGGAGTAAATTTAGTCTGAACTGCTGATTTTACTGGTAACTTAGCTACTGGTTTCTCGTCGTCATTGGATGAATCATCTGATGATGATTCTACTTTCTTAACTGGAGCTTTAACAATTGATTTTGTTGGAGTTGGTTTAGCAACTGATTCATCATCATCACTTGAATCATCTGATGAAGATTGTTTCTTTTTGGCAAGAGGCTTAGCAACTGATTTTGTAAGTGTGGCTTTTACAGCTGGTTTTTGAGGTGCAGTATTAGCAGCTGGCTTTTCATCTTCGCTCGAAGATTCATCAGAAGAAGATTCTGCTTTTTTGCCAGGGGTTTGTACAACTGGTTTCGCTGGAGTTGGTTTAGCAGCAGCTTTAGGGGCAGGCATCTCATCTGCACTTGAGCTATCATCATCAGATGATTCTTCTGCTTTTTTTACTGGTACTTTAGCAATGACTTTTGTTGGTACTTTTTGAGTAACAAGCTTTTCTTCTTCACTAGAGGAATCATCTGACGATTCATCTTTCTTTTTAGCTAATTGTTTAACAGGCCCTTTACCATTGGCAAGAGGTGCCTTCTTAAGAGTCTCGTCTTCACTTTCAGAACTTGAATCTGAACTGTTGCTCTGTTTGACATTTTTTACAGAAACTTTTTTAGCAGAATTTTTCTGGAAATACTGAAAAACTTCTGATATTGAAGGGCATCCTTTACTAAGTGCAGGCTGAAAATGTAAATAAATAATTATCAGCTTATTCACTTGATGAGACTGAATAATCAATATGAGATAATATAATAAATATTATATCACCCTAATGATATAATATTATATAAGTATATGGCATATTATAAATATAACAAATATTATAAAAAAGTCATATTATTTTTATTTAAAATTTGATTTCTCGGTCCATGTTTAAAAAAGCACGTGTATTTCTTAAAACGCAAGACTATACAAAAAAGTCGATTATTTTGAAATATCTTGTTAATTAATTGATGAGTTTCATAAATAATATTAAAATAACAAATTTTGAATGGCGAAATGCCCAAAATTTCGTGATTTTCATAGGAAAATCATTTGAAAAAGAAAGTCGAGCGGGGTCCACGTGGTTGCTTTAGTAAATGGCGGGACTCTCAACACGAAGTAGCAAGATTTCACGCGATTTTAAAAATTTGATATTGGACTTACAGCGTTAGTCTTCTTTTGGAAAACCTTGGCAAGCTGAGAATCTTTTTTGAGAAGATAATCATATATGAGCGCAGAAACGCCGATGTCCTCGGTGGCCATGACGGGGACGCGCGCGTTGCCTGCTGTCTTCATGGGTGCACGACAAATGAGGTAGAGAATGAAATGATCCCGGCACCGAACTTCACGTTGAGCAACGAAGTGACGCTGAAGAGTGACGATGCAGCAATGGCGCTGCACGCAGATCAAAGCCGAGTAGCATGTTTGTTAAGGTGCGTTTTCAATTTTCACGCATCTTTTATTGAGAATGTACCTTAACAAACGTCATAGAAGGATTTGCGGGAAACGAATGAGTGAATATTGTTTTTGAATCATTATTGATATTCGGATTCGGTACTCTAAGCTTAACTATGTTTATATAGTTTTCATAGCGCGTGATGCGATAGTTTTGATAAACGTAGAAAAACAATGAGTAAAACAAAGTATCATCAATCGATCAACTCGTTACGCTCATCAATGAAATTCATTGAAATACTAATTCGCAGCAATATTTCCCTTTGATATTTTTATATAACGTGTGTTAAAAAATGATACGTATGATAGTTATTGTTCTTATTTTATTTTATTCTATTTGAAAATTATGGGAAGGTAAGATTGTTCTCAATATAATTCAAATTTTTTACTGTTAAATAAATGTTAAATTTAATAAATTTGTTCAGAAATATGATTGGAAAGTGTTCTTAAAAATGTCTAACTGGAGTGTAATTATTAATGAATAAAATAAATTCAGATAATTATTACATATTTTTCAAATGTATCATAATCAATTTTCCATATTTTAGATCTAAACAAGCGTGCGGATAAGGTTCTCTCTAGATAAGATCCGAGGGTCAGAAAAGAAAACCGCCCGGTATTTCGCCATAGTCCGCTGTTTCGCTCTGTTTCAATCTGGTAATAGCGTTGTTGGGGTGGGAACTTGTAAACATAGTTGATTAGAAGAAAAAATATATATAAATAAAAATAATGTTGATCTATAAAACTACACAAAATAACAATAACAATGAAAAAAGTTAATTTAGTAAATTAACTAGTTACTTTCTTCTAATCAACTGTGTTTACATGTTCCGACCCCGACATATCACAATGCTATTGCCATTGCTTTTAGCTATTGTTAGTATAGAATTGGAACAGAGCGAAATAGCGAACTGTGGCAAAATACCGCGCGGTTTTCTGACCCTCGGATCTTATCTGGAGAGAGCCTAAAGCTTTCAAATGTTATTTGGTATTCGGTCATATAAATAATTGAAATATTTATTTGCAACAATGGATTGCAGACAAGTTGTCGGATGACTGAAACAAGCAAATTGAACAGAGCAGTACGGTATACGGTATACGGATTTTCATTTAGTTTTAAATAATATTACTGAGATAATTATTTTTTTTTATATAAATTTTATTATTCATTTTTTGTTGCACAGTGATTACTTCAAAACATAATAATCAAGATGCCATAAGTTATTGGTACAATTTACTTGGTTTCTTTCAATTTTGATCCAGAACGTGAAATTGAAAAAAATCCACAGAAAATTCAATTAACATAATAATGGCTCCGTTTGGGATTCGATCTATGTGAGCAAGTAGAAGAAAATATTTAAAGCAAATAAAAAACAATATTTATTAAATTATAAATTTTTCCTGATATTCATTGCTTTAAGTTTTGATACGGTTTCAATGGCTAAAAAAGTAGTTGTTACAACTGAAGAAAATGTAATTGCAGCTTTGATTTCAGTGAATGGTGGTGTCCCAGCTTTAGTCCGTTATTGCAATTTAGCTACTGGACATATAATAAATGAATGGACATTAGCAGAACAAAATTGAGACAGGTATTATTTTTTCTCATAATTCACTCAATTTATAATTTCAAACTAGTTTTTATTAATCTGCTCTTCAACTAATGATAAATAGATATAACAACTAATGAGTTTAATGCTACATGAATTTGAATATTTTATAATCCAATAAAAAAGTATTCAAAATCACTTTTATACATATTTAAATTTTGTAATGTCTATTTCAGAATTTATTCTCCATTTATATTATATTCTACAGCAGGGCTTTACAATAGTGAAAGGTTTTACTTTGTCAATTTTTTTGCTGTGCACTATTAAATTTACAATTATAAATTGTATGGTACACAGAATTTTTCATAAATCTATATTTTTTCAATATCTTGTAATAAGATATTGATAGAATTAGTTTCTGTTACATGTTCGATAAAATATGAAATGCATTTTATGTGTATTTTCATAGGCAATTCAATCAAGTAATACTGTTGTAATGTTTGCAGGATTGAAGATGTTTAATGGCACATGAAGGATGGAACCTTACATCACATTCTACCAATTTATAATAATGGTACTGAGGTCACCTCATATCATAGTAAAACTGAAGAAAAATTGAAAAATAAGAAAATTTCTGCACCTTTCATATCTCAAGAAACCGAGTAAAAAATTTTATATCAAAATTATCTTAATTATTTTAAAATAGAGTTTTTTATTTATGGAGATAACTTATTACAGGTATATTTGAACAGCATCAAATTATGTTTGCTTGAAAGGTGACAACAATTTAGCATTATTGTTTTATATCAATATATTTGAACCTAAATCGGAGCCTCAGTCAATAACAATTAACACTATATTTGGCTCCGGTGCTCAAGGACCTTACAAGTTTACACT
Source organism: Phymastichus coffea (assembly GCF_024137745.1). Lineage (NCBI taxonomy): Eukaryota > Metazoa > Arthropoda > Insecta > Hymenoptera > Eulophidae > Phymastichus > Phymastichus coffea. The sequence goes on from NW_026706916.1 coordinate 68,006, forward strand.
ATACTTCCAGGAAACATATCTGCAATATCTATTAGAGCCGGCAGTAATAATAGAAAGTGCGTGGTATTATTTGAGAAAAGCCCTAAAATTATTTCACGATATATAGATGGATAGACTTTTTGTATGTTACTAATTTAGATAGCAAAAAAGTAGTATTAGAGTCATCATATCAAAAGGTGGTTTATTAAGCGTTTGAAAATATTATTTTCAGGCATTTGAGTATCAATATAAAATCAACTATATTGTTGAATTATTATTAGATAACAATATTTTATTAGCGTGTTAACTCTTTACAAATAGATTTTTTATTAGTATAATTTATTCAATTGTCTTAGTTTTGTCAAACGTTGGACTGACTAAATAAACTGATGTATTATATTCGCTAGGCTTTAATTTTTAAGTAATTGCAGTATTCTTTTGAGTTGTTAATATCTAAATTGTTGATTTATATTCTCTTCTATAAGTAAACCAGATAAACGTTTTCATGCAAGGAACTTTGGGTTTTGAACGACAGTAATCAAATCAACGAGCCGATTTGGTTCATGATAAATTTGGTTTGCATAAAATGATTGTAGCTGTTTCATCGTCAGGAAAGGTGAAACTGTTATATCAAACTTGAACGATAGATAAACTGATTTTAATTTTCGTGTGACTTATATTAACAATTTATTATAGCTGTACGGAGTAGAGGTAGAAAGGTGAAATGATTTGGCAATCACGAGTCAATAACATCAAAGGCTTATCTCAGGATTTTAACAAGATAGTTTTGTATGTTCAACGTGAAAGTAGGCACTTGCCGCATTCACCTCAGTGCGCATTGCTTGCAACAGGCAACTTAATTTTTAATTTTATCCGCATTTTCAATCGCGACCTTTAAAGTCGACGTAAAATTAAGAGTATTATTAATTTTGTAGACCATTGGAAATGGAATGATATACACTTTCAACCCAATAAACGGACAGCTACTGGATAGACTGACAAAGTTAAATTACCAAATCAAGCAGTCAATTTTGTTACATGCATTAATGGATATATTTTAACGTGGTATAGTTATTTTGAATAAGCACGACCGAGCGCACGTCTTTCCAGAAAGTGCAAGCGCTGTTGCAACTTCTGCTGGACGTACTATGTACTTACATCTTCACTGCCGACAGAAAGACTGGTGTATTATTCGGATACTCGCTTACTTATAGCAACTCGCAGAATCTAATCGCTCACAAGGTGTGTAAAACTATTTAAAAGCTTAAAAGCTTCCATAAAGATTGTGATATATTTTCAAAATTCATTGCCTTCGTTCACGTATGGGAGATAGCTTTCTCGCCAAAGACACAACAGATAACACATGTCGTCTCAAAAAGTTTAATCGAACGTGTTCACTCTCAGGGTCAAGTGTTGAGTGATCAGTCAGTTTTATACAAATATATCAATCCAAATCTGGTTGCTATCGTGACTCAAGGAATAGGTGATGCTTATAAAAGTAAATTTATTACATCTATAATAAATAGGACTTTGCGAAAACTATTTATGTTTACTCAAAATCTTTTTTAATTATTTATAGATACTCTCAATTTGTATCTTTTTCATGACGTATCGGGGTCAATGATTTTCTCCATCGTACACAAGAGAACCAAGGGACCAGTACATATTGTTCATTCCGAAAACTGGGTTGTTTATAGTTACTTTAACGATAAAAGTTAAAGAACGGAAATAGCTACGTAAAGAAGCTACGGAAAGAATTGTATGAGGGAAAAACTCAAAGCAATACTACAAGTAAATTTATAAATTAATTAATAAATAATTAATTAATTTATAAATAGGCCCAGCTAAACTGATCATTTCAAATGGTAACAATGACAAACCAGCTTATGAAATTATTGTAAAAAAACGAAGTTTTGGGAGTTAGATTTTATGGGAAACTATTATAAATATAGCGTTAAATTAAATTAATAACGATGCTCTTTCTAGAGTTGCATTTTATATAGAACTTCCATCCAACTTCCTCCCTTTTTTCTGCTCACCACGTTCCTTAACAATATGGAATAACAGTTACTATACGATTTCTTTTCTACAATAATCAAATATTGTTTTGTTCCAAATATACAAATTTCTGATAAAAAAAACTCAACAACTCTGCACGGTTAGTGCACGAGTGCAGGAAGACATTTATTAGAAAAAGAATACAGTGGGTGGGAGAGGTCTTGACATTTCATGTATTCTTGCATGGGGATACTATAGATATATGGTTATATTGCCAACTATGGAATCGGTGGAATATTTAGGCTGGATATTTCCCGTACACCTTTTCATTACTGATTTTACCACCAACACGATTTTCATATGTCGAGATTCTATCTTTTTGTATTTTGAAGCTTGTCACTTGAAACAATGATAAGATTTACAATGCCTTTTCTAAGCTATAGCAATAAATTAATAGCGAACATTGCTTATAAAGAAAATGTTAAACAATATCTACTAAAATAAAATTTTGGAATTGAAATCTAGGATAGGATGTAATGATTTTTAGGGTATTCTTAAATAAAAAAGTATTCAACATACAAGATAAAGGCCATTTGTATTAAGTATTTTTTTATATTTATAATAGTGGGAATATGTTTAGCATTTTTATACGTAAAGTGACCAATCGGAAGTCGTGTTGGCATAACGAAATTGTGTAGAAAGTTATAGCGACCATGGAAGATCACTTTTGGTATAAAAAAGAAACATTTCTACTATTTAGGAATACATCCCTTTCACCATAAATCCACTATCACAACTCTGTGGATGAGTGTGTGGGAGAGGGCTATTTTCCGGCGCAGTCCGTAAAATTAACATCAAAAATGCTGAATCCATAAGCAAAATGATCATAACAGATTTAATTTTCTTCAAAGATTATGCAAAGTACGTTGAAATATACTTTAATCTCTGTTGAACAACTTTGGAATGAATATACTTATGGAGTAAGTTTTGTGCTCATAAGAAACAGTCGAGTGAATCGAGGTGGATTCGAAAAAATTAAATTATTATTCATTTTGATCATGGATTCTGCAAAGAACATTTATTGGCATAAGTAACAGTGACAATAAGTAGCACTGAAATTTTTTGCATCGCAAGAAATCCAACGAGTGTGTTCTATTTAGCAAGATACGAATGAAGTCAGTTATTTAGATATAAATATAAATAAAATATATTTAATCTGCACATAAATTTAGCATCTATAACAAGAAGTACTACTTGCAAGTTTACTTGTCTTGCATGGAAGAGCACAGACTAACGCATCACGCAATTTCTTAATTCTTTAAATTGTCATGAAATTTCAATATAAAATGTAATTGATATATAAATGAATAATGAAAAATATATTCGATATATAAATGTTAGTGAGATTTTCTTGTAAGCGGTATTTATAGTAAACTATTTTTAAGTTTACCTTAATTAAATATATGCAGTAGTTATAGTTAGCAATGATAATTCAATTTAGGAAAAATTAGTATCAACTCAGACTTTACTGACTAACTTACCAGCTGCGTTAATGAATTTTACGGACAGATGTAAAATTTGCTTTCGCGGATTTTTTAGTTTACATTATGATCAAATCAGTGACGTACGTGGTCACGTATTAGTATAATAAAAATACTTAAAACATCTAAAAAGTAATATGATGTTTTTTTTAATTTTTATTCTAAACTTTAGGAACGTTGATTTTAAAGTAAACGTTATGAGAAATTCGTCGGAAAGGAACTCACTTAAGAATATATAAAACAAAATGTAATATAGGTTCTCCACTTGCGATTCTAATAAATACAATAACTTATAAGAGGTGACATCAAATTAACATGAATTTTCTTAACTTTGTTTTGATAACTAACACTATGAATGTGAAATAAATTTAAAACGAACTTTTATAAATTACCAAAAAAAACGGCGAGCATATCTTTCTCAATATAAATGTGGTTTTGCAACTTTGTTACTTTGGTCCAAGTAGACTTAATCAGTATATGAACACGTGTTTAAGCAGTTTATAGATTAATTGTAAATTGTAAGTAACTTTATATTTAGAACCATTTCAGAAAAAAAAAACAATTAAGTATTCCATCTAATTTGTTTTATAACTGACTTCAATTTCCTTGCATTTGGCAACTTGATAATTAAAAATAATTATTACAGAAAAATTAATGGATTCTTATTTATCTAAGTATAATTTACGATTCGCCTGTGGTTTACATTAAAGCTATATGTAATCCAGCCCCTAGTACAACATTTTTACAATAACAGTTATGACAAATTTGAAAATAGTAACTCATTTGTTTTAATTATACTAAGTACAAACAAACAAAGTAAAGAAAATGTTTCGATTTTAACAACGAACTCTATTCGTTAAGTAACTTAACTTATAATTCAATATTTTTGAAATAAAATTCTAAATTTTGTACAAACTTATAGAAATTTAAAATTTTAGGGGCTGACTTGACTCACACTATTTCATAGTTGCACGTATGTTATAAACATCGTGACCAATCACATAGTTATTACAAAGTTGTCTACAAAAAAATAATATTACACGCCGAGAAAAAAAAATCCTTTTCAAATACTTTTCTATACACAGTCCCACGAAAGATACCTTCGCGAACTATTTATTTTTTCTTTCTCTCTCTCAGCGCAGATAGCCTTTGGTTTCTCAAAGCTCTGTAGAGATTTGTTGATATATTTTATACAAATTTGTCCATAGGACTTTAACAACAATACTTAACAATGGTATTTCACAATGTGAGCTAAAACGCAGTCTCCAAAAAATGGGGGCACAAAGGCAAGTAGTCAGTACTAGCATGAGTTGTTGCCACCTTCCATGTTGTCCAAGAGGTTGCTTTTTTCCTCCTTAATGACATTGCTCCTTGTGATTGATGTGCGCAATTTCGGTTCGAAGCATGGCTGCAACACACACAAGAAAAGCGGCCTCTGATTTTACACCGATCCATATTAATTGTCAATGACTTTCTTTTAAGGTTTCACGCTAATAATGACATAAATGATTGCTTTTTTCACATGCATCTGCGGCTTCCACATTTTTATTTATACTCTGAATGCTAGCTTTCTCAAGCAAACCTTATTTTGTTTTCAATTCAATTATGTGTTAGAAGCATTGAATAATGAAGTTTCTGGAAACCACGTGTTGCATAATGCCTATGCTAAACACGTGAATTTGTAAGTAAATGAGAGAGGAATTTTCTTGTAATGTTAGAAGAATGGCATCTTCAATGAAACGAAAGCAAGATCGCTAAATATCTTATGCGCGTAAAAAATATTATTAATCGCAAAAATACAACTTGTCGAAAGAATAAAAAAAATTTGCGCACAAAACAAATACTTTTTCTTGTATGTTATTATAACAAGCTTGGAACATTAAAAAGAAATCACAGCAAAGGATTAATACCATCTAGTTTCGCACACACCAATATTGTCGAACATATTGTTTGTTTCATGCGCTAATAATACACAAACTTTTCAAATAAAACACTGATATGAATGTAATAATACAAATAAACTTTGTAACAATATGTGAACGAAGTTTGATAAATAAACAAAATGAATAAGGCTAGAAAAAGAACAATATCTAATGAAAAAACAAATGGCCCGAAAAATAAAAAAAAAATTACAAACACCAAAAATGTTGCTTTTTAGCTAATTTTGGACTTACAGTTTCGCAAATATTCATGTTACAACAGTTCTCGATCGTGATTTCACACTGATCTGTGGTGAGTTGTGAAGGCCTAGAGGTAAGTGGGGTAATACCGCCACCCTTGTTCACCACGAAACGTTTCTTCACACGTGGCCTTCGTCGCAACCGGTTCACGTATACGCTCAAGATTATTACAACTATCGTCATCATAACAACGATAACAGCTAGCAATGGCATCAGAAATGTGCAGTTGAAATTGTCGTAGTTCAGAACTTCTTCAATCGTTTGATTTAACTCGGTACACCTGTTTAATTTTTCCAATTTAGTTAGTAACATAATCAGTCTTATTATACTTTAATTAAATTTTATAAAATTAAACGCTTCTTAAATTTGAAAATTGTCGATTTTACAACTAATAAGAATCCTTTTTTTTTTGTTCTAATAAGAATTCTATATAGTTATAATCTTCATCTCAGAATTACCATCAGGTTTCGGGGCTTATTTATTTAATATTTTTGGAAGATATTTAGAAAATTTGAATTTTTTTCAAATGTTTTAAAAAGTTTTAGCCTTTGATGAGATTTTTAAACTTTGAAAAACTTTAATGTACTGAGCGTGATTTTAAATAAAATATATAATTGGTATTCTAATTTTTGAAGATTAAACTTTCCCTATTTATTATAACTTTTAAACCATGCTCAAACCAACTGAGCTCAATTATTTAACTTATCATACATATAAAAAAAGATGAAAAACAGCTATAAGGCATTTCTCTTTAGACGTGGTTCAATATCCGTTAATATCATCAAGATTTTAATTACTTTCCAGGAGTTTAATTCTTTAAAATAAGACCTTTGGTTAAAATGATCTCTGACTATGCGATTCAACTCTAAAATAATCGTAAAAATTAGGAAAATTTTCATGTTGAGAGGTCTTAAGCTCTTTATACTTGTACTGGTAATAAAGTCATACCTGCAGGAGCTAGTATCCACACTATTAATCTGTAGCTGCTTATTTACACAAAACAAAGCGCAAATTTCTGCCATGTTGAAAGTAACTTCGCACCGAACACCACTTGAATATTTGCAATCGCAGATAGGTTTGCCATTGTAGACACTACAGCGTCCAGCATTCAGACAGTAACCATCGCAAATGTCATGCTCACACCTTAATCCATTATGCGATGCACTACATTTACATACAGGTAAGCCCTTGTCGTTAACAAAACATTCACCCTGAAGGCAATAATTATGGCACACTGAAATTTCACACCTTGACCCACTATACCTATAATGAGAATGTTGAAAGTTATACACAATTCGAAAATTAAAGTATGTACTTTCGGACAGGAAAATCATTATTTACCCTGGTTTACACTTGCAATCAGTGCCATTGATAGTACCTCCATTAGCACAAATCCCTTTATCATCACTAACGTCTTCGTCATCCGAGGTAAGATTGTTAGCACTTTTCAAAGTAGAGGCAAGTATTTTCTCTCTTTTTATTTCTTCGATCTTCATAGATTTACAATCGATTTCACTTCCCAAATTATCCATCGCGAGTATACTCGTCGGCTCAGACTGTCCCTTCTCGTAATAAGATATTAATTTTTTAGGTAAATCTACTTCAGCTAGCGGCTCTTTATCGATCCTCCATATGGCATTGTGAACCATCTCCGTCCAATATAGATTTTGTTTATCCAATGCCAAATGTAGTGGAGTTTGATGAGTACCATGTACAAGAACTGTGCGACTACTTCCGTCGCTATTACTCGTTTCTAATTTGTAATGGATACCTTCCTCGTCGTCGATCCAGTAGAGACGGGAATTCGTGTGATCCACTGCGATACTTGTTGGCTCGTAGAGATTTTCAGTTATCAGGGTTTTCATATCGCTGCCATCGAGATTTGCACGCATTATACTTGGCGATGAGCGGTTACTTGTCGTCCAATAGATTCGTCTGTGGATCAATTAAATAACGCACTTTTATAAGTTGTTATTATTTACTTAACGTTTTGATTTGAAATTTGGAATAATTTTGATAAAAATTCATTCGTGGAACGTAATTTCTAGCTTGATTTCAAATTGAAATTATGGAAAAATAAACGAATAATAAAAATTTACTATTAAATAATGCAGTTGGTAAACGTCAACGCAAAAATGATACACTACGATAAGTAGCCCGTAGTGCCAAAGCAAAACGAAGATTACGTCATTGGGAAATTCTAGAAGCCTCGGCATCTAAGTTAATCTTTTTTTCCATTCGGCATCACATTCCTCAGAAAAAATGAATTATTAACGTAAGACAAACACACGAAGTCTTAAAAAAAAACCGTAGAAAAGGTTTCTAATCTCGAATGTTTCACAAAAAAGGTACATAGCATAAACAAAGCAAGTTCTCTCTTTAAAACTAACGATCGATCTAGACGAGAACAAAAGTTCTTCTGTCTCAGTGCGTTACGCAAGTGTCGCAATTTATTTTTAAGCTTTGAAAGTGTCCTCAGATAACTTCTATATAGACGCACAAGAAATAACGGTCGATTATATGTAACAGTTTTGTGAATTTTTCGTTCGCGAAAGGAATTTATATGCTCGTTTGGTTTTTATTGGCTTTGATTGGTTAGAAAATGCTTTCGGTCTGCGTATCAATTTCAATGAAGGTATTAGTTTTTCGTTTAATTGATAGGATCAAAGAAACGGCAGTGGAGCCTGTGAATATTCTAATCAAATTGTGAATTAATAAAGATTTTTTCTTAATTAAGTAAAACCGAATCGCTTGTTGAAGAAATACACTCGATTATTCACGGTCAACGAACTCGACGTGCATTAAAAACAAGCGAAACCTAGGCTACCTTTTCGCTTCAGGGATACGTTTGCACAATACAATGAAGTCAGTGCGCTTCCTTACTTGTTACACGAGTCGAGAGCAATGTCACGAGCACTTTCCACGTCGAATTTATGGACGAGCGAAGGCTTATTTGGTGATCTGTCGCGTGGCATCTTCATCTTCATCAACGACCACTTTGTCGTCCAGAATAACGTGCGACTTGGCGTGTCGAACGCCATGCTTACTATTGGTGAGTCTTTATCTCCTAAAACAAAAATGAAAGTATTGTGGATTTCCGCGTTGAATGTCTTTTGACAACGAACGGAAGATTAATAAATTTCTTTCTATCATAACAAAGAAGTACTGACAAAATAACGATGAACGTCGTGCGCTTTGGTTGAATCAAACGAATGAAATGATACTTACTCTTGAGTATAGGCTTGACGGTGACATTTTTCAGGCGTAGGTCGACGCTAAAAATCGCGTATTCGCGATTGTTCATATCGCTAAGGAACATGGTGTGAGTGTAGTCGTCGTAGGCCATCGCCGACATCTTCGTCGCGTTGGCGATGACGGTTTTGCCGAGCAGAGTACCGTTGCGCGCGAGAAAGTTGATATCCTTGTCGACCGTCACCGCTAGATCTGCAAAAAGAAATTTGAAGTTTGAAAAAGGGATGCCCACGGTGGTCGTTGGCATCGTGGTGTCTCGACCACATGCTCGCGGGAAATTCAGCGACCTCGGTCATGGTCTGTTAACCTTCGCATTGGTCTGTTATTTATGTAGGATTGGCGACGTGGGTCGATGGTGTGAAAGCATGTACTATGAGAGAGGCTCCGCAGTAGCTGACGCAAACTGTTATTGGGCCTTTGGTAGTGGGCCTCACTGTCGGTTCGGCTCCTTCGTTCCCACGCTTTCCCTGATTTTTCATTAGGTTTTCCTGGCAAACGCTGGGTCGAATGTTGGCGACAAGCGACCTTGTCCTGCCTTTCTCGAACTAAACGAGCGTCTATCGTATCATCGGATTTCAAAGGTATAGTGATTGCAGCAAAGTCAATGTAAAGTATGAGATTTTTATTGCGAGAGTGCTGCGCACCTTTGTAAGTTAGACCTAAGGGAGAGGAAATTCTTCCGGGCGGTCGAGGCTAGCTTGGAGTGCATTTTCACCTTCTCAGCAAGTGATTTACAACAGGGTTCGAAGGAGCTCGTAAAAATTGAGGAGACAAGGATGTTTGGCTAGATGGTACGCTAGCACCGTCGACTCATCGACGGTGATGTTTTATTTCGCTCGAGGCTTACTTAGCTGGCTATTCGAGAAAGTCCAAGCCCATGTGTTCGACACACTAGCTTCTCCTAAACATCCCTCCAAACGTATGTACAACCCTTACCCTTGTATCAAACAAAGACGTGCGCCCTCGGACATCAACTCTGCTGTAATCCTAAGTTATTTTCATGGCACTCGGTCGTAAAAGCATAGCCGAGATCAGTATCGCACGTTGCTCGATAAAATTTGGCGTTCGTCCTCGCGAAGTTGAACGTTCAGCGGATTGGAGATTAGCTTATTCCCTGATTGTTTTGCTTTTCGTCAGCCTGACAGCCTAGCTAATCGTACGAGGTTGGACGTCGACTGCCAGTGATAAAGTTGGAACTTGATAACGAAGCCGAAGCGAAGGACAAACGATTCGCGACCGTTAGTACAACTTGGATGGCGCCTTTGAACGACGTGGCTGTCAATGTTTCGCTATCAGTTTTTCGGTCGAGGCGCCAATGAAGAAGCTAAAAATCGAGCATTGCTATTGCATTATCCTTATAGGTACTGCCATTCGTCAAACGAGAAAGAACTTATTCGCGAAACTCAAGCTGAAAGACGCGAAGACGTATTGTCGCTGGTCTTCGAACGCGCGGTCACTCGAGGAAGACTGCTGTAGCCGTCTCACCGTAAATATATACGTCACGCGCGTAATCGTCGATTCGATCGCGAGTCCTGCTCTTCCGAAAACGCTCGACCTTGAATTTCAATTTAAAAAGAGTAATTGTCCATTGCGCAGCTATCCAATTAAAAGCGCAATCAGCGAATTCCTAGTCAGTTTTTTAGTCGCGAGGTGTAATTTAAGACGAGGCTCGCGTTGTGAAAGAGAGAGAGAGAAGAAATTGGTTTGTCGCGCGTGGCTACGTACACGTAGACGACTGAACGCTGACTCGTATTAAAAGAACGGAAAAAATGCGGAACGCTTCGTGTATCCAAGTTTTAGCTTTCTTGTGCATATTCAAATGTTACGAGCACTCCTCGTTCTTTCGTCCGTCACCCGAGAGTACGTCAAATTAAGCATAACGAAGTTTCAAGTTTCGTAGGTGACTTGGGCGCTGAAAATTCAGCGCGAGCCGCATCGATTGTATAAGTCGACTGAAAAATTCGTTGCCGTTAGCGAGCTAAAGTTAGCTTGGACAGACAGGTAGATCACGAATGAAGCAACGATGTGGCAGTTAAGGCTCTCCACAAGCTCAGTGCTCGCGGAGAAGGTTTTGCGTGTAGTAAAAAATCGGTCCCGGCGTGATTCCCCGTGCGACGAGGCAACGAAACTCTTCGTCGCGTAACGAAATAGGAAAAAGATCCCGAGCAAACACATCGATTTTCAATGCTTGGCGCACGACGAAAGGAAAACTATCCAGCCGGTATTCCAAGTGTTTTCATTTACGCATCCTTATTAAGCGATCGCACGCAAATCGATTGCTCAATATTGGTGAAGACCGTTGCCTCGCGGACCAAGTATCGCGTAGCCGAGGGACGAAGCAGCGAGGGCAAGCCAATTTGGGCTCATACGCGCACGTGGCTTCTTCGCGCGACAAGGGGCCACTCGATACCTCTTTTATTGACTCTAGTGCCGATTTCGGTTTGCCGTATGGTTTCACGTGACATTTCAAACGAAAATTGAATTTCGACAGCTCTGGGATCGATTAAATGCGCTTTGTAATTCAAACGTTACTTTATAAGTAGAACACTTTTTTTAATAAACATACTAGTGAATCATATCTCATTTTTATACCAAATCAGGGAAATTCAATATGATACGTATAACGCCAGCATGCTCCTTTAGATCCTGCCATTCCTCTTATTCCTCCTCGTCCTTTTTTTTTTTTATAAGAAAAATAGATGGGTTGAAAATGAAGGCAGTTTATTCGTGATCTGATTGGCTGGACGATGGTCACGTGGTAAATAGTTCTTGATGAATGGAAATGAAATAACCTCAAAAGAAAATTCGAAACGATCTCGGAAACTTCCAGTCGCTCGTTTTATGCGACCTTTCTGCAAAGCAAGCACACCGAACCTACGTACACGCAAAAATCGGCAACGCGGCAAGTTTTTTTTTGTTTACGTCAAGGACGATAATATATACACAAAATCAGCGAATTCTATCTGTTCTTTACATGTTAAACGAGAAATTGGAGAAAGCCAGATTATGGTAGAAGATCCGAGTCGCACAATTTAGAGCGCTAAAGCAAAATATGGAAATTCGCGACAGATTATTATCGTTACTAAAATGTTTGCCATCAAATCTTTTTTTTTCCAATTGTATAATGAGTCATAAACTTTTGACGAGCTGTTAATTTATTATGACGATGGTTTCTTTAAGTGGAGATAAATCTAAGCGGCTCATACTATTTTTCATAGCGACAATGGTTTCGGTTTAGGTGATGATTTTATTGGCGATTAGGAATCAAATGACTTATCTAAAACTGACAATTTAATCAATTACGTTGCACACACTTTTTTCCACATTAATAACATACGGTCGTATCAAAAGTGCAGTGTTCATCAGTTTTTTTCCTCCAAATTATCACAATTGCATTGCAAAACCTTTCGTGTGACTTGATAAAACCTTTCAATAAAACCAGCGATTTAATAGCGTCAAATTTCAATCTTCGGCCGAAAAGACGTCAGAAAAAGAAACTACGAACGTTAGACTGGACATATCAGCACTTGCGTATATTGGTTAATGTAGCCGAATTAGCAATTGAAAGCACGTATACTTGGAGAATCATAAATGACGAGAAAAACCTGAAAAATCTTTGATATAGACGAACGTGTACATTAAAGCTCCTTTTTTTGTACAGAATAACAAGCATTTATAAGGTAGCGTTAGATAATTCATCGTTTATTATACTTGGATTTTCGATTGTAAAAATAATTTATTTTACGTAATGAATTTTCATTATAAACTACGATACAACTGTACTGTGTCGATGTTCACTTATGTAAAATAATTAAATTCATTTATAATTGTTGTTGGCACGTGTACATAATTTATTCACTAGCATAAGAAATTAACATCAATTCAGGTAATCCTCAGCCTTAGCATAAGATAACACTACATTCAAAGTATCTCTTCGAAAGCACGATTAACCAGTATAAGTTAAAAAAAAAAACAAAAACAAACGAAACAACTCACACTGCTCTCGCGACCTACAGTAAATTATTAGAGCTGAATTTCTTGATCGTGCGCGCCTTAACTTGCGTTCGTGACATTCGTTATGTAAAAGGGCTTTTTCTCAACGCGCCTAAAATCAAAATCTACTTGTGATAAAAAAAGAATGGATGCGATACTTTACGAATACCTCGATATCGAAAGAAGGTCAGTCCCTCCGAATTTTCATTCATGTTCCAGAACAAGTAAAAAAGACGCTCACAGTATGCAGAAAGTAGTATAAGTATAGTAGCATGCTGCTTCAGTGGCCTACGTGACTCGGCTCAGCAGGCGAATGGAGTCGTCAGCGCGCGCCACCTTTTCATAATAATGCCGTGCGCACACCGATGCATCCATACTAATTCGAAGTAATAACTTTGCCAAGATTATCTTTCGTGACATTGAATATATATTTATACAACTGTCAATAGTACATAAAACACTTTCAACTGGACTATCAGTCATAGATTATCCGAGCGATCAACACCTCAGCGATAAAATCCAATGTGAATAAATATTCCGAACTTTACGTAACCCCTTACGCTAGTGTCAACGAGCCTTTAACGAATGTAAGGAAAAGCTATGTGCCGGTTTCGACAATAAAAGTGATAAGAGAGAACTGGATTCCTCGTGGAAACTCACCCCATGATCGTGCTTCAGCCGTGAGATTAACTGCCACAAGAAGGTTAAGTATCAACAGGATTCTGTCACGGTAACTCATCGTTGTGAAAATAATTTTACGTGTGTCCTCATTCGTACGCGTGTATCACACGACTATACCTGTGACAACTTTACGCGCGCTACTATATACAAAAGGGATGCAATGCTCTCGCTACAGTGCTTGCGAGCCGACTGAAGCTTGGACGTGTTGTATAGATTGCGAGCGAGGCACGATCTCTCTCTCTTTCTCTCTCTCCCTCACTCTCTGTCTCTTTCTCTCTTTCTCTCTCTTCCTACACAAGCATGCGGCGGCGCAGAAGAGTGGGAAATATTTAACGAGAAATTCCTATCTTTTCGGGAAGGGTTGTAACATGTTACTTCTGCGTGGGAATTTGCCTGTCTTCCATATATAGCCAATGGTTTATTTGCTTTGATTAATTTTGATTGACTGAAAATATGTATAAGAAATGTTCCGGGAAGAAGGCAGGGTATTCGAAGTATCAGTTGCGCCGGCTTGACAACTAATGGCTCGTATAAAATAATACACCAATAAATTACTTTATGCAAGTGATAAGATTCGAGTGGCTGTAAGATATAGCACGTAATTTATTTCCCATCTTGCGATCATTCAGTTATAGAGGACATGATAAAATATACTTCATACCTTGAAGTGATGAACAATCAGGCTCAAGTTAATAATCCTCATTACCATAATGAGAAAGTAGCTTGTAAAGTTTAAAATAGATATTGTTACTAGAAATAATTACTCTAGTATTTTTCAAGATTTTTTGAATAAATCAAGGTCAAAAAAATAAATTCAACCATATGTTGCGTATCAACGCTCGACTCATGAATATTAGTTGTAAAAAACAAGGATGTTTGCTATAGCGCATGAACGTTTGAATTTTTTTTCTTCTTCATAGACTTACATTAAATTTGCAAGTATAATTTTAATCAAATTCATTAAACTAAATGTGAACGTACATACATGTACAAAAACAATGTATCAAGACTTAATATTTTCGATTATTTTCTTTTTTTCCGAAAACTCCTCGAACCAAAACTACTGACTGCCCAAAAAGAAATATTATGAAATTCTTGATGTTTGGTAAACGAGGTCAATGAATTTATTATAGAATTGCGGGATTCGCGTGCCACATTTTCCTTAGGTTGTAACACAAGTTTTTTTTTGTCAGCGTAGAATGGAAACATCAAAACAAGTTTACGTTTTGTCGTCAAGAATTTTTCAATCTTCCAAATGTTTACATCAAAGTACGCAAAAGAAATCAATAATAGATAATCCGTTCGCGTGAAAAGATATCTGTTGAGATATGCAACAAAGTAAATCTAATTTTAGCTGATTGTCAAATAGGAATTTTTTTACTGACAAGGCACTTTAATAGCAGCTATCGATTCGGTTGAGGACGGGGTACAAGCACTTCTAACACGAGTTCCATGAAAGGAAGTAACTTTTCCGACTCACTGAAAAATGACGGTCGTGTGTGTAGTTTAGAGAAAGGAGTGCGTAGTGCGCGTGGGTGTGAATTTATTGGCCTGTGAAAAAATTACCCCGAACGATCGTCGAATTATTTACAGTTCAGTTGGCTTTCACGCACGTACACAATGATGTATTTTGCTACAAGTTCGCTTCGAATAAAAATAAAAAATTACCGTTTGAGATACAACATCGATGATTAATACGCGAATGGACAGTTAATCAATTATTATAGTTACGAGACTAATCTTTTGTTGGTGAACGCCACAACCAAGACGACAGTCAATTCGAATATCGAACAACCGTCATCATACATAACAAAAAGGCATCTATACAGAAATAATAATAGAAGGACGACTGGCAGTTGCAGAACTAGACACGATCAATTAAGCGAAACGCAGCTCCATTCGAAATTAGCAATCAATCACGTAGGCCAGTATATTGTGGCGCGTTATGCGGTCATCTAAAGTTACGCGCATGACGACTTACTCAGCAGCAAACGGAATCCAGTTTCATTTTTTTAATGCCTCTCGATACTCTCTTTTTGCGATTATTTCAATTGCTTATTGTTTCGTGTGAAGAAATAGCTGATTACTGTCGTGTCACTCTTTTACAATGTTCTATTAGACGCAAATTTCGAGTGGTTTTGATTAGGTACATCATTCGATAACGATTGTCTTTTAAGTAGCACTTGATGAGCTATAGAGATAAAATCGATATTGTGCATGAGATTTTCACAGTCTGATAGTATAGAGAAAATACGGATGATGGCTTACCCGAATGATTGTTGCTTTCAGTTATGCTGATAATGATTGAACACTTTCACTTGACATCGTGTAAAAATGCAATCGAACTTTTTGCAGTGTAGAATACTATAGTTTCCGTTGTCACGTAATGTTGATCTAAGATATCACAAATTTCTAAAAGAGACATCAACAAAAAATACATTATACAAGGAGAAAAACTCTAAACATAACGCATAACCGTCGATAATGAAAATACGGAGCGCGATATAACGAAGGAATTAACAGTCAGCCCTTATACAGATACATAGCGCAATCTTCTTTTATGTAACTTGATTTTATTAATGGTCTTATTCCGCTTATGAAGCTTACTCAAAAATAAATAAGACGAATGAATGTGTCAGTCTAAGAAATAATTTTAGTCCATAAATATTTGATCTTAACCAACTTTAACCAAAGGAAAATAAAAATTATTATAAAAGATGTTAGCTCCGCTTAAAATTTCCCGCGCGAGAAATTCGTGGGGCAATAGCCCCACGAGAATTAACCTATAACGTGATTGCGCGAGCGGCTGTCGTCAATTGGAGCCGCGTTGGGCATCTGATATTCTCGCAGTTTCGCGGGATATCGTCAGGTCGCGAGTGGTTGTCGTGTCCGATTCCCCCTCACTCGATTAAAAGCGAAACGAACAAAAAAAGAAGAAGAACCAAAAATGATAGGCTACTGAATTAAGTATCTATCAGACTCGCCATCATCGTTCGCGGCACAGAAAAAAATCTTTACTCCGCTAATGTACAAGAGGTAAGAGGGAGAGAGAGAAAGAGAGACGGAAGATTATTGTGATGTTTGGCTAATCGTGTTGGAAGACCTCGCGCTGTTTTTTTTTATGTACTCGGTTTGATGATTAGTGTTTGACGTTGTATGTCCCAAGCCGAGAGGAAAATTCGACTCGAGTGCAAATTATACATGTAGAGGATGTACGATTCAATATAATATTCACTTTGCGAACGTGATCACTTGTGATCAATATTGCTATTATTAATGTGAACTTGCCTAGTAGATATTCTTACGCGGTTCTTTTATCTCTGTCTAGTATTGAGAGCGAGAGATAGGTTAAGCAAAAGCTTGAGTTAGAATGTGATAGTTTTCCAGTTGTTTTAGTACGACAAAACTTGAATTTTAAAAAGAAAGTTTTTCAAAACACTTTCAAAATCGGATGATTTTTGATCGTACAGTGTCCACTTTCGTAGCTCGTTATTTTTGCCCAATAGCACATACAAGAGAGTACATTGGAAGCAACAATGTTAATTAGCAACTTTTCCACACAATGTATCTACATGTATGTATATATGTATGTATGTAACTAACCTCTAACTTAATAAATGTTCATAAAGAGAAATTTACTAAAATGATATACTCTGATTTCACAGGGTATATGCATGTAAAAGTGAGAGAGAAGAAGCAGTTCTAGTTTCTCTAATTTAAATTTGGAAGCCTACATGGATATACTTCTTCAGGCTGAGTTTTCTTCGATAGGACACTTCAGAGCTTTAGTTACTCCTTTTTCGTATGTTAGATTCAACGGAGCTTTGTCGTTAAAAACGTGATAATTATCACATGATCCTAGTATACAAGTGAATCAACTGATATTTACTACAAATTATAGAAAGTGAAAGAAAACAAGATGGTAGCTGCATTTAATTCTAGCTGGTTGTTTTATGTTAGATGTACATATTTTAAATTAGAAGCTGATTAAGATTGTACAATACACCAGCAATCATGAAAAAAGCTGGTAATGCAGCTATCAGGATTAATTCCTTACACATGGCAAAAGGAAAAATAAAGACAATTGATGGTAATAACAAGGTATGATTGTTTGAATTATGTTTTAAAATAGAATATTATAAAAACGTGTAAAATATTTATTAAATTATTTTGTAATTAATTTTCAGCTTATGCCATCATCCAATGGTGGATACAAAGGAACAGAAATGTTCACAACAGAGTTTGAAATTAACGAAACTCCACCGAGTGCAAGAACCTTACTAACAAAAGGTTACATACAGGATGAGATCAATTCCTTTTCAGGTAATTATTTATTATTTAAACTTTAATCGAAGATGTTTTTATAAAATAATCATTTATCTCTTTTTTTCAGGTGCAACAGTATCCACTCGTGGGCGCTTCATGACTGAACAGGAGAAAGCAAGATGTCCTCATGAACGTCCACTATACTTGTACATACAAGGACATTCAAAGCACAATATCGATTGTAAGTTGATTCTGACAATTATTATTTTTGTCTTTTATGAATAACTTACTAATGAGAATCAATGCTTTGCAGTGGCTGTACAAAAGATTAATGATATCATTAAGACTGAACATAGGAGTTCTTTAAATAGACCAAGTCGATTTACAAATGCACCTCCACCATTGATGAGCCTACACTCAGGAGTTCCAACTGTTGTAAGACTTATTTCTATCCTATTCACTCGTGAAACTCAAACTATGTATTATATTTATCTTAACTATATTTAACTTAGGAAAAACTTTGCATTGGTATCGAAAATGCACCGCAAGGATTTGATTTGCGCGGGCGGATTATTGGAGTTGGCGGTGCTAACTTATTGTACATAAGAGGTGAAACGGGTGCTACAGTTAGTTTGAGAGGACGTGGTTCACAGCTTATTGATCCTGGATTAGGAACTGAATCTCCAGAACCCCTTCACTTGTGTATAGAGTGCGTTTAAACGTGTACTTTTAATCTCTTTAATTGTTCAATTTATTCACAGATTTTATTATTTTTTTCAGACATCCAAATCCTGTGGCATTACAAAATGCTAAACAGTTGGCTATCAACTTGATTCAGACTATACAGTCAGAATTACAATCTTACATTCAGCAACAACCTCCACCTGTTCAACAACAGGTGATTCAACAACCTCCTATGCAACAAATACAACCAGGTAAATTATTAAATAATTAAAATAGAGTAATCTTATTTTATAAATTGTCAACGCAATTATTATTGCTTGTTCCAGCTCAATTTCAAACAATGACGATTGGTCAACCAAGCGTCGTAACTATACATCAAGATATGATACCGCATCCTCAGAGCACAGTTGTATCAATGCCAGCCACAATAATAACAGCTACAGTTGCTGGGACTCATGGACAACTTCATCCTACCGGAGTTCATATTGCAGCTCCTGCTGGACCAATGCCACAATCAGATCAACCTCAAGTATGTTGTTTTATTTGCTATACATTCTAGAACCGGAAAAAGCTAAGATTTTACTTTTATAACATGAAATTATGTTTAGGAAATGCAAACGTTCGTTCCTCCTCCAGCGGTTGGTCAAGTGCAATTGATAGGTCCTCCCCCAGGAGTCAACCAGGTTCAGTACCAAATACATCCTGGTCAACCATTACCAATGCAAGGGATGCCTCCACCTGGATCTCAGAATTCCCCGCAACCTATGACACAGATGTACGTCATGAGTCAACCACCTCCCCAACAAACTTTTATCAGTAGCAGTGCGGGTGCAATCAATGGGGCTGTGTCTTATGTGTATACTCAGCCGAGGTCAGCAACTCCTACGCAAACTATGATCGAGACTGTGAATGTTAATTTACAACAACCCCCTCCTTCAGGTAGATCGTTTTAATTGGTAGACAACTAATTGTAAATTAACTATACAAATTTTTTTTTCAGGTCCTATCAACGTGAATCAACAACCACCGCCACCACCGTCTTTAATGCACGTTCACTTTCCACCACCATTTCCACCGAATCAGCCACCTCCGCCTATTTCACAAACTTATCAGATTCAGTACCAACCGGTACAAACTTCGGTGGCTCAAGCACCAACTCAGTTTATAGTTCATCACAGTGAAGCTCCACCTCAACAAATGCCACCGAACCACGAGCCACCTCAAGGCATGGGTCCACCACCACCACCGCCACAGCATATGCCACCGCCACAGTTCGACGGTCAACCTCCACCTCCGCAAATGCAGATGCATGCGCCTCCACCCGCTTCGCAAGGTTACATGGTGCCAACATCTCAGGCCATGGCCGAACACGGACCGCAACCACCATTGCCACCGCCAGGTGGAGAGATGCAGCACCCTCAAGATGGTAAAGATTTTTCATTTTAATTTGAAACACATGAAATTTATAATAATTATTATAAATTATCATTATAAATATAATAATTATAAATTTATTAATATGTTTTATAGTAGGTCCAGTGGATCAAGGCATGCCACCACAGCCAGTTCCTCCACCTCAGATGGTTCCACCTCCGGCAGTTAATCAAATGCAACATTCCATGAATATCATAACAAGTGTACCGCCACCATCTCATCCGCCACCGCAAGCAGCTCCGTGGCTTTATCAAGGACAACCGCTACCACAACCGCCTCCTCCTCAGGGACAAATGCAGGTAAATATAAATGTACCAATAATCAAAACTTGATTATTTATGTGAATAAGAACTGACGAATTTTAGGAAATAATATACATATAATTTTTTTATACTATAATGTTACTTCAATTTGGTTGAAATCATTGTTTGTTTAGGTACCAGCATCTAATGTGCCGCATCATCCTGTACCTCCACCCGAAATGCAACCTCAAATGCAATATCATCCTCATCAACCAGTTCATTATCAAAATGGACAAATGCAACCACCGCAAATGCATTATGCCGTTCAACCACCGCCGCCGCAGTCCCATTTTGATCAAAATTCAGATCTACCTGAACATCATAAAGGTCAAGGTCTCAAGAGAAGATTCTCTGATGTCGATGGGCCACCTGTAAGTTTGGTTTTTTGTTATAGAAAATTGTGAAAACTATTTATAAATATCAATCTGACTAATTATTGTTTTCTTAAGGAACCTATGATGCATCCAATGAATAGGCCACCGACTCAACGACATGGTGCTGGGTAAGTCACACATTTCTATTGTATATTTTAAGGTGTATTGATTATCTAATGGACTTTATACACTGTAAGTGTTAAAGAAAAATATAAAGTACTGATTTTTTTATTCTCGTACCTATGTAATAGATAGAGTCAATACCAAGGAAGCCTTCAAATGAATATGCAGAAATTAGGTGTATCTTACAAAATGTTACAAATTTTTACCATAAAGTGCTAATAATTTATTTCTTAAAAAAACTTTATAAAAAATAGAATCAAAAACATAAATCACAGAAAATACGGTAACAGAGTTAGGAAGCTCACTCTTGCTTAATCAAGTAAATATCGATTGGCTTCTCGCCGATGGCTCAGTGAAAAATTTGAAAAAGGAAACAGTTGCATTTTCATATTGGGTATATTTATTCTACAACATTTTATGTTCGTCTTGCCAATTGAAAAATAACTTTTTCCTTTAAGTAACTAGAGGAATAGAAAAATGTTTCTGGTATATAAATTAAAAAAAAAATTTTTTCACTTACTGCACGGCGATAAACCAATCAACATAAATAAAATTATCATACCGAATACTATGAGATAACTATTAATAAAATAAATATTTAAAAAATAGTTTTGAAAAAAAAATTGAAAATTTAGACAGCGTTCGTGTAGAAAAGCATACAATCTATATCTAGTCGATCAATTTGTTAAATGTAAATATCTTATGTTCCTTTTGTTACGATATAAAGGAAACGCCAATGTAGCATATAAAGAGAATTGTATACTCTTCTACACATATTTGAAAAAATATCATAATATACAAACTTGTACATTAAATTTCAAGATCAATATTTTTTTCCAATGTTTTTGCCACCTAATGGTTTAATTTTTCAAAAAAAAAAAAGAAAAAATAATAGAACAGTGGCTTAAAATTTTTCGACGTATGCATATATTCTAATAACTTTCCCTCTGAACAAAGAAAGTTGCTTACTTTTGTTTAGTAATGCACAAACAATTAAATGGTGTTTTTTTTTAATATGATAATGTTCTTACAACCATGTGTTTATTTATAAAAATGTATAAATATGCGAACCTCGTGTGATATTTTAACTATATTTTTAAATGGAATATTATTGTCGTAAAACCTCTGATACTTTCGTAAAACGACGATATATTTTATCAGCTTGAAATTATTTTTTAACTTACATTTATTTGGTGCGTAACTATGAGTTTTATTTTGCGGCTGAGAATATTGTTTATTTAAAAATAAAAAGTGTATGTGATATATATTTTACAACTGCATCAAATTTTATGGGTATATTTTATATTCAGCCTTAAGTATTAGCTTTAAAAAATGTTAAGTACTCTGATACTAAAAATGTCTAATTCATCTTTTTTTATCTCAACTTAAAATTTTTTTATTATCACTTAATTTACGATATTCACAGTCTCAATAGTTCGTTATGGTGATTAATGATATAATAAAGTTAAGATTACTGTTAAAAAACTATGTGAAAAAGATAAAATATAGAGAAAAACTATAGTAGAAAAAAATTATGAACTAAGTATACAGATTCATCAATAAAAATTGATATGACCGCAATGATTCTACAGAAATACGTCATTCAATAATAATTGTTTTGTAAAGAGTAGGATATTCCTTCTATAAATATTTTCCATTCTCAACTTGATACTAATTTATATGAGATAACATCAACTTATCTCTAATAATATCAATATTTGATATTAGAAAATGACGAATTTTGTCACATATTAGTATTTAACATATGCGTTTGATTTTGAAATTAATTCAAGTCGTCGAATTTTTTTCAGTTGATACAATGTTGCTAATTGAAGTTTTAAAATAATCGGCCGAACATTCGATGACCAAATATTTGTGAAAATATCGTGCTATCTACATCAAATGACCTCTGAACATTTTTGAAACTGGAAAATAAAATTTATCGAAGGAATTTCTTAAACCTCTAATTGTCTTATCTTGTAAACATAAAAAAAAAGAGCAAATTAATTGGAAACGAAAAGATAATTAGAGGATTTTCAAATTTGTATTACGAAACGAAATTCCGTTGGGAGAACAGTCAATTAAAGATATTTCGGGCGGGGCGCGCGTAATAACTAATGCAAGTAACTCACTTGTTCAAGCAGAGAAGGTGATCAGCAGCAGCACGTGATGCATGGCCCACCAGGAGCGAATCTACCGCCGGGCGAACGCAAGCAGCTGCTAATGCCGCCACCTTACCAAGGTCTGTAACTAATGACGAGACAGCGATATTTTAGGGATGGCCGTCATCACAACAGACTGCTCTTCTTCGATTTATTGCAATTGCATAAAAATTTTATGATAAACCATTTTTTTCTCCACTTCTTTGTGTCTCTTCAAAAAAGAGAAAATAAGCTGAATTTGTTAAAACACTGTATTTCTATCGCAACTTCTTTCCTTTACTTTTTTTTATTTTAGTATTATTGGCTCTTTTATTTCTATTGGTGTATACATCGATAGGATTATTTGAGAATTACACCTTTTTTGCCCATCACAGGTCGAAATTCTTATATGTTTCTAGAGGAACCGGTTTCCTGAAGCTGAAATTGTTATTAATTATTTTTATTACATTTGTGATTAGATCTGGTATGTGGTGAAGGTATGAAAAATCTTGTTTACCAACAGAATTAGAACTAACATTTATCACAATTATATTTATCAAAAGTATTGCTATATAATTTGATTTCTTGACAAGCCGAGTTGGTAAACAATTGATTTTTATTATGAGTTGCGTAAATTATTCCTACATTTACTAGAAATCAACGGACATTCGTACGGACGAACCTGCGGATGATGCTCCCAGTTTAAAGAGTGCAAAAATCTTCCAAAACTATCGAACGATAATCGAATATGGCATCTTTTTCGAGCCATTATTATTGCGTTAATTAGCAGAAAATATAGCAGCAGCATAACAATTAGCAACGCAGCAGACTGTATATAATTAGCACGGACATCAGAATAATTTTTAAACATACTGTATATCTGTTCACACTTATTTTATTTTTGGAATTGTAGATGATACTCTATATATAAAAGCACCTCAACAGAGAATGATTATATTACAAATACCATCTTGCTTTGGCTCTGCATCATTAGTTGTTCTAAATGCTTTCTGCAAAATAGTCTAAAATAATCAAATGGCTCTTTTTTCTCAATTCTTATAAATGCATTAAAAAAAAAGCATATTTCCAATGCCTTTATTTACAGCTGCCAAAAAAGTGTATACCAACATACTCGATGCTTCCAGGGTTCTTTATAACGAATATTTTGAGTTTGTTCGTTTAGCATATCGATAGTGTAGAGATATTCTAGCGAATCTTTACTTTCAGGGTCATGATGATTTTTTTGTTTAGAGCTCTTACTTATTTATTTATTTTGATGTTGTTGCAAGTTATCTTTATCCATCCTACGCCACCTACTTCCATGTCTAAGAAACGTTATTATTCTTGTCCTTCTCTTCATTTATTGGCGAATCATACCGTTTACAGATCTGTTACTGCAGTTTTTTTTATTTATTTATTTTCTGGCTGGGTGGTGAATGAAGCGCAATATCATCAACTCTCTTGTTTTTCGATTCTATTCTACTGTAGGAAAGAAAATACTGCTGCATGCGTTCGAGGCCAGAGGAGAATCAGGGGAACGTTATATATATTTGTTTAATTTTTTTGCACGTTACAGTTCTTAGCTTACTAGCGTGTACATTTCACTTTTGTAATAAATTTCAATGTGTTGATTTGAAACTTTATTTTTGATTGATTTGACTAATGCTTCTGATTTTTTTTTGTCTAGATGAAAGACGTGGCATGGATCAACCATTTCCGGGTCATAATCCAGGTAAATGAACTGTCCAATGAGATTTATTCTTCATTTTATTCGGTTTTAAGCATAAAATAATTATAATTAATAGTTGTCAACGACGTAAAACCACATATCGGTCATATTTTTAATTAATTGTTAAAAATATTTTATAAAAATTATTTCACTCGTACGCCATTTTAAAGATCAGTGTCCAAAGATTATTTTACGTATGAACTTTATTCTGTAAATTGAATTTTCCCTAGGTGACAATCTTTAATATACCAAATTAAAAATAAAAAAATATGCCGCTGACGTTACCTTGTGAAATGTTGATATTAAATTTTATCAAAACCCTTACCAATATCGTGCAAATTTATTAATAAGCAAAACAAAATTCTTGGCAGAAAAATAGACGCTATCTTCCTTACACTATGTGACCTCTAACTTCTCTTTAATCAAGAAAAATATATGCTTTCATAATTGCTTTAATAAGATCGTCAATAGTTTAGCTACAAGACGCTTTCCTTTGTCAATTTTATTATGATACAATGGGCCTTTAGGACACGAAGAATTCACTTTTATAATTAATATTTTATTTTTTATGCTATAAATAAAGTGTTATCTTTTTGATATCAAACATTATCAAATCGAATGACCAATTGACATGCGCACGAGTACCTAGTGTACCTCTGCAACGTTCTACATGAACGTAATTCTTGAAGTAATAATAACAATAACGGCAACAATAACAACGTCCGTATTGTATAACAATATCAAATCAAATTGTTCAAGCAGTTTCAATATCCGAATGATCGCATATTAATATAATTAAAAATAAGCTATGAAATTGTGAATCAATTTTAATATACCAACTAAAACATGAAAAAAATGCGCTCGCAGGCTGTGAGCAGCCGATGAACGGCGAGCACGGCAGACCGCCACCACCACCTCCTGGGATGCCATGGCAGACGCATTTCGCGCGTTACCCACCGAATAGGCCGCCACCAATGCCACGCGAAGGCGAGCAACATCCTGTTCCTTATCATGGCGCACCTCCGCCTATTAACATGCCGCCTCCCCCGCCGCAGATGAGACTTGTTCAGGGTAAATATTCCAAAATAAAAAAGAGAAAAGACGCCAAGGTACATCGCACCCTACTTTTTTTTCCTATTTTATTCTTAGATGGGTCGTTCGATTATTTTCTTTTTTCAATACTTTCGGGTTTCATGAATTGTGTTTGATTTTATTATGCCATACATTTACTTTTTTACGTTCATATAAACGTGTCCTTGTTTCTTCTGTGGTTTTTATATTTTTATTATTACATATTTTTATTGTGAAAATTTTATTTTATAAGATGTTTTTATTACGTTTATTGAAGTTTTCAAGATTGTCATTTTTCTCACTAGATCGGTAAAAATATCGTTGTTTGTCCTTTTTTTGTAGTTCTGTCGACTTGTTGAATTTTGTATCCCAATAATGCTGATCGATACTTAATTATCTGTCCTCGCTTTACATTCAAAGATTTAACATTCTTCGGTAAATCGACAATGCATCTAATAATTTTATACTCGATCGTGCGCATTTTTTATTCATGCATTAAATTTACATTGACAAATGATTTGACAAAAAATATTTCACTGAAAATTTAGCGATGATCTTGTTGACAGATACGCCAAATCTTAGCCACGCAGTTATTAATCGTACAGAAATTATACATTCTATGATATGTCAATTTCTCTAAAGCGAACAGTATTGACAAAAAATTAACATTGACAAATATCTTACATAAACGAGTATCTTAAATACCCATTTCCTTAAAATTTACACTAACAATATGACATTTAAAAGATAAAATAAAATACATAAAATTCAATCGAACGACTCACGTAATTGAAAATAAAAATGGTAAACCTGACGTGGCGCTGCGTGGATGTTTATAATTGTAGGGTCTGACGGGAGTCGATCACCTAGTCAAAACGCGTTGCCCGAGCATCAGGTGAGTGGAGCTATGGAGTACAACCTTATGTCACCATATACAGCGATGAAGCCACCACCACCACCGGCAGCCCTGGTGGCTTCGATATGTAATCCGCCACCACCGCCACCATCGCCGCCCACCTATACGCAGTCACGCCACCCACCAAGGATGCATCATCCACGGTACCACGCATCAGCACCGCCATGGATGAACTAAAATCCGCAAACGAGAGCAATAAATCAAAGCACCTTGAGTTTTGTGTAAAAAAAGCAACAGTGGCGATGCTCTTCTTTTTTTTATAAATCATCGCAAGCAATGATGGTGTGTAATCCGTAGAGAGCGTACTTACGAGAATACTTAAGTAGATGATTCGACTGAAAACCTTTATATATTTGGTGAAATATTTCTTTTCATCGGGAGCGTAAAAAACGAGACTTTTTTTTCAACTGTGTCGCGGTTAACATAGGTAGTTATATGAAAATTTTCAAAAGTTGCAATATTAATATTCCGATCGATGTGCCTAAATTCTGTGCAATTACTTGCATACATTCGAGGTAAAATTAATGTCGACTGATCAAACTCCAAACAAAAAATCAACAAAGTAACAATGTATATTAGTCAATTAAGGTTTCTTTGTTAAAACGTGCGAATGAAAAGTCTCGTTTTTGCATTTGGAGTAACATAACATTCAGTCTTGAAAAATAATCGAGATTCTAACATGTTATGAAAGCGTATGTTTCGTTGTAAATTTACTTTTGTTTTGCAAATACACAGATGTATAGTATATAGACTTATAAGCCAAATGAAAATAAAAAAAAATTAGTTATTTCGTTTATGCCGTTTTGTATAAAGTGCATCAATGACGAAAGACTACACGGATTTTCTAGAGTCCACATAAAAAAAAAAATTTGTTCGATGCAGTGGTAGTGCCGGTCAACTCATTAAATTTCAAGTGAATCATTTGAATGATATTTTTTCATAGAAACTATTTTGTAAATACGCGTAAATAAGTTAACAAAAAGTACTACTTGTTAAGTAAAAAATCCAACGTCTTTGTAAGCTTCGTACCAATTTTTATTTGTCACTGTTGGAATAGTTATTTTTGCAGAGTGTAAAGTAACGTTTCTTAATTTTTCGGTATAGTGTAAAATGAATGCAATGATAAACAACTGTCATTCGGTGTAAGTATTTGCAGGGTCACAGACAGCTTGGAAAAGTACTGAAATTCTTTTTGCCAAAATATAATTGCAAAGTTGCTGTTTGATTTTGCTTTATTAAATATGTGTGTGTAAGCATTGAAATTATAAAAGAAAGGTGTGTCCGATGAATGATAAAAACAAACAAAAATTGTAATATTTGTAGATGGATTTTTATATTCAATAAGCAGCTTACTTAGTTATACTTTTTTGTAAATAGATAAAAGTTGATGGCGTAACCATCGTAATAAGTGATAAGCAGATTAATGCTGTTGCCATTGAGCGAAAGAAAAGAAACGATTGAAAAAAAAACTTACGGCGATTCTCTGAACTTATATGTGTTAAGTATGGTCGCGTTGTAAATAGTTTCATTGAAGAGTTTGGAGTATAAGAAAGTCACTTTATTCCAATACGCTAGTATTAAGTGTATTCAAATTAAAAAGAAATAATAATGATAAGGAAGCTTGCTGTAACTCCAAAATCTTCAAAGACGGCATATTCAGTGTTAAAATTTACCTCCGAGGGCAATTCTGCACTGCTCGAAAAATGCTGGAATATGTTTTTTGGGTGCGACATTTTATTTATTGATCACCGTATTGTTATCGAATTGTATTTTATATTTCAATAGTGAAAAAATAAATCCAAACAAATAAACGACTGTCTTTTTATTGAATTGCAATAGCTCAAACAAACTATATTTAAACATTGATACTCGACGTGTAACGCTTCGTGTTCAAATTTTATTTAAAAATTTTTTATGATCTGAAATTAAATAAAACATTTATTATCATATTTTTTTGTCGTAATTAGTCTAAATTATAATCGACATTTGCTCTTATTTTGTTACGCGTAGTATTAGATTTAGCAGATGTTACATAAATGAATTCAATAATTTGATACTTTCATAGCATGGTTCATCTTTCACAATTGGATCGTGAGCGCATATTTGAGTTTTATAAACTTTGAGATAATACCGTGAAGGCCCATTCAGCTTAGAAAAAACGCATAAAGATATATAAGATATATTTGTTAGAGATTATATAAAATGCTGTAGGCAACTTTATTTATCTAAACAAATAGAATCAAAACATTGCACGTTTATTTCGTGTATCACAATCGATTATCCGCACGTCTTGGAGTGTGATGATTTAATTTAGAAATGTAAAAAAATAAATATATTTTAAAAAACGTGAATTTATATCAAAACCCTACAAAGACATACAAGAATCCAAGATACAAACAAGAAAGAAATTCACATAAATGTATTAATTACCTTTATTAAAGCAACATCATTTATCCATAATTTTAAGAGATCGTAGTCCCGGTAAATACGGATATTTAGTGCTCTGTTGACCTCCTGAAATTGATTCAAGTGAAAAATATAAGCAAAATCACTTTGACTGATACGTTAAATAGAGTACTAATAATTTTCAATGATTAAATTAATACCCGGTAAGACAATACCCAGGCAACATTTGTTGTACCAGGTACGTACCCGTAGGACTGGTACTGGTAGGACTGGTGGCAGGAACGTACCTGCCAGGTGTAAATGTCCGGTTAAGTAGCAAGAACATCGTTGCCGGTACGTACCAAACATTAGTTGACAGAAGGTAGCAACAATGTACCATTATCGTGTCTTTGGGTACGAGCTTGGTACGTACCGGCAACAATGTTCTTGCTACTTAAGCGGACATTTACACCTGACAGGTACGTTCCTGCCACCAGTCCTACTAGTACCACATTTAATGATAACGTTCCAAAAAACTGGTGGCAGGTACGTACTGGGTACAACCAATGTTGCCTGGGAATGTGCTACGGTAATGATGATCCACCGCAGAAGTGATGAGAATCAGTAACCCGGTAGAGCGAAACCTTTAAGGTAAAATCACTTTACAATTGATTTTGATCTGCACGTAATATATCTGTTATTAGTGAATATTCTCCATGCAATTTCTTTTTCGGTTACGTTCTGTACATTTACAAATAGAGTAAGAATGCCATCCTTTAATACTCCACCTTGCGTTAAAATTTACTATTTTATTTTATTTTAAAATTGTACTCATACCAATTTGGACTTATGGCATTCAACTATGGCGTGCTGCTTCAAACTTGAATATTGAAATCCTGGAAAGATTTCAATCGAAAGTCTTATACGTAACATCGTACCAGCCTCATAGTTAGTTCCAAACGAAATTATTCGAAATGGCCTACAGGTTCCAACAGTTAAAGAAGAAATTACAAAATTTTACGAAGAATATATCACGAGACTGCGAAACCACCCAAATTATTTTATCAGCAATCTCCTCAAGACAACCATTGCAAACACCAGATTTAAAAAACATAAACTAACGAATGCATAAATAAACCCTAATCTGTTTATCACATTTTAAAACAAAGAAAAAATACGCACTTGAGTATTCTCCCGAATGTCATGTGCTTATTTCATATAGAAATGGCATTTACTCATTGTCTTAAAATATAAGACAGATAATAAATAAACTTGGTGTAATAAAGTTTATTTCAAATAAATTTTGTTTGACATGTAACAACACTTCATAACTTCAGCGACAGCTAATAATGATAATAAAATTGTGCAATTTACTTTTGTTATTATTAAATATTATTAAAATATGCGTTTACTGTAATGATTTGAGTGTCAAAGACAGCTTTTATAGGAATGTCTGCTACTGTAATCGATCAAATTAGAATTCTTTTCAGATAATAAATTGCAATTAATTTATTGATAATTGCGCTTCTATTGATTCACGAGTCTCGTAATAAATCGCAATAGTTCAATATTTATGAATTAAATTGTCAATATTTAATTGCTATAATCTATGCGTCATTAGAAGATCATTAGAAGTTCTAGAGATAACTTACTTTCGAAGTTCAGAAATACGTACAAAAGAGAAATTCTAATTGCGATTTACGTTGGTTCGCAAAATACATTAATTAGACAATCGATCGAGCTGATAATTAATATTGTTTTCATGTAAAATTGATCAAACAGAGGAGTGGTGAGAATCAGCAATAAATGAAACCTCCAAATGATTTAAGTGTTCACGGCCTGCGTTCCAAGAACCAATAAACATAAAGGTAAAACGTGTCAAATCTGTGACAGTGCGTACAGCGTAAACAGAGCACGTGCCTCACGAAACTTTCGGATCTGACAGACAACTCTAGGCAAAAGCGAACACGTGTCCCGTTTGGACCGACGCTATAAAAAAAATAGCAAACAAAACGATAGACCTTCAGCCCACGTGGCCTTTCTAAATGAGATGCCCCTCGGTACTAGTTGAGCCGCAATGGGTTTGAAAGGAGCTGGGCGTACCCTTTTTGCTCGATTTAAGCCCATTCAGAGATGCGTTTCGAGCAGTTTCTCCGAGGAAATCGTGACGAGAGAACCTCTCTCGTGTTTCTGCGTCTATTAATGTACACCATTCCGTGTCTACTGTTGTTTATCGTGCGTTTATCGTGCTTTATTATACTTACATGAGAGTGCAACTTGGCAGGCCGGCTTATACGAGTGCTTTCGGTAACCTCTGAGGCGTTCCCGAATCGAGCCATTGCTGTTGGTGCCAGAACGTTGGTGCCTCGTTGTCCTATAGGCACAGTGCACGTTGCGTTGCATTGGCTCAGGAGTACGGTAAGCCTTTCCAGTTTTTTTATATTGAATGGCCGTTCGATCCATTTCTGCATAATCATATAACGAGCTTTGCGATTTCACCTCTTCGTTATGCTGTAATCTGATTCGTTTACCGTTCAAATTATTGTATTTTTTTTTTGTAAATCTGTACCTAGTGGTTTTTCTCCATCTGAGTGATTGATTTTTTTTATACTAGAAAAGTGCATATTCATTGATTAAAAGAAATAAAAATAAGAAGAATTTTTCAACCTAACCGATCATCTCAAATGGGCACGTGGTTCCAAGTCAAATGACAAGATGCGCATCACTGGTAACGATAAACCAACTTGGAATCGTCAAATGATTGTACCCTATTCTGAAATCTGAACACATCTTGAGCAAAATAAAAGTAGCACGGTGTGTTTCGCCGTCTCGACGTCATCGACGCATAATACACAGACTTACCACTGATTCGGCCAACGCAAGAATGAAGTACGAACTAAGCCGAGCGTACGTCAAATTTGGTATGAGGTGCATAATTTTTTCGACGATACTTTACGATTTGCTAATAGCCAAACGAAGAGCCAGTGAAAACATTCGATGCTCGGACTTGGTCTCAATAGCGATAAATTGTCTTTTGCTGCAAATGCAGTAGCGATTCTAGGCCGTCGCACCGACGCTCACAGCATACACAAGTCAGTGTTGAAACACTTCCACTGTTGAAGAGTGAAACGCTTTCCATCGTAAAATTTGCGCGGTACACTGCTTTCATTCCGGATCTCGCAAAGACTGCTCGCCCACACTCCGAGACATGCACATGTTTTATGCCGTACGATACTTCTCTTCATTTATCTCTCGCTGTGTTATCGCGCAAATTGAAGAACCGACTCACAGAGCGTCCTATTGCTTACGTCAATCACGTATGGACTGCTATAGTGAACATCGCTAAACCCCAAGTCGTCAAAGAGGCCTTAGCGATAGCGTATGGGCAATTCCCAAGTTCTACTATTTATACGCTCGAAAGTTTACGCTGGAAAATCTGGAAAGTGTCTGCCAGTCTTTTTGTCTTATCCGCGTGGCCAATTCTGCTCGCTACTTAACTCATTTCAATTGCGATTCGCAGTTCAAATCTACAAAACCGCCAATCGCATTCGAATATGTCTTCAGAATTTCTCTTCTTCCATTGCATTTGGCGACCAATTCAGGGCACCACTGTGTTCGTGCAGATATTCCCTCGCTATCAGAAATGGTCAAGTCA
Organism: Phymastichus coffea; assembly: GCF_024137745.1. Classification (NCBI taxonomy): domain Eukaryota; kingdom Metazoa; phylum Arthropoda; class Insecta; order Hymenoptera; family Eulophidae; genus Phymastichus; species Phymastichus coffea. Next base: position 100,710 of record NW_026706916.1, read on the forward strand.
CTTACGGCTGGGCGGGTATTCCAAAAGATTTTAGTTAACGACGACTTCATTCAGTAATAATACCTCAAGTGGTTCGCGTGCTCTAAAATGACGCCTCCGACTCTGTTCAAGAGTTTTTTTTCCGCTAACCTGCGCGTTATACACAAGGACTTACATAACCTTTATGTAACGCATATGCATTATGGGTACATGTTCCGAATAAAACAGCTGGATCTGAAGTATTATTTTCGATTCTCAGGAAAACACCCATGGTATTCCAATATCGGGAAAGCTCACTTTGGTCGTGTGTCTCCCTGTGGTGTCGCTGTTGTAGCGATGAGCTTGAAATAGGCATCAATTCTTCATCGGCATTCGCTGTCCTAGCATGTTCGATACTCGGCAGACTCGTGTTATGAATGCCGAAAAGAACAAACTTTTTTTCGTTATATCGGTTCATCCTTGAGTACTTCCACTTTAGCCTTCTGATTTTCAATAGAAAGGAGTTACTTCGGCGGGTTCTTCTTTAGCCCAGTCTTTCAACGTTAGGTAGACGCAGCCGGCCCTTTCAATAACCCAATTATTTATAAAAATGCAGACATTCTGTGTTGATTGAGCGATAGAACAAATGAGTTTCAAAATCGCACATCAAGACGCATAAGAGCGCATTCGCCGAGAATAGATCGCATAAGTGAAAACATAGAACCGTATTCATCGCGTAGTTGAAAGTATAAGAATGGAGTTTAATTTTGTATTCGAATCGAAGGTCTCGGATTCGTTATTTAGTTATGTTTGATTCTCATTGCTCATGACAAGGTCCAATGAACAACTAACTGTTATTACTTATATGGTCTAACAGCCGAGGCAAAGAAATCGCCTGAAAACAAGACACGTGTACTGTATCCAATATACATTCGTTAACAGAAAGCCGTTGCCGCCACTCTGGCGCCCATGTTCGATCGTTCTTAATTATTACGGTCTAAGCAACAGATTGCGAGGAAAAGCAGAACGCGCGTCTTTGATGTTGAAGCGAGCAACAAAAAAGAAATCCATCGCGTGCGGTCGGGCGCCCCATTCGCAAGTGCGCTCACGTTCGCGCGGGCGGAAATTCCAGTTCCATCGTAGTGTAATCGACGGATTCGTCAAGCTTTCTGGCACCGTCGCTCGAACTAACACTTGCGATTGGAATGGAGACCCGTAGCAATAACAAATAGGCGTGGCCTTTCTCGCCCCACTCTGCCGAGGCAGACGCTCGGCGCCATAACAAACGAATATTACACCTACTAGTCCAGTAGTGTATTAGGATTCGAGACGGATGCGAGCGCCATATCACTCTTGCGTAATCCAATGCAATTATTTATACGTACGTGCACGTGCAATGAAGCTGATGCTCTGCTTGAAATGTTGATGTAATTGATAAGAGAAACGTGTTAATCTCTGATGATAAATGATTGTTGACACACGTGAGCAATGAAATCAGATATTTCATCAATCGCCAGTTGATACTTACGTTGATCTCCATTTCATAATGACAAATATTATACTGGATAACAACGAATGCATTACCCTAATAATTATTAATAAAAGTGTCTCATCAATATTGTAGCTTCCCCCTTTAGTCCTGCTCTTTAGTTCGCAAACCGACAACTCATCCTGCCAATTGCCCGATTTCAGGTATTGCAAGCGTCTACGGGTCTACTTAGAAAATTATAGATTCGGCAGTCCGTACTCCGTTAAGGCCCCGCAACGTATAGATACAATTTTCAAATCGAGAAAAGAGGACGTTGAATGGAAAGCGCGCAGCGCAGATGAAAACGTTCCCTTTTTCACACGGCCATGTTAGGTACTTACCAGCTGTAGCTTACACAATTGGTCGTTGCGACGAGTCAATTGACTTTTTTCGGTGCATAATGATCACTCAAGCGAAAGCGAAGTGAGTTATTACGACGGGGCGAGCGCGGAGAAATTTCGGACGCCTGCTCATTCCTACTGACGACGTCGGTGTGTTGGCATTCGCGTAGTGTCTCAGCCGTCGCTGACGCGCGCGTTCGACAAGCTAATGATTGTCAAACAACTGCGCATGGAAAAGCCAACGAGATAGTGCGCATTCCACTCGGCTCGAAATTTACATTTGTAAATTCTTTTAATACGTATCACCGAAGAGAATTCATACGAAAATTTCGATCGTGATAAAAGATTAAATTAATCGAAGTCCATTTAGAACAACGCGAAATCACCGATAATGAAGAGATACATATTGACACACCAATATTTATGAAAACCGACTTTAACGATAGATTTCGCGAGTAGCGGTATCGTTTAATCCACATACAATATAATGATTCAGTTTGTCGAACGTGGCTCCTCTAATTCTGCGGTATAGCTAGCCATGGCGTACGCTGTAAAACGAGAATCTAAACACGTTAAAGCGCTTGATAATTTTGCTAAAAGATTTGAATCGTGAAATACATACGACGTTAAAACTGAAATTATTGTTTCTATGTAGCCAATACGAGTCACGAGCGTAGAATTTCAATAAGTCTTTCCTTTGTATTTCTTACGTTAATTTAGGATTTATAGCAGCGTCGATACCAAAGTCATTAGTTGTCCCATTTCCGATTCCGAATATTTGCTAAGCACGAAGAGCGCAAGAGTTCGTAATATAGATAGAAGTCGAGTGTTTGATCGAGCATATACAAATGAAGCAGCATGACGACTTCGGATGATAACTGATTGATGGTAACTGCAATAACTAAAAGGTCATCGTTAAAAATAAAAAATCGTTTATTGCTAGCGAAATTTATCAGTCGGGGTGTAAAATCAGTCGTAAAAATCAGTCATTGTGCTGCAATAAAATTGATAAAAGGTCGGCAAACGCAGCATTACGCCGAATGGAATACTAGCAATCACACGGAGCGCCGGTTGCCCGTCTTCACCTGCTCCTTATTAATCACCTCGTTGCATCTCCTTCTCTCTTGATGACGGTGCTCTCTGCGCTGGGCTTTCGACAAGGCAATTTTTGCATGCGGGATCGCCCGGTCCTTCATAGCCTCGATTGGTTTGTAAGTCTCGCCAGCACTCTCCTGCAAGAGAATCGACATGCGATTATCGAGCTCGCGTGGGCGCGCCGCCAGCGCGTTGCGGGCACTCGAAGAAGAGCGAACTCACGTTTCCCCAGGCGCCTTCTCCCCAGCCGTTGGGATCTGCATTCGCGAGTGCATCCATGGGCGTAAGGATATCTGGATCGTCGCTTGACGCGCCCAGCACAGCTTCCCGGTCTGGGCACTCGAGCAGGTGTTTCTGCCAGAAGAGCGACATCTTTAATCGGATATTTCTCGGATGCGCCTCGACGACCGATAATCGTCGCCGAGAGGCCACGTAATGTCAAAATCAGCCCCGTCACTCACCTCAAAATCGACTTTCTTCACGATGTGAGAGGCATTGAAGTGGCAGCGTTTCATGTTGGAATTGGGATGATTTTTGGAGCAGATCGTTAAATGCCGCTGCAGACGGGACTTGCGAATATGATGCGACGGGTCGTAGGGACAAACCTCAAGCGGTTCGAGCTCCATTTCGGCTGGAATTGATAATAATTCGTATTGCAGTAGCTCATAACGACGCTAAAGACGCTAGTGCTAAAACTGGCTGTGCATAAATTCATAAATTTTATTATTTTATTATGCTAAGTAGATTGAACGTGTGTATATTTATTGAAATTTTATATACTTGTCGAACGATATTGCGCAGTCCAAAGATGACCATTTGAGCGCTAATATGTAGATCCGTATATTGGACTACTAGCTTGATGATCATGGTTACTTTCTGATAGTTTCTCTTGGCAATTCAACAAAGTTATTTGGTGCTTTAATTAGAAACGTGAAATAGCAATCATTATTCAAAACTCGAGTACAAGAACGTACAGTTCGAATTGGTGCACAACGAATCGAGTAACGAAGTGGATTTTATAACATTAGCTTGAGTCATCGTTTGTAATCACCACGTCAACTTTACGTGCACGCAGTAAAAATAACAAAAAATACTCTGTTCAATGAACAAATAAAAGTTCGAAAGTTATGCACAAGCGCGACTCATCAGTCGTATCATGAACGTACGAGAAATAATGCCAATGGATTATTTGAATTACACTTACCGATGATATCCTTCCAGAAGAATTCGTTCGAAGCCACGCAAATGCGTATTGTCAGAACAAAGGGTCCAACAACACTGATTTCTTCGTCGTGTCATGCCGACGCTTTTATAGGCTCCGTCGTTCCCGCGAGAAAATCACAAGGGCAGGATGTTCCGAAAACGCTGACAAGTCAATTCGAACGAGAGAGAGAGCATGGCTTATGAGAAGAGCCGGTTCGACAGCGGACACGATTTGAATATATAAATACTTCAAACACACTGACACTCGGAAAAACGTCAGAAAATTTGGCTGAAAACGGATACATTTTTTCCTCCCTTCATCTTGCAACGTATTTAAGGCGTTTATAAGATGCATCTTTTCTTCTTCAGCTATCATTACAACGAAACATTCAAGAGGATTTCTTTCGCCAGAGTGTCTTTGTAAACTAGCATTCAACAAGATTTGCTCTTGTTGTAAAAAATTAATTGTTTTCTACTGCAAGAATAAAAAAATAGTAAAATACACACAAAACTGAAAATGTTATTCATGACACTTTAAAAATATTTTAACAGCATGTATAACAATGAAATGATTTGAGCAAAACCTAATAATTAACAATGACAACTCTTATAAACAACAAATTTTTACAAGAACATGTATAAACATAGTCGCGCTAACTTGATAAGATCCATAAATCTGATGGCAATTTCAAAAATAAAAGTATGAACTCTTATAGAATATGATTTACTTTTATTTGCAAAAATATTTTTAGAAAAAATATACAGAAAACGGCGTACAGCGTTGTTATGCTTACAGTTGATGCATATATTTTATCTATGCGAGATGATTTTGAGCTTAAACTGATAATTATTAAATCGCTAAGAGTATTAATCGCTCTCGTAAACATGGGTGCGCTAGTTCGTTAAAATCTATGAATCTTATGCCAATTTTAAGTTGAATTCCATCATGTTGCTGTCAAGTATTTTCATACGGAACGATATTATTTTGCTAATTTCTAAAATTGCTGTAAATGCCAACTCCCGGTTGCATGGAAGAAAATTATCTTGTAACAAGAGATATTTATATTATTTGCGAGAGAATTTGCTCAAGAGAATTAGCTTAACGGGATTGTCATATCATATAATAAGATTACAGCAGTTGTTTTCCGAGCCTGTAATCGCATATAAACGTCTCAATTTGATAACTACGGAAAAGCAGCATTCCGCACCAAGCTATAAGAAACATTTAACAACGGGAGAATTCTTCGGCATAAAAATAATTACCTTCGTATCAAGAATATTCCTTTTTATAACCATAGAACATATCTTTTCGTCGTTAAAAGTAGTTATCTTGCAAGTATATATAGCGAATTTCACAAATAAATCTGATACATTAATTGAATGCCGTTTTTTTAAACATTCAGAATGCAATAGTAAAAATTTCGATCTCCCGATGAAATTTCGGTCAAACCCGTTAGTTTTGCAACGTCGTTAGATTTGAGTTTTTAGGCATAATGTTATATAGTCTTAAGGTCATGTCGTCTTAAAAGACTTAATTGATAAGTATTTTATGCAATCCAATACAGAAAAAGTATTTCATTTGGTTATATTGGTAATGTTTATTAAAGCATGAAGTTGCTTACTATAAACTTTTTATGTCAAAAGCGGTAAACTCTTAATGATTTTCAGACACGTTTAGGTTGGTGAGTTTTCTAACCAATGTTCTGTCTCTTAGTGTCTCGTGATAAACATCAATGGTGAAGAACAATCTTTCGAACGATCATGTCGGAAAGCGTTAGACCATCGTCCTCTAAAACAGCCATGTCGATCGCCTTCAAAAGAGCTCGTCGCAAGTTTCCGAAAAACTTCGGGCTCAGTTCGAACCGCGTCGAAAAGGAAAGCTCCGAAGTAATTATCACGCGACACACTCGGACATAATTCACGAATAACGCTCGCATGCAATGATCTCAGAATGAAGACTCGTTCAGCTGTGAAAAAAATGAGCAAGATTCAAAATCAACCGACAAACCGGTCGATCCCGTCGATGAAAAAATGTACCACCGGTCAATACCGGAGGACGTGGAGACTGGATTGATCGACTCGTTCAAGGAAGTCAAGCTTACCGAGGAGCCTGAAATCGTCCGTGACCAATGCCAAGACCAATCGGAAAACTTTGTCGGCTTACGTTTGAGAGCCGAGCGTCCGACTGCGGACGAGCGCGAAAAATGCGAGAGCCTGTATCGCGGGGAGCAAGCGCGCGCCAACGAAAGGTTGTCGTCTCTAGCCGCGCACACGTAAGTCTGCACTCGCTTGCAAATAATGCATTCGGAGCTTTGCACAGTGGATCGCCGGCAAAACCGGAGCCTGCGAATTACGCGTATCGCGAGACTCGTCGAAGCATCGGCCTGATCTGGAACCACGAATGCAATCGCTGGGACAATTGCGGTAATGCCGACGATAAGCGAGCTCTCGAGCGACGTACCGCGGGTCAACGAGATCGCCAATTTTCCAGCAGACATGGAGGTCGTCGAAACGCCGACGCGCGGATACGAAGAGACAGCCGCGCGCCGAAAGCGACAGTTGCACAGGTGCAAGAAGAGCTCGCACCGACACTCGGGCCACGTCTGCGAGGACCAGCGATTTGAGTTGTACTCGAGCAGCAGCAGCAGCAGCAGCTGTCAGTGGCACGAGCATTGCGCTCACTGTCAGCATTATCGCCGGCACTGCAGCTGCTGTCGGACGTGCTACTGCTGCTGCGCTCGGTGCTGCTTGACTTGGTGGGTGTGATGTCGAAACGCTCGTGAAATCGCGCGAAAATTAATTCCGATGACTCTCCACTCCCGTCGCAGGCAAGATTGCACAGCGATCGCGCGCGAAGCGTGTCCCAGCTGCAGGCGTCGGCGCTCAAAGAAGAAACGCTGCTCGGTTTGTAACGGGAAACGTCTCTCCAGCAGCCCGTCGGTCACGTGCTCGCGCGACTCCGGCATTTTCACGCAAAAGCGTTACGAAGACTACGACGGCGGCGGCGGCGGCGGTGGCGGCGACGACGACGACGACGACAACGACAACGACAACGACAACAACGACAACGACGACGACAACGACAACGACAACGACGACGACAACGACTATAACGACGACAATGACGACAACGAAGATGCCTCGGCGACGTTGGCGCACAAGGACTCGCTGTCGATTCTGCAGGAGCAGTACGCCAAAAAGGATCCAAGCCGCGACGTCGAAACGCGGAGAGCTAAGGGGAAGACGGCTTGCAAGAGAATATCCAGCAGATATTCGTATTATTGAGCAGGCTTTTTCGAGATTTGTTTTTTTACTTTGCTTTTGTTTTAGTATCGATATATAGCGACTCTACATGTACCACCATATTCTTTTGATATAAAGGTTTTTTATGACCGTTTTGTAAATTAGCCGCGTGCTCTTTTTATCCCACAAAAACATATACAGAAAGCTTTTTATTCTTCGGCATCTTCGTTTTTCGCTTCCACCACGGGTTCCTCTTCGTTTTCTTCGACTTCGTCGTGCTCTTTGTCTTGTTCATCGCCGTCCGTATTTTCCTCTCCCTCGGGCTCTTTGGCCGACTGATCCTCAACTTCATCAGCAACTTGGTCAACGTCTTCGATCGGCACAGCATCGCTGGTGTCGAAGAGCGGCTTTGCTCCTGCATCGATTACCTCTTGCACCTGCGCTTGTTCTTCAGTCGCTTCGGTAGCTAGTTTTGCGTCGTCATCGAGCTCGTCTTCAGTACGTGCCATCTCCGAATGAGATTTCACAGAGCTTTCATGGTCTTCTGAACCTTTCAAAATTAACGATAATCCGTGTGCTCAAATGCGAATAACAATAAGAAACATAGAAAAAGAAGTGAACCTTCGGAAGTGGCATCTTCACTTCGTTCTGACGGTTCGAGTGTCTCTTTCGAAATTTCTAATGAAACCGACCTCTGGTCCCTTGATTTCCTCTTTAGATGTTTCCTATAGGCAGTCTGAAATTACACGTACTTGGATGAATTTCTTGACTCAAAAAATAAATCAACTACGAATTTACATATCACAAGGGCTTCGACGCTTCAAGCCAGTTTCTTCTGAAATATGAAAGTGCTTGTTCGGTATAGGCGTCAAACAGCAAGTACGCTATTAGTTACTTCAGATTTCGGAGTAAATGAAATTTACGAGGAAAAGCACTCGAAAAGTGTGCTTTCACTAGCGCACTCCACATGTATCTCTTCACATATATATACATCTACGCTTGTACGTTTCGTTTGAATTAATGCGAGGAAATCTCGAACGATCCGACTCGAGATTGTTGAAGAAAAAAATTTCTGATTGTTTTTGAGTATAATTTCGACGTAGTATGTTACGTAAAAGGAAAAATGGTGTATATGTGTTTTTTTTTCGAAATAACCTGAATGACAATCGCTGCTCGATTTGCCCGTTCAGAAGTGATACCGGATTCTTCAATCATCTGGCGGTACCAGGCACACATATCGACAATCCCTTTCGGTCCCTTTCCATCCCGAGCTGCATAGAAAAGTTAATTATCTCTTGGTGTTTTTAATACGAGAAAGTATTTCCGCCGTAGCCAACGCTGACCTCGACCGATCCTCAAATTTTTCCTCGTGTAGTATCCTCTGTAAGCGGCCTAAGCGCAATCAAAGAAGTCAGAACTGCATCGACTGAGCAACGAATACGAAGCACATAGATGAATACTTGAATAGTTGTAGCGGCGTACGACGCTTGAACTCGCGTAAGCCCCGACTTCCGCAACAAGTCCACGGTCTTAGCAGCGGCGCGTTGCCATTGAACTTCGCCTCGGCTCTCGGCGAGCAACGTTTGCTCGCGGTATCTTCGGAATAAGGCCTATCGAAGACAACAGCGTTGCTTTTACTATAATGCGCGTGAAACAACGTGCTTTTCGTGCCGTCGTCGTGTTTTTTGGCAGTCACGCTTTGCTACATCGTTTCTCCTGCACTTAATCAACTCGTTCTTCGATTGGAATATCTTCGGAATGGGGATAAGCAATTGTTTTTTTTCAACAAGTTTTAGCGAATTTAGTGCAAGAGCAAAGTTTAAAACTAAGAAAAAAATTTTAATTGTGATGTTGCCTTGATAGAAACAATTTTAATTGAAATGACGTGCATAGACAGCCGTATCTCTTTAATAAGATAATTATTTTGTTTACACTTCGATGATAATTATCGTTTTTGTTCGAAAATAATCTTGGATGAAATATCGAAATACATCTCATAAGTGCGCGACAAGAAAAAAGCATCTCGTGCGTAATTACGAAGATTAAGCTAATCTTCACAATTATTATTCAAATGAGCTGTGTAAACGAAATTTCCTTCGGTTTTAAAAATGCAACACTGATTATTAACTAATTCTAGAGGGATTTTGACATTTCATTAAAAATTGATTTTTTTTAAGTGATCGATGATTGTCATACTTGAATTTTACTAGCAGCTAGTTGTGCATCTCGGTAACTCGCTCCAGTCGTTAACAAAATTTCGCAAAGTGATATGTCTTTTCCGTTGCCACCTAAGATATCATCTACATGAAAAAGAAAAATGAGAACATTGGTTTATTTATGACATTAAAATGTAGATATTAAAAAAATAAGTTGCGTAAAGCCAAAGAAATAGCAAGAAGAAAAGTAAAATGGATCGAGATGTATGTATCAATGAAAATGCAATAAATCGATTACCGTCACAGCCACATCCCGTCTCCTGTTCGTCGTTGGCATTTAAATAGACCTTGAACGCTTTCTAAAGGAACCGGGGACACTTGCATATAAGTTTCCAAATTGAAAATAAACTAAGCGGCAAAAGATGTGAAAATAACCTGTAGACGCGGTGCAACTGCGGCGATTTCCTCCAATCTCAAGCCAGTTCCCACTAAGATCTCCACTATATGCTCGCTCTTATTTGTCACGCTTTGCACAATTTGTACGGCAACTTGGCAGCGGGAAAGACGCGAACGTTAGAAATGACAGGGAAAAATTCAATTACAACGAGGTACGGCAGGAACGATCGAATCGTAAAAGTTTTTTTTTTTCATCGTGCGAGCTCACCTTTAGCGTTCTCACGGGTGATAAACAAAGTATCCAAGTAATCGGCAATAAAACAGTAAACATCGTCGGGTTGCGATCGTATAACCTAACGAAGAAAAAATCTTTTTATTGCTCTCTGATCACGGAAATCACGCTACACAAACGCAAGCAAATAAAAAAACTTTTATTGGCTGCAAATAAGAATGAAATATTCGACCTCCCGAGATATATCCGCGCAGAGTTCGCGAAGCCCATCGGGAATATGGCTCACATACTTGCCGTAGTGGTTTCGCAGTGTTGCATTCATTTCTTCACACTACAGATTAGTCTCGATTATTTTTCACTTTCGCAAAAAATTGATCTCAGATTGGATAGAAAATCCAATCTGAGATTTCGTGTCTCGCTAGAGGATTCCGTCGGATAAACCTTGACGAGGTTATAATGAGTTGACAGTATTTATATTTACTTTAGACAGTCTTGTAGACGATGTTTGATATTTGATATCGTCAGTAATCTAATCTTTCTTACGCGACGTGAAATTGATAAATAAGAAAGAGTTCGTCTTGCTGCGGCCAAAACACCAGATAAACTTCAGACTTAATTAGTCTGAAGTTCACACGCGCGCGTGTGTGTGTGTGTGGGTGTGTGTGTGTGTGTGTGTCAATCGCGCCCTACCTTCGGATGAAAAATTCACGTACTATAAATGCTATATACATTTTCATGTTTAAATCATTTTTGTTTGCACTCGTGATTGTCACACCTTATTTGAAGAGAACATTCGAGTATTGAATATGAAAGATAAATACATATGTGTTAACCTAATTAATTAATTATCTGTACTGTTAGCAACATCATAAAATTATAAATTAATCTGACAAATATATATGAGATTAACCGATCATTAGTACATATTACACTGTATTTACATTGTCGTGAACTTGTAAAATGACATCGCATCTAATAATAATTTAGAGAGATAAAAAGTTATAAAAAATGTAAATACTAAATAAATAAATTATAAAAATCGAAACGTAATAATTTAAAAATTAATACCTTTGCACTTTTATGTGTATATAAATAGAGCCTAATTTTTATAATGAAAGCTCTTATTATTCATTTATTTATTTATTTTTGGCTCATAATCAATCTACAACAGTTCAATATTCTATTTTCTATTCTTAAAAAATTCCCGTTTGCATATTTCACACTTTTTAAAAATATTTATTGTTTTAAAATATTTTTTGCTAATTCGATTAACGTAATGATTAAATGCTCTGAATCCATCAATTTAAACGAAAAAAAAAACCTTATTTTTCCATACATAAAAAAATATTTTCTAAATGATATAACAAAAAATGTCGTTGACAAAAAAACATATTCGATTATTATCATTAATTCATCGTATAAATCTAAGTTTTTGAATAAAGTCTTATAAGGTATATGTAGTATGTAGTGCATATAACTATAAATAATCTCCGTGACCTTCCAAAGTTGTGACCAGACATTTAATTTTTCAATGCGTCTATATCCTCCTCTTCCATAAGTAATCAAATAAGAATCTTGCCGAATCTTTACGATCAATCAGGTAGAAGAAAAACCAAATCAACACCTATTTTTAGAGTTAAAGGTCAGGCCGATAATATAACACACATATGTAAATCCAGAAAGGACGTGTAAATGCGTTGTAGTAGCCAAGCACGTAACCATCGGGTTATACCCCTTCTCCCTAGCCGCAGGCGCGCGTGTACCGTCGTAGCTGCTGTGCGCACATCGGGTGATGATCCACACGGCCAGTGCGACTCAGGCAAGCAGTCGCGCAGTCGCGTAAAAACAAACTGCGAGGTAGTATATATACTGCACTAGACGAGAGATACAACTTAAAGACAGATTGTTGAGGTTAAGTGCTGTGTTCTCTGTACTCGTATATTTTTTAGATAGCCGACTGCGGCAGTTGATAGTGTCCAAAAGTGTATACACGATATAATATGCTGCTCGGCTCAGGTGAGAGACAGCTGTATGTTGTGTGCGTGGAATGCTCCATTCAAGAGAGTACCGTTATATAGTAAAGTATAATATCATCGCCGCGCGCACGATGTATATATACACACATACATACTTATATCTCCGAAGAAATTTTTTCACGTCTGCCTTTTCCCACTGATAGTTATTAGGTAATACCCAGCACAGCGTGCGCTCGCGACGTTTATCAGCTGATTGTTAGCTTTTCATGATTTGCAAGTTTTTTCAAACTACCTTGCAATTTCTACTATGGTTTTCTCAAAATTCACTTGTATGAATGACTGACACTAGGTAATGAAAATCATTAGAAAAACCTTGACTTATAAATGAGGCAGAGAAAAATTAAATTGTATGAAATGATGTAGACTTAGCTTTCATGTCATGTGTCAAAAGCATTAAGGCGTAAGAGAGAGATTTATTGTTTTTGTATAAGGAAATTTTCTGTGTAAAAAATTTCAAAAGGAAGCAAACAGAAACAGAACAATACTTGGGTATCAGTCGGTAGTACAAATGTAAATTTATACAGACTAGTCTCCTCATGTTTGGTAGCTTTTAAAAAATTTGGGTCTCTTTGCAATTTGGCAGAAAGGAAACTTTACATTAAATATATTTAAATGCTAAGCTTATTCACCAACATTTTGTGACTTGTACCATGAATAATTAATCTTTATTTTCTCAATTATCTTCATAGAAGACCTAATATGTAAATAAATCATGAAAAGTATATGGAATAATTTGATCCTACAGCAAACATATTGAATATAACTTTAATAGTACAGTAGAAAAAGCATTCCTTTGAAAACTGTCATTTGTGTTTCTATTTATGGTAAAAAAATATAACATGTGTCATTGTATAAACACTTAAAAAATGTTTTGAATACAATACTTTAAATGAAACCATCGTTGAAATAAAATTATTTGAATGTGTCAGACAATTTGATAGGAACAGATTCCAATATATAATAAAAATAAATAAATATATCATCTGATGTACCTTTTATAAATAATATTTATATTGTATGTTACAGCTAAAAGTGCAGCTGAATTGGGCTTTTCAATGAAAGCAACAGGCAAATATAAATATGAGGCCTCAAAACTATGAAAAGTGCCTTAATGAAGAGGTCATGGCTTCAAATGGTTATACCAATGCTTCGGCTATGCCGGTCAAGCAGTCAAAAAACAGCTCACCACCCTGTGAGTCTGGGAATTGTATGTGTGTGCTTGAATTAGCAACCTTTATTTTTTTATTACACAATACTTTACCACCCTCCCTCTTATAGTAAACTAATAAAAGAGTGTAGTACGCTAACCATGTTGTATTAGATTTCCTTCAGTAAATAACATGATTTTCAATAACAAAGCGTAAATTTATATGTAGATTGAATTGTAACGAATAACTTTTCTTACCAATTTAACTTTTAACACATTCAACACATTACATTCAAGAACATGTTAGAATTGTAGAATCAATGGATTTTATTCATTTCTATAAGTAAAAAATATATTGTGAAGTTCATTGAAAATTTCAAGTAAAGTTTAAAATGAAAATTTAAAGTAAATGATTGTTAAAGTTAAAAAAGGCCCGTCTATAGTCGCCTGTGACACAAGCTTGTTAGCACAAAAAAACCGAAAATTCATGAATAGTCATCAACTTGCGTCATTGTCACTGCGCCATAATCGGGCGTTTTTCAAAAGAAAACCACTTCGTTCTTAAAAAACGAAATAGTAGGAAAAGTCAACCTTCTTAAACAATTTATTTTTTCTTATGTTCTACAGTACTATATTAAATTATTATATTAATAATACGATAAAATCCATCATTTTCGATGATTCAGCATTCTTGAAAACACAATAAATAATCAGTCTTATTCCGGTGATTTTCAACGATTTTTCAGCTATGCCATGGTTCGGCATGGACATTGGTGGCACACTTTGTAAACTAGTATATTTCGAGCCAAAATATATCACAAAAGATGAAGCTGACGCGGAAGTCGAAACTTTAAAAAATATTCGTCAATATTTGACTAAAAATTCTGCATATGGCAAGACAGGTCACCGAGATGCGCATCTTCAAGTGAGTCGCCTACGCATTGTATTTTTAAGTGAATAAGCAAAAACTAGTTGAGCAATACTTGTTTTTTACAGATGGACGACGTATACATACGAGGCAGACGTGGTACATTACACTTTATAAGATTCCCCACGAGCGAGATGGGTAATTTTTTAGCATTGGCAAAGTCCAAAGGTATGGCTACGTTGGTGACAACGGTATGTGCAACTGGTGGTGGAGCTTACAAATTCGAAGAGAACTTTAAAAAGGAAGTTAATCTGAGTTTGGCAAAGTTCGACGAGTTGGACAGTCTGATTAAGGGTATGTTGTACATCGAAATGAACAATCCAAACGAATGTTACTACTATGCGAATCCAACTGACGACGATAAGTGTCAGAAGATGCCGTATGACTTCTCCGAGCCATATCCATTCCTGGTTAGTCCTCGCTTGTATTTATTATTTTGTTTTTTCAAGTAATGTTTTCATCGTGATAAGATTGACACGAAGTTCAAAAGTTTGATAGTTAATAGAGATGACATCCTATTCATATGTGAAAGACTTGAATAGGTATTTATCTCTGTAGTTGAAAAATGAACTTTTGCGTAGTCAGACTATGATTTCTCATTTACTCGGAAAGGATAAACGGTCTTTTCATTTCAATACATTTAAATAAATGAATAATCGAAATCGTTATGTCGAATAACCAATAGTTCAATGCTCTGATTGAAATCAGGCTTGTTATGAATTCTAACGACTTTAAATTGCATTGCAGCTTGTAAATATTGGTTCCGGGGTCAGCATCCTTACTGTACAAGGTCCAAACAACTACAAAAGGATAAGTGGTACTAGGTAATTAAATAATTCTATTACATTTTTTGAATTTGAATTTGCTGGTAATACGATATTAAAAGTAATTTTTTTACAGTTTAGGTGGAGGTACATTTTTAGGATTATGCTGTCTACTGACTGGATGTAATACATTCGAGGAAGCAATAGAATTGGCCACCCATGGGGATAGTAATAGAGTAGATAAGTTGGTCAAAGATATTTACGGAGGTGACTATAGTCGTTTTGGTTTACCAGGGGATCTCGTCGCGAGCAGGTAATTCATCTTATGCATCCTGAGTTTTTATTCATATATGCAGCTCTCATTAACTAGATATTTATTTAGCATGAAACTTAAAGTTGGGTTTTGAATTCTAAGTTTATCTATAAAATTATAAAATTTTCTTTCAAGCACGATTTTGTAATTGCTAAAATATAACTAATTAATAAAATATCATTTAAATACTGATTGCTTTCAATAATCGGTTGTATTTGTAAAAATAATGTGTTCAGCTGGATTTATTTAAGCTAGCTTTGTCTTTTTTTAATCATCTTGTAACCTTTTATCATTCTCTTTTCTACTTATTTAAGCGCACTGTTTTCCGCAATTATAATATAGAATCGCCAATAGACGCTTCCACCTCATAATCCACTAACAACACACCACTAATTTATTTTTCAGATTGCTTTTTAGATCTTTCTTTTTCTAATTATTGCACGTATTTTAAGTTTTTACGATGTCTATAGCTTTGGGCAAATGAATTCTAAAGACAGAAGAAATGCCGTTTCTAAAGAAGATCTCGCCCGAGCAACACTCGTCACAATCACAAATAATATCGGCTCTATCACGAGGATGTGCGCTGTTAATGAAAAAATCGAGAGGGTAAGCTTATCAATAACAAATTTTAGTATTATAGGCATTCAATTTTATAATATACCAATTCCTTTTTTTCTAATTTGCAGGTAGTTTTTGTTGGCAACTTTTTACGCGTTAATCCTATTTCGATGAAATTACTCGCTTCTGCCATGGATTATTGGTCTAAAGGAACACTCAAAGCTCTTTTCTTAGAACACGAGGTTTGGCGTAAATAAATTACTGAAAAATATTTAATACTAAATAAAAAATTATACAATTTAATTAATTTTGTTAATTCTTTTCGTAGGGATACTTCGGTGCAGTTGGATGCCTGTTACAATTCACTGGTAACACCAGTTAAAGAAAATTAATATCACATAATGCACAAACTGCAAATAGGATCATATTAACATAACTGTGTCAGCAGTCACAAGAAATGAATTATCGGATTTTTATTGTTTCTTATGATTGTTAACTTATTGACGTATTTAATAATTTCTACATAAGAACGATATCATTCCAAGCGTGAATGGCAAATGGGCAAATTCTTCGACATTTTTTTATATAGCTTATATTTGGAAGTAAAATATCTAATCTGATTTGGCAATTATAACTTTTCTAATAACTTATGGCTTAAAAAGAAAATATTTTTATATTTTAACCACATAATTGTGACTTAGGAATAGCCCAATTTCAATCTTGCTTAAAATTGAATATTTTATAGAAATTGTTTGTTAATTCACTACAACTAGAATAGTAGATTATTTTTCTATTTACGCTACTCTCTTTTGAAGCTAACTATTATAAATATGTTTTTATATTAATGTTGAAGAAGAAGTTCAGATAGATTATAAAAGTAGCGTTACATACGATGTCTTTTCCTTTGTATTAACTGGAATTGTGAAAGGGATTTTTAGCGTAAATTATGTATAAGGTTTCTGTTTGATAAATAGACGAAATCATGACTGGTAATAGTATATATACTAGAAGCTTCCTTTGTTACGATTAAAAAAACCATTATGTGTAACAAAAACGAATTAATGTTACGCGCTTACATAATATAAAAGTCGATATTATTTTATTTTATTATAGAATCCAATCGCTCAAAAATAGTTTTTTTTCAATAAATTATATATTACAAATTTTATTTTATATAACGATGATAATATTAATTATTAATTTTACACTTTGTTATTCTGATACACTGCTATGCACTCGTTTAAAAATTTAAATAATAATTAATAATGTACAAATGCAACGCATAATATTATTAGGTGAGGTAATACATTATCAATCTGTTTATTAAAAAATAGGATATATTAATTATATGTATTATAAATATTATGATAATTTAAAAATGATTTGAACATGATATATAATTTATAGGCGCTGACTATTAAAAAAATCACATTTGGTGATAATTTTGTGTTGGAAGAATATGTAACTTTTGAATGTACATTGATAAGCTTTTTCATTCTTTTTCAAACTTTTCTAATGCACATGACATTTCATACAAAAAAAAATGCACAAAATTTCATGAAAGTAATATCAACGAAAAATCAATATTGGAATTGGCTAGTAATTAATATCTTTGCCTAATGTGATTGTTATTTCGTCAGTGCGAATGATTTTTTAACTATGTATGTAGTACAATTAGAGAGAAATCAATAACTCTCGTTTTTTCTCAAGAACAAAATAATGTTTCTTCGATATAACTTACACCCCGAGAGAATTGTACATTTAATAGATGACTTTATTATTGAAAAATATACTTGCAAAGGCACTGGTTAATCACACAGCAAAGAATGAGACGGTAAATTTGTTTCTTTTCTCCTACATATTACCGTCTTGATCCCGTCGATTGCGAGATGATATCGGCAGCTTTCTCGGCGAGAGCGATAATCACGGAATTTGGATTACCTGAGATTGGGACTGAAAACACACTGGCGTCGACTATTCGCAGACCCTCGATGCCGTATACCCTGCAAGACGTCATGTCAATGAGAAAATGAATATTATCTCGTATTAATGTTATAACGATTGAATATGAAGTTTATAAATTTCAATTGTTTAGATTTTTAAATAAAGTTAGTTTTTGAATGATTTACTGTAATGGTGCATTATTGAGAAAATGTATTGATCTCAAAAATTGAAAGGATTTTAATTGTCAATGTGTTACAAGAGCCGATTGATCTTTTTGCCTCCCTATAAAGTTTGAAAAAATTAATTCGACGCGTTAGTGATCTTTAATTAAAAAAATTGAATTTTTTCCTAATAGAAATAAATAAAAGTTCACCTTAAAAACTCATCAACGACAGTCTCGTTATCGCGATTCTCTCCCATCCGGCAAGTTCCACAAGGATGATGTGCAGTAAGCGCCGAGGTTCTTATCGCGCACTCGGCAAAAGCATCATTGTAGTAATCCTGTGGGAGATGCTGGCATTCTTCGAGATCAGGCACGTGTACTTCAGCTCCGAATTCACGGAATAACGGTGTTTCCAAGATCGACAGGCCAAGTCTTATCGCTGCAACAGGTGTGAGTCAGAGATATCGAGGGCGACTTTTGGAGGAAAGTGCGACATGACTAACATAATAAGTATCTACTCGACGAATTTTTCTTTTATTCCCTCTGAGGTGTTTTCTTTTTTGTTTACATATCAATTGTTTCGTTTATTAGTACACTTTATAGAACAACATTGCTGCAATATCACACACAAAATGAACAAATCCAATTGTAAAATTCAAAATTCTGCATAAACAGAAGTAAAATAAAACGAGACAGAAATTATGCGGCAGTCGTTTCCACGGAAAAGACGGAACGAGCGAAATCAATATGTGCGTGTGCGTGTGTGTGTAGTACCTTTCGTGGTGCACGCGACGTCTTGGTGGCGCTCCAAAAATGCTGGCTCGATAATTGGTCTGTCGGTCGGCTCTTGCGAGCGAAGAGCTACGTAGCCGCGACTGTGCGGTTGAAGGCAACTCGACATGAGCAGGAAACCCTCGCGCACCGTGTCATTGTACGTTGGGTAGAGAGACCTGAAAGTCTGACGTTTGTTTTCGTTGGATGCGGCCACGCTGATGTTCTCGCTTCTACTGCGATTTACCTCTGTACGATAATTCGCTAGGTCTTTGAGTAGCTTCTCGTTGGCAGCTACGCCGGCGAGTATTACGCCGCTGTTGTCGAGACGTGCCATGCCCATTATTCCATTTGTAGCAAGGTACCCTTGAACGCAGGACAAATATTTACGAGCCGAATGGAATGTATTCTTTTTCAGATATATGCCAGTCTCGTGGTTTTTTTTGCACTGTCAAGAAACGTTAAAAAACCGATTTTTACGAGTGCCATAAGTCTGTCAAAAGCTAATTTTTGCGATTGCGCTGAATTGTAGTTGTTGACCGTTGAGAAATGTCTGTGATAAGATGATAACTTAACGTCAGTTCAACGATGACAATAATAAATTTGCAATGGCAAAGAAATAAATCGGAATAAAAAACACGAATAAAATATGCATGAGACCGATCGAACGAAATATAGTGCACGGTCGGATAATTGTATAAGATTGCACATGATTACCAGTTTTGAACACAAAGTAATCAGCGAGAGTAGCAAAGGTTTGCAGTTTAGCCAGCGTAACGCTAACTGGCGCATCGACGTTCACTGATACCGGCATATTCAAGTGATCGAAGTAATTTTTGCCAACGGCCGGCATGTCCATTCTCACGTCAACCTGTGTGTGTCGACGAATTTTTATTGGAAATTTAGACGATGCGCGTTCATTAGGGCTCCGCGTGTCGATGTTAATTGAGCGTCGACTGTACCTTGAGTTTCCGCAAATCGTTGGCCGGCCCGATGCCGGAGAGCAGCAGTAGGTGAGGCGTTCCAATTGCGCCCGCGCAAAGTACGACTTCTCGCCGAGCTTCGATTTTTTCCCTTATCCCGTCGACGTATCGTATTTCGATGCCGTCGCTTCGATTCGTCACGTTCAGCAGCACCTTTCATTTTGGAAAAGCGATCGATAAGAATGCAGTTCCACGCGAGCGAGAAAAATACAACGAACGTCTCACCTTCGTCACTAAAGTGTTCACCAAAATGTGCAAATTTCTTCTGTTCCACGCGCGCTGCAGATGCGAATGAAAAGTACTCCATCTGCTACCCTCGAACAACGTAGTCTGAGCTTTGCTGAACTTGACGTCGGTCTCGTTCATCGCTCGTTCGGCGATGCTTAAAGCGCGAACGAGTTCGATACTCTCATCGGCCTCTCGTACCCGCATCGTCTCGGCAACGCGTATGAAGTATGGACGTAAGTCGCTGTAAGACCAACCTCGTGGCCAATGATCGTAATCCTCTGGACGGCCGAATGAATGGACTAAATAGTTGAGTTGACCGCTGCCACCGAGACCTTTGCCGCGCGGGATTATTTGTTGCTGTTTCGGAATCATTGAATTTTTGTTTTTAATGCGGGTAAACAGAGCTTTGGCTTTTTTTTTTAACGAGCCTTGCACACTTTCGATTTGAATGAAGTAATGCGAGTTAAGCTTCAAAGAAAGAATTAGAGCAAAACTGCACCTACGTAATCCCACAATCCTTTCGAAGAATATTTTTGCGTCTCGGTTTTAAAGCTCCAGTCGAATTGTGACTTTTGCAGGCCGGGAGCTACTAAAGGTATGGAAGACAACCAGTTGAAATATCCGCCAGCTTCTACCAATAATACTGACACATTTGAATTTTCGGATAAACGAGAGGCCATAACACAACCAGCGGTGCCGGCTCCAACTTGAACATAATCATTTTTCTTTTATTAACAAAATTTCAATAATTTTATTTTGTTTTAAGATGAAATTTCTCATTCGCAAATGAAATAGCTAAAGGGTGTGTCGCAGCTGCCTCTATAGTGGTTTGCAGCAACTGTTGTTTTTCTCTGAGAGGCGTTGGACACAACATGTACTGCCGGCTCTAATTCCTATAGAAACTCTTCTCCTATTTCAATTTCGCATATCTTTCTATGCTTGTACATTTACTAATTTCCTTAATTTCCTGTATATTTTCTCATGTATTTATATATATACCTCTCTTGTTTGTCAGTTTTCTATACCTGAATTTTACTTTCTGCCATCTTACCGCCTACTTTCGAAGCCATGAGTATGCTTTTTTTCAATTTTATATGGTTACTCAACACTAATTTCGACGCTAATAGATTACACAAGTTTTACGGACAATCCCTCCGACCGGATGGTTGGACTTCAATTTCAAAGTTTTAAACTCATGCTTCATTATTTTTTATATATCACTTATCTGTCAGTCTTACATACTCACTTTAATCGCTATTTTGATTCGTGTATTTTTATTTCAATGGAGTAGAAATTCGGTTGCAAAAAAAATAAAATTTTAAATTCACAATCAAATTCATTACTGCATAAATACTTAAAACGCTAAAACATCATTGCAAATAATTTTTACTGACAATTTCAAAGAACGATAACGACATTGTCATGAAAATTAAATTCAATGAACAATCCAATTCTGTCAGTAAAGCTACATAGCACTTCGCATCATACATTTATATGTTCATTGAACAGTTACGCAACGTTAATAAAAATTATTTCAACATTACTTTGAATTCATCAAACAGCATCCTTTTTTCCTCGTAGATCGCGCTCAGTTTGATTATATTATATAGAAAGAAGAACTATACGGGCGCGCCGCAACGTGATTATTCTTATAGTCTTCGACAAATCAATGCTTCATCAGATTCATCATTAATCTTCGGCAGATAAAAGACAGAGAGAGAGAGAGAGAGAGAGAGAAAAGCAAGAAACTTCTATATAATTTTTGTACATGACACACATTGCAAAACATTGCATAGTAATTATATACACTCAAAAAATAAATAAATAAATTCCGAAATGCATTAGCTCATAAAACAAGACGTAAAAAGGCGTAAGTAACAACGAAAACACTACAAATCCTCACCAATGATATAGTCATAACTAGTTTCGGGATGATCGACGATGCTAATCGGTGAGGTAAGATGATGCCGGAAGAGCAACGAAACAATCGTAACGATCACCGACAGCATTAAGAAATTCCACATGATATTGCAACGAGAACCCAAAGAAAGGAAAAGAAAAAATAAGCCAGCGCGTAAGCCGGCTAACGTGTCACTGTGCTCTTCGTCTCCGTGCGACTGTCTCTCACGTGTAGTAGAGCGCGCGGTATTTTCAATATTAAATTAGTATCTCGTGCCCGCGCATCGAATCGATATCTTAAGCTGTGCTCGCTCGCGCGCTCACACACACACACACACACACACACACACGCGCGCGCGCGCGCAATCGATTTCCAGTCGAACTATAGCACAGCAGCAATAAGTCGATAGTACGACGAGGGTGTTAACGCCGAACGGGAATGATGGACTTTTGTTTTTTATCCACGAAGGACATCGCTCGTGTTTACTCATTCCGCTGCCTCATCGATTATTCGTTGTGGAATTATGCGGTCTGTTGTCGCGATTCCAGGTCGTCGGGTAATGCCTTGGCTAATCCCCGTGCGTAGCTTTAGTCCGCTACGAGGGAAGCGCTAAAAGTTCGTTCTTCTCGGTTCATTGGCTGGTCGCAGGTTCAATTAGATCTTTTCGTGTTTTCTGAAAACATTATTCTCCTCTGCACGTACAGTTATATTTTAATAACTTCATCACGATAACAAATAAATATACCAGTGAAGCACGCATAAACTGAATTTCGAACTTTTCTTTCTCTCTTCAAAGTCGTAAGTTCGCGCCACTGTATTTCAGGTGGCGCTCTATATGCGACTTTGCCAGATCGAACACGTGTAGTGTAAATTGCGTTGCTTGCGACGCATTTTTCCTCGTATTTTTTCTATTAAAAAAGAAGGAAACCATGAGGATTGAGACGTGTTATTTTTGTTCGTCAAGGATATATCCTGGACATGGTATTCAATTCGTTCGAAACGACTGCAAGGTGAGATTTCTTGCCTAGATAAATTTATTTTTGATGAGATTAATTTTTTGGTTAGCTCTGAGTATTGGTAATTTTTGCTTTTGTTTTTCTAATAATTTATTCCTGACGAAAACAATTTACGTGATTCAATAAATCTATTTATTGTACTTTTGTTTTGTAAATTTTTATTGACCTATGCAGTAAATAAATTCTAATTGTTCAACATATTATTTGACATATGTCATTTCTATGAACATTCAACAATTGCTGATTATTTATATTGATATATGTGTTAATAATTCATGCTAGAAGATGTATGTACCATTTTATACAACCTGAATATATTTTACAGATCTTCAGATTCTGTCGATCCAAGTGTCATGCAGCCTTCAAGAAGAAGAAGAATCCAAGAAAAGTCAAATGGACCAAGGCATACAGGAAAACAGTTGGCAAGGAATTGGCTGTTGATCCAACCTTTGAATTTGAAAAAAGGAGAAATGTTCCAGTTAAATATAACAGAGAATTATGGACCCAGACAATCGATGCTATGAAGAAGGTTGAAAGCATTAGACAAAAGAGAGTCAATACACACATTTTACAACGACTAAGAAAGGGACGTGAACTTGAACAAGACAGAGATATCAAGGAGGTTCAAAGAGATCTGTCTCTTGTAAAATCACCTGCTGCTGGTCTCAAGGAGAGAAAGAAGTTGGAAGAAGAACAAGAAAATGATGATAGGATTGAAGAAAGTGACGAGGAAATGGAAGCTGAGGCAATCGAAGTGAATTAGTTATAGACTTTATTTTTTACTTTTTAATTAATTTAGTTTAGGAACAATAATTCTTTAATTATATTAAAATACTGTTGAAGTAACAATAAGATCATTGCTATTAATATAAGTATTGTAGTGTTATTCGTTTAGAAACTCTTTTATAAAAATAAATTTGATTATTTTTATGAATAATTTTGATAATTTATTTCTATAATTGTATAATTTTTATGGAAGTAAAATATTTTGATAACAAATATTTAATTTACTGAATTATCAACAGATATTTTAGTTAATTTCTTACAACTTCATGTAGATGGAGCCAGCTATTGAAATTAAAAAGAAATACTATGTATTGATTTTGGACTATTACTAAGATGAATAAATTTTTATTATTATTATTATTAATAAGGGAATCGTTTTGTGTTTCACAAAATATGTACTATTTATTGCATAATATAATGAATCATTTGACAATTTACATATTTATATTTGAAAAATATATAATTGTAGTATCATTATTTTTTTATATTTTTTAAATAATTAAGTTATCAGATTGTTCTTTACCTATTAAAATCAATATAATCAGAATTGTTCAAATTGCATTTCATAAAAATATATTTAAAATGAAGTGACTCAAAATAATAAAATTGTCGTAATAATTCTCCTGAATTGCTTTAGTTTTCGTAACTCAAAAAAATCGACAAACACAATCATCGTGCAAAGTGAGATTTACCTACAAAAAAATCTACAAGTTGGCAACTAGCTTGAAATCATCAACTTTATAATAAGTGTAATTTAATACTGATGAAATATAGGGTAAAAGTATCAGCTTCCTCTTTATGACGATCGTAAAAAACTTTAAAATATAATGTCCGCCCTGATCGCACACGTGCGCCCATTGTATTGTATTACTAATTATACGTGCATATCATTAAGGACACGAAAAAGAAGAGAAGTTACTATTTTCGAAAAGTAAACAAGTCCCGAGCTTTATTCGATCGCTTTTGCAATCGCTATTTACAAGGCTAAATTTAATTTAATTTTCGTTTATTGAAACTTGATTTGTTAATAAATAGTATCTCAAAAAATGTGTCGCATGGTCTTTACAAACGTGCTTTTCTTCTAATATATAGATTGGTGGAAATACTTTGTTGTTTATCGTAAATGCATGCTTATTGCTGTTAGTCGCTGTATTATCTGGAAGGCATCGGATGCACCAACGATTGTGAATGTGAAATCGCAACAATTGGACCGGATTCGTCATAATCAGGTTCGTAAAATACTTATAGAGCAATAAATTTCATGTTTACGGGTTCTATCAACATCGAGACAATGATGCTTCTAACTGTTGAAGCAAACTTCCATATAAACAAAAATGTAAAATAGGTATCATAACTTCCTCTTCGGCTGTGTTCCTACTCTATTTGAGGGCTTTGATTTTATTTTTGCTGACACGCATCGATCAGCAATTCATCCAATATTTCTATCAATCTTCGACAGTTTAGCAATAGATTAGCGAGGTAAGTTCTTTCCAATACCCTTATGAAAAAGTGATGGATGCGATGTTGAAGTATTTTATTTGTGATCTGATTGTATGAAATATAATCACGTGATATACTGTTATGAGACGACAAATAAGCTTATAGAGATGTGGTTTCTAATTAAGATTTAGTAATAAAAATTTAATTTATCATAACTGATATGGGTAATTTTGAAGATAATTAAAGTAAAAAAAATTAAGTTGTACTGTTATTGTTTATACACTCATTTTATGATTCTAGCAGCGAATAAATCGTTTCGTAAAAATCAGAGGTTGAAATCATTCTAAATATTTTCTGTTACTAATCTATAATCTGGTTTTTAAATGTGTAAGATTGAAATAAAGGCTGTTATGTCGCAAACTTTATTAAAAAATTAGGTTAAAGATTTAACAATAATTTGACAAGTTAAAAAAACACAGAAAGATTATTGCATTGATTATTTTATAAACCTTTTGTTAACATGGTCACAGCGCAAAAGTTGCGAAGAGTGGCGGTCAAAGTTTGCATTGAGTCTTATGAGAATCATTACAATAAAATTTATTAAAAAATAATTTCGATATTAGTTTCAATAATTTTGCGATAAATAAAAAGTTTATTTATAAAATATAACAAAAATAAGTAATAGTAAGTTGAATACAATAATCAATTATATAAGTAACTAATTGATCCAATGTTAATGTAGGTTATAGTTGTTTTATACAAAACAATAATTCAAACAATTTATTGAAAAAATATATTTATTATGGTATAAATTGATTATATCAAAATCGAACGTTATTTCAATTACTGTATAAAGCAGTTTTATAACAGTTATCTATAAGTTTATACAATGATGAAGTGTTGTAGGCTGTAAATCAAAGTTTAAAATTATGGTCAGCAAAAGTATAGGGATCAAAATTATTAATTAGACTGATTTTGTTAACATATCTGTTCTTTGCGTCATTTGATAATGATATGAAAGAGTTTTTTAAGTTTGTTGAAACTATAAGTTTTACCAATGAGTAAATCTGCTTATTTTACAATAAATATTTTTAAGAAAAATTTTTGTTATTAATAAATACATGTGCATAATTGCCTTTCTTACTCAGAGCCATAGTTCTCTGTTTATAACTTACATTCATATTACAACAATGATTTTTTTTATTGATTATTGTATTGAACTTACTATTACTTATTTTTGTTATAGCTTTATAATAAGCACACTTTTTATTTATCGCAAAATTATTGAAACTAATATCGAAATTTTTTTTTAAACAAATTTTATTGTATTGGTTCCCATAAATTCAATCGTAAACTTGATTACCACTCTTCGCAGCTGTTGCGCTGTGACATTATGCTAAAAAAAGACCAAAGTAGTTTTCGATATGATAAATCATGGATTTGAAAAGGTGTTTCATACATTTTTCCACTGTAATTTTGTTTTGTAAAAATATTGAAAAATCCATCTTTGAAAAAAATAATTTATGTTAAATTCGTTAAATATTACAACAATAAGTGAAAAAAAAGATAAAAGCGTGCAAGGTACATCTGCTTCTATATATTTTTATTTTCCTATATAAAAAAATAATGGACTGCCAAGTGAAGTCATTTATTACTCGTAATTTGATTGACTGAATGTAGTCACGTGGGTCACTGTTATAAGTCTATCAGCACTAAATAATAGATCGAAAAGTTTTACATCTATTAATATTCTATTAATAACAATATTCCATTAATATAAATAAGCATAATAATTTGTAGGCATTGAAAAGATAATGACACCCACATTCTTTCAACGGTCTAACTTTAAAATAATACAATAAAATAATCTTAATGCACTCTATTTACATTTATTTATAAAAGATATAAATTTATTGAATATCTTGTCGTAAAGTTAGCTTCGGATAAATATTATCAACAATAAAGAGAATTATAAATCGATATTTCATATGAACTTCTGTGAATTAATTTCGGTGCATTCGGCACCGTTAATTTATTTTGAAAAAATTTGAAATGTAATTTATGTAAACGGATTCCTCAAATAGTCCCGGATGAACAATTGAAAAAGAATAAAAAATAGTTAAATTAAAATAAGATATCTCTTATATGGAGATATCTTACAAAAAGCTTGATATCAAATAAACCAATAGCTTAAAAAATAAAGAAAATTATGTTGTCAAGCGTAGCTGACAGTACGAAGTATTCAGAAAGAGACGAAGAAGAAATGAACTCGATACATTGCCCATTATATATGGCTAATTAACTATCGTTTATAGATCTGCCACGATATTAAGTTTGGAATTATAACTGAATCTGTTAATATCTACGTAACTGGTTTTTATTTGTGAATAAACGTTCACGGATGTCAGCACCTCAAAGCATCGAACTATTTTATGAATGCAGTGTATTTTATAACAGTTTCAATTTGATTCAAGCATGAAATTGAATATTAATACAAACGAGAGATGAGCACGGTTGTCAACACTAATAGTTGTAGAAAAATAAACCTGCGACGCTCGCGCGTTACGGAAATCCCATCAGCTGTCAGTCTCTCTGGTGACTGAAGACGTAAACTTCAATTTCAAAGATTTAACGCGAAGTAATTTTCAAAACCTTCATCCCATTCACCGTAAAAGCACTCTTACACTCTGCAGAGAATCAATCTTCTCTCAACGAGGAATTTAAAAAGAAAAAGGTGAACAGGCAGTTAGACGCGCGCGTTTATATAATATGTACCCGAGAGAAAAACCGACGGAGGTGTGAGGCCTCGATGACACTGTAAATACTCCGTGAGGCAGTAGCTCGAGACCGTTTCAGCAATTACCGTGGCGACCCGCTCAGATTTTCCCGTTACTTGCCCATTCCAAAAAAAACCGCTTTAAAACAATATCAATGATTAAATAGAGTTAGGAACGTGGTTTTGCTGTGCTATGATGAATCTGCCT
Source organism: Phymastichus coffea (assembly GCF_024137745.1). Lineage (NCBI taxonomy): Eukaryota > Metazoa > Arthropoda > Insecta > Hymenoptera > Eulophidae > Phymastichus > Phymastichus coffea. Next base: position 128,823 of record NW_026706916.1, read on the forward strand.
TTTTCGCATATTATCAACGTACTTTTAACGTAATTATTACAGTAAAGAGAAAGATTTTACTGTATATTGTAAACAATATAAGTAACTTCATAAATATAAACAACTACTGATTCACAAAAAGCGTCGATACTCATCAGCAGGATCAAACAGCATTTTCGTTAAGAAATTCTTCAAACTGAAATACCACCCGCACCGACGGAAAAGTCAAAAGTTTCTCCTTTAATAGTAAACAAGATCTAATTAACAACGATAATGTCAATACGGCGCCAAATTTTCCAACTCGACGCTACGAAAGTAAAGGCATCGTGCAAAGAAAACAAATGAAGAAAGGGGGGGGACGAGTTACCGCCACGCGGCAAACAAAAGCACCACGGGATACATCTACGTTTTTCGAAGAAAAGGAATATTTCGCCAGCAAGCGGCAAAAGTCACAAAAGGGAAAATATCCTTGAGTCCCTTGAAATTTGCAGGATCACGCACTCGAAAGATCTGTGTTTTGGCTCGGGCGCATCGTGACTTGTTTGACGATGCCTTGGCGCCGGCCAAGAAAGTTTTTCCGAGATATTTTTTTCCAAAAACGTTTCTCCCGCGCTTTCGTTTGACTAAAGCCAACACTTTTCGTGATTTAGTGAACGCGGAAGCTCTTTTCAATGTGTTACTCTTTATTTTATTCGTGTTTATGTTATTGACGCAAATAAAAGGTATAAAAGAAATTCCGGGTAAAACCAAGAAAGAAAAAAAAATTTTTTTACGGGTCACTTGGATTTATTTTGCTTATGTAGGCAAGATTTTTTTGAACTTATCCTGCTACGTTGAAGGCAAAATCTAAAAATAATTTGTATTAACGTCGATTACGGTATATAATGTACGATGAAAGCATTCAGATATTAACAAGCAAATGAAAAAAAATTTTTTTTAAGGCTTCGCACAAGTAGACACTAGAAAATTCTTTTTCATTGGCACTTGTTATTCTGCAAGTTACGCGTGATTTTGCGAATTCAATTTCGCAAGTCAGCTATCGCACGATTGAGTAGTTTTTTTCCTTGTTTTGCTTTTCACCTCCTTCTCCAAAACCACTCAACGATATCCTTGTATATCACATTGGAGACAGCCAAGAAGTACCAAAATATTGCATTAATATAAGTGGCTCCTGTCCAGATAGGTGACATTTTACTCGACGTAAAGCCTTTCGAAAACAAAAAAAAATTACATTTTAGCACGATTGAAAATGTTATTTCATTGTCGATGAGATGAAAAACGTCATATTTTTCGTGCAAAAAGTGAACAATTGTTTTGCTCTACTTGCGGTCTCAAACAGCAGTATGCTAATGTATCATCGAAATAGCTCGAAACGAATACAGGATTGGAAATTTCGATTTTATCCTGAAACAAAGGAGAAAATCTATGATCCGCGCGTTCATTAAACTGAAATTATGGTGAAATCCTGAAGAACAATTAGTATGTTGAAATTATATTTTTTATGCTCAAGAGTGATCGATCACAATAATTTTCCAACAAATTTTATAGCAAGTTTGAGAAAAATGATGATCCTTCGATAGATTGCAGTGGACGTTTCTATTGACCTACATTTATTCCACATAATTAATGTGCATATATGAATTAATTAATTGAACGAGGAAAGAAATCAGTTCTGTCCGATCGAGTAATAACCGCGAGAAGACATGACGAATTAAAAGTAAAATGTTCGCTCTCTATCGCGAGAGTTTTAAAGCGCGTCTTCGCGCAGGAAAACTTGTTCGGTCTTAGGCAAAATAAACGCACTAACCTGAGAGAGTATATCTTATCTTGGGGAAGAGACTTAACTCGAGCTATTTATACGAGCATTTATAAACCGTTTTTCAATCTTTATTATTACATGCACTTAATTAATTTTAATGTCAATTACAATGTGTGTACAAAGCAATGCCGACCAAAGGATCTTATAATTTAGGACTCGTTAATACAGAAATACATTTGAAAAAGTTTTCAAACCGAAAAAACTCTCCCACGAGCCGACGCTACATATAAATTAAACTGAACGCATTCAGCTGAGTCAAAACACTGGGGTAAACGAGGGGGCATAAAGCTCCAAACACATTTATTCAGTCTCGATACACAAACAAACGAGACGACGGGTTCACGACCGTGTGGGAAAGCTCCTCCCGGCATTTCCAACACCTGCGCGGTACGTGCATCTTGCGCGCGCCACAGCGAAAACGAAGCCACTTGTAAATGCCGTATAATTGATTTTTAATAACGATCCTCATCTGTCAATGCTAATTATCGTCGACAGATATATAGCGCGGATATATACATTTACAGAATGTGGATCATTGTCGCGCCGTATCGGCGAACGATGCTAATCCGTCTGCGATTTCAACAAAAGTCTTTTCAGCTCGCGCCGCGCTTTCAGGAGAATCGATCGGATTAACATTATGAAAAATATCTAGGCTAAATAGCCTACCGCCGATGTAATACATCAAGATTATACAATTTGCAAACAATGCGGCGTCGCGGGCTCAACTTTCAAAAAGAAAAAAACTCTGCCGGTGCGCGTTACAAAACGAACAATTCAACAATTTTCTTATCGAGAAATACAGTTGTCGTATTATTCTAGAACGAGTGCAGCAGTCCGAGCACGAATAATCTTGCGCGCGAACGTACGTGGATGTGGCGATGTGTGTGTGTACGTGCGTACGAAAAATCCCCGCGAGGCATTCGTAATCAAACGCTTCCTTATATCTCTCGGGCGGGACTGGTTTCGCTTCACGAACGCGCGAGCTTTGGTACGTTGACACCCACATCACGATCATTACGTTACTACATTAAGTCGACTGGGATTTTATTCCACGCGACGAATTCTTTTTTCCTTTCTTTGTAACAGATGCGAGTGAATTTTCACGGCTGCATCGGAGAAAAAAAATCAAAACAACACCTTTATACCCTAGAAGAGACAGAAAAAAGTCCTCAAGGCTGTACATGCATATATCAATCGAACAAAAAGAAGAATATAAAACTGAAAAGCATAACAGTATGAGCTCGCTAAGTGAAGCCATTTATACGATCTTCCCATCTGTATGATAGTATAAACTATATGTGCGCTCGTATATACTTAACGAGCGACGAAGGATCTACGCCGCACCGCATCGAGATGATGGGCCCCTCAATCAAGATCAACTTGAATAAGAAAAAGAAGCAGCGTGCGACAGTCTTGGCTAGACCGACCTTTAATATCGTGCGCACGTCTAATGCGACGTTTAGCAGCTGTGTATTGCGTAATTTTTTCAGGAAAGAAAAGTCATAAGAAAGCTGCTGTCTAATCACAAGGCTAACACATCGTAAATCATAAGCGGGAAATGTGCAGAAGAGTATACAAATCCTCTTCGGGAGAGGAAGAAAAAAAAACTGTCCTCGGTTTTCACGCCTCGTTTAATCTCGGGCCAAACACGTAATCCAAACAGAATGTTATCGTCTCTTGATCGGGGAGACAGAGAGAGAGAAGAGAGAGAGAGAGAGAGAGAGAGAGAGAGAGAGAGAGAGAAGACACACTACTTTGAACGCGACTCGAAGATGGCCAGCGTGTTACACGAGTAGAACAAAGAGAAAAACGAGAGAAGCGATAACCCGAGGATAGGAATTTATGTAACAGATATTTATTGGATCTAGGCTTTCTTTTCGACGCTTTGTGCACTTTCTCCGTGTATACCCGTAATTCCAGTTTCCAGTTGAGCACTCGCGATTTTTCATTTTTCAACGAACAAGTGGCATGTCGTAGGGAAAAAACAAAAATTGTTTTCACGAGCAAATTACACCAAATGGTTAACTGAGCGTTCCGCGTTTTTGGTCCTTGAAACAAGTCATTGTAGTTTAGCTCTGACTTGGTTGCATTTGCGAATCCGATCATTTTGGCCAATACACAAAAAAGCCGAGCTTGCGTAACTTTATCGTAAAAAACAAATTATTCAAAGTGTCAAAATGAGAGACTCGAGGAATTTCGTCGGACCTTTTAACTCTCCAGCTTACTCGATATATATTTTTTACTCTTGTGCTTAGCTCGTTATATTGCGTGTACCGGGCATTCAAAAGGCTTATTGTACCGACTTCCAAGTATATTCCTAAAAAACCGTTAAACATTTTCCTGATATTGGCAAACTGCGAGCGTATCAAATCCTCGGATTTTTTTTTGCGCACACTTTCAGGTTAGCTAGGCAGCGCTTTATCGTCGCAACACAATGAGCCTTACTTCAGCAAGGTTTCCATTTGTCCTGCTTATGCTAATTTTCATTTTTAATGTTCCTGGAAGCGAGAGAATGACGTTGAAAATTATACACCTATTTGCTCCGTTTTCTGAGGCTTATGAAATGTCCATGGAATATTTAGTTTTGCAAGGTAGATAGACGGATTCAGCTGATTTTTTTTCAACAATTCCAGAAGTTACTCCACCACCATAGCTATATCGATAGTGATTGAACAGCGCTTGAATGGCACTTAAATCGAAGGTAACAGACATCGAATTTTCTTTTTTTTTTTATTCGATTCTAGGGCATTCATAGGTCGCTCTTAATTTTAAAATTTAAAATAATCCTTATAGTCGATTAGATTTTTAAACGTTTTTCTTCGAAAAATTAATTTTTTTCAAAAACGTGCGGAATTATTCCAAGCAATAATCCTTTTAATTAAATATAAAGAAAAATATTTCAAAACTTCACATATATCATATATATAAAATGGCTAAAATAATACAAACAAGTTAAATATATTGGCTACTAAATTCTTATACCGTCCTAAATAAATTTGTAGTGTAATTTTCATGATTTTTCAATTTATACTTTACCTACGTATTTTCAAAGTCAGAATGAATTGATTCTACTATTTTTTTGTTGGAATAACCAAGATCGTTTTTAGTTTTATCACAGAAATATTTTACATGAAATAATACTGCACGTACTATGGAAGTAATGCTGATATTTGAATCTTTATAACTTGTTTCGAATTCGTCAACGTAAGTACTATCATTTAGACTGAGATTGGAGGTAAAACATAAATTCACAACATGCGAAAATTTTCGAAGCATTCGATAAATTTCGAACATTAAATATCGGTAAGATGTCTACTTTATTTAGTAGATTTTTGCAAGCATTTCCTATATAACTTGGATATTTATTATAAAAATCGTAAGAAACATTGCATTTTTTTCGTAGGCTAATATATTTTTTTAAATCGTATTGACAAATGTTTGAACAAACGATTAACGATACCTAACATCAGCTGAAGTTATGGTGGGAAAATAATACCTATAATTTCCTTTTTTCTTTCATTGGAACACATAGGTAAATTAACACAAGCTTTGTATCTTTCTTGAATCTTTTAGTTTGCTTCCATGATCTATTCATTTTCAAAAATTGTCTATGCAGTTACGAACTTTTTTATATTGCCCACAAGAACACAAATTAGGATTAATTGCTGTTCACTATGTTGCAATGATAAATATAATTCAAGAAACCATCCTCCACCATCAAGTCCAAATTTTTAATAAGTTTCTTCATTGTTTATTTTTCTATATAATTTAATTTAATCGATTTCAACTACAACATTACAGATGATTTTATTCTTTAAATTTTCTTTTTCTGTTATGGTTAAATTTACTTTGTTAATTATAAACAATTTGTTAAGTCTATGATTATTATTTTTCAATTTTTCTTCTAAACAAGGTACAATAATATTTCTATAATTTGTTGTATATCAATTCAAATATCATTCAAGTGCGCCATGAGCGATAAGTATCATGTAGATAGTTGCACTTCAACTTTTGGTTCTGATAGCTTGGATGATTATGTCAGGTCTTTGCACACCTGTCGTATAGTTAGCTATCGCACAAAAGTTGACCAGTATTTACACATTATTCACGCGTTATTTCAATAAAAATCACAAGCTCCTCGTCCCCTTTGTAAGAGAAGGAGAACGATACCGATGTATCGAGTGAGGGTTATAGACGCGTATTACACGTTCTGGAAAATTTGAGTTTTCAATTCGAAGTGGGTGTCTAATTAATGGTTATGGTCTCTCTTTGTGTCGTTCTTTGTTCTGTGATTTTCAAATCCACACAAAATAGTTCCATTTGCATAATCGGATTGGAATTTCTTCAAAATAAAGAACTCACGTGTGAATTTTCAGTATTTAAGAACGTGAAATAAGTTTGAAAAATTACTAACGATGTAATTCAATGGAAAATCAAATAGTGTAAGATTGGTCCGTGTGCTTTTGAAAACTTGCTCCATATATTCAAATCAAAACAATCAACGCAGTATTTCATGTTATTGCGTTAGATAATCAAAGATGGCGTGTATTTTAATCGTGTAAATTAATACAAAGCTTGTATGCAAAAGGTATATTTGTAATTATAACGGTGAGCGAAATAATTCATAGACTGTCTTTGAAAAGGACATACGAATCATGGACGAACGGTTCTTGAATTATCAATAATTTACAGATTCAAAATGTCATTATCAATATACAACTCAATGGAAAATTTTAGATATAAACGTCAAAGGTAGTAGATTAAACCTACAAAGAATTTTCAACATAGCACATTATTATTGATTAGGTACGTTTACCAATAATTTTTTACTTCTTCGAATCAACAATCTTAACAGTTCAATTTCTCTAGTCAAAGACAAGCGTAGCAGTCCGTTCGTTTATACGTCATTGAGATGCGCTTATTAGAATTATACTGAGACAATCGAATAATAATTTAATGAAGAATCAATTAGTGAAGCTTTACTCGATATATGTTTTTAAAAACTACATGATGATACGAAGAATAGTAGTCAATACGATATTCCGCTACCGTGTATTGTTCTGGTCGGACAATTGCCTCCGAAACAAATCTAGCGACCCATCGGCTCATTGACAAATTGTCGCAGACGGTAATTTCCAAACGTACTCGTACAATGTACATGCATGAATTTGGGGTCGATGAACGCAAAAAATAAGAAAAAAAGAGAAGAGCAAACCAATCTCGTCGTACCATCTACCACCCGCCGACTTTTGCCAATGTCGCGTCGCGAAATGCAAAATTCCTTGCACGTACTTGTGCCGTCGTGCTCGCATCTTCTCATTTTATTTCTCCCTGTCGTTTCGTCTGTCCCGTGAGATATTACGCATCCCTTGCGTCCGACGCATTCTTATCGCGCGCAGTCAATCGCACGCAGGTGTCGTAGATAGATTATGTAGACCGCTCATGACGCTTTCTTCGACCGATTCGCTCGCGTATAACAACGCGTGCAATCATGTCGTGTGCCGTACGTGGCTCGCGCCTAATCGCCCTGCTTTGGGCCTGCGTGATCTGATTGCGTAATGTTGATTAATGACGTTTGAATTAAGCGTGTTGGGGGAAAGGATTTTTCGGTTAGATAATTAAGTTATTGCCGTTCGAGAAGTAAAGATGGAGCGTTTCAAGTGTGCGAATAATGTCTCTCGTTAATTATTTATATTCATCATTTGTCACTTATTTTTTATGATTTAAATTTCTTTGGCGAGGAAAATGTTGAATTTCAATGTTTCAGTATACGTATGATATAGCTCTATTGTCTCTTACTCACCTTTCGGTATCAAGTTACCAAAAAGTGACTATTGTGATATATTAGTATACTACACCGAAGGCTCCTAAAAATATGTATAAAAGAAGAACAACAGAAAACAGCAAAAAACAAAAAAAAAGGTGCGAGAAAATACGTCCTTATTTGTAAGCTAACTTACACGCGTCGAAGCTTTCTCACGGCGCAGTGTATAAAAGCGCGATCGTGACTCTGATGCACTCCGTTAACCTTCTTAGAGTAGCAGTTAACTCACCTGCATAATCCTCGCACCTGGCTTTTTTTCGTTGGCCCTCTTTTCTCGCGACCGAACGAGGAAAGGAAAAAAACCAAACTGAAAAATTGCTCGCGAGTGAGTCAGACGAAGATGACAGGCCTATTAGATATTTTTATGGAGTGTCAATTGATGCATAAATTTCGGTGTGGTCGTGAAGTTCAAGCTCCTTAAATGGGTGGCGTGTGGTTTTATTTATTGGCATACCGTTTGATTGTCGTGCTCCCGCGAGAAGGAGACACTATAAAAAACTATTAGGTGCCTCGTGTATTCCGACCGAAAAAGTCACGCGACGAAAGTCGTTCGTTTTGACGATTTCATTAGCTTTTATGGCTTGCGGTTCTTTTTAATAGATGTGAGAATTATTCTTCTTTTTTTTCGCTCTCTCTCTCTCTCTCTCTCTCTCTCTCTCTCTCTCTCTCTCGTAATCATTCGTCAACAAACGTATACAAGAGATTCTCTCGAGTGATGCTCCAAGTACATAAACTTGACGTCTCGAGTTCAAGCCTGTATTATACAAGGATGCCGGTTTTGAAACGAATGTTTTTTCTTTTCTTTCTCCCTCTCCTTTTTATTTGAAAATGAATAATTTGACTTCGTGAAGTGCAGTCGAGTTGTTATCAAAAGGTATTATGAAGTTAGAAGATGAAAAAGAAGAAACGTCTGAGATAAACATTAAAAAAACGAGTTCATTCTATTACTTTGCGTCACGTCTCGTTTTAATCCAACAGTAATTTACACAGTAAACCTTTCCTTTGTGAAAGTTCGATAAAGTGTCAATGGTGAAAGATAACTCAGCGCGGAAAAAAGAAAAAAATATTGATATTGAATATAACGTATAAAATGTTAATGAACTCGAGGAAAAAATCGTTACGTTGCTCCCATCCGAAAGAGCTTTTTTTTTATTGTTAATATATCGTTTTGCATAGTTATCACTCTTAATACAAGCGTATAAAGTTAATTTATCATACAAGCCGCCGCGCATCTCGGAACACATTTTTTCACTTTCAACCTTTGTGCGCCGTGCGCTTAATGAGAAAAAATACCGACGATAAATCGTGTGCGCGCGATCGTATTATTTAAAAGGTGAAAAAAATCGAACTGCAATTGCCGAAAATGCAAGTTGGAGTTGTCACCCGCGCAGGTTACGCGAGAAAAGCCGCTCTTGTGTTCTTCTCGGAACGCGCGGGCGCGAAGAAAGAATGGACTTGGGCACCCCACAAATACTCGGCGAACGCGGAGGTGAATAAGTAAGGAAAGAAAGAAAAAAGGGCTGATTAACATGAGCCTTCAATCGACTCGAAGTAGGCGAGAGTGAGTGAGTGAGAGAGAGAGAGAGAGAGAGAGAGAGAGAGAGAGAGAGAGAGAGAGAGAGAGAGAGAGAGAGAGAGAGAGAGAGAGAAACAAGTGCTTACGCACACAGAGCATCGTGGCGGCAAAGAAATCAGTGATCAGTCAGGTATTAGTATTTCCGCCGCGAGGCATTCGACTCTCTTGCTTGCTCTTTCTTCTCCGTGTGAGGTTTCTCGTCTTCGAAGGACGTTTGCATATTGGATTTTAATTCTCGCGCCGCTTGTTGCTGCCGCCGCCGCCGCTCTACTGCTGCTGCTGCTGCTGCTGCTGCTGGGAAATTTATGTGCATTCCTTTCGGGGTATATACTTCTATATAACAAGTCTCTTCTTTCGTCGTTGCTCTTTCTGATGGTAACCGAAAAGCTATTTCGCGCGAATGTCTCTATTTCTCAAGGATCCGCTTTGTCGTCAAGGTCTGCTGTATGGTAGCTTGCGCAATTTTTTTTTCTTTTTTTGAGGGAAAGAGGATGCGTGCGCACGCTTGGATTCAACGAGCGTCGCGATTGTAAGAACCGAAATTGCATCGTCACGACGACATTGTCGGAGAAACTGAATAATTGAGGGAACTGCGAGGAACATATGTCCGTGAAAATGTTTTTGGGCTTGCGAGAATCTTTATCGATGCCGAAATCATCTTATTGATCGGTGTCTGAATTTCCCTTATCGATTTTCCATCGCCAAGAAAAACTACTTTCCTATTCTACGGTACATTTCGAGGAATACAACTGTTCTCTTTTTTCCATTCGCGATTTGCGATTTACGCGATTTTAGTCGAAATACTTCATCGCGACTGAAAGATAAAAGCCGGCTATTAAAATATTGTTCGATTTCATTATTTACTATCCTACTTTTTTATGCTACTCTATTCTACACCTGTGTAGATATGAGCTAGATCAAGTTGTAATGGCATAAATTTAAAGGTCTGTAACGTATATACATCAGTAAAAAGTTATTATCAGTTCAATATTATTCTTTACATGTGATTCTGAAAATCAAAAAGGCAAAAAGTCGGAATATTGATGAATTTTGCATGTTACTTTATAAAAAGAAAAATTTCGAAGTATTGTAAAATCTGGAGCATTGTTTGAATTCTTATAAAATTTTGAGGAGTTGTTGAATTGGCAATGTCCTTGAAGAAATATCTTCATTTTTTGATGTGCCCATAAAAAAAAAAATAAATAGGAGTAGCTATACGTTTGGTTACTAGTTTTTTGATGAATTTGATGATTGTCGAACATGTTAAAACCGTCAATAATCGCTGTGCTCAATTAAATATCACCAGTGAAAGTTCATAATAAAATGCTAACTTTATTAAATTTATTATTAAAAGGATAGGGCTATTATAAATTTTAATGTAAAATATTCGTCTATTAATCGGAAACTGATAAGAAATCAATTTCTGATTACAATCTGTTTTCAATGTCAGTTGTAGAGCGTTCGGCTGCTAGAACTCACGCAATGTTTTTGGAGTTTTCGCACAACATTTAAAAAAAGTAAGTTTCATTTGAAAACTAGTCTTTCAATACACATAGAAAGTTATGAATGAAATTATTAAGATATAGGCAAATCCTAAAAACTTTTGATTTTTCGGCAAAAAAAAAATAGAATAGGCCAATCTTTGGAGCACACTTTTGAAATTTGTTCAGAACCATAGAAATTAGTGTAAGAATTGATAGAATAGCTGTGCTTAATTCTTTATACAATGCTCCACCAGCTACAACCTTTTTTTCATCAATAGTATAATAGTACCGAAAATATTACTCAGCTCTCTGTCTTTCTCCATATGTAATACATACCTATGAATATAAAGTTTTTAGGAATTGCCTATATATCAGCGATAAAGTCACGTCAAAATAAAGTATAATTCCAACAGTGCATTTATGCCTGTGGACATTGAGAGGGAGATAAGCGAGCTCTAAAAAAATCTACGGATGAACAACCGGAGTTATAAACATTATCAATTCGATAAATAAATCACATCTCGAAAAGCTGAAGATTCGCATATGCAAAACTACCGTAGCTCTCATAGTGAAGCTTGGCAAAATGGAGAGTATATGTATATATATAACTATATATATAGGCATAAAGATTTGTTGATCATTCAATCTCACACCTTTTTGTCTCTTTCTGCCCCTTGTAACCACATTTTGCCCCAGCATTTGCCCCTTTATATTTCAATAACAACCACTTATTCTATAATGAGTTGTGTTATTTGGTGTGAAAGTATACAGTTATATGGTGCTTATCAGTTACATACGCATCCAAATATTATATTAACATAAACACACATAACTAAACTCACATCTTCATTCAAACATAACTGAATACCACACAAATACGCCTTCCGGTGTCAAATTTCTTATAATTATTGAGTACCGAAATATTTTCGGGCCGAACCAAAATCAATCGTTTACGCCTGAGCGAAGCGAGGGTAGAAAGGTACACGAGACGATAAACTCTTTCCCGAACAAGTGCCGTACCGTATTTTTTGATACGACGTGTGAAAAGTGCGATTTTCAACGCACATTTTCTGCCGAACGTGCGGGAAAGACACACTTTACGCACGGAGTATCGAAAAATAATATAAATACCAATTACAACTGGTATCATTGTCAAATTCTATGATACCATTACCAATTATGATAACGTTATTATGATAACGTTAATAAATGCCAAATCTTACTCGGGTACTAATGACTTTTTATAGGATTAAAATAACTTGTATAGAAAATTTTATTTAATTAATCTATAATGCGTTTTTGAGAATATCAACAGCGTCAATATAATTTTTGTAAATTCATTATTTTATATATCATTTGGTATATCAAGACAAAATTAATAATGATACGTTTCCATATTTATACGCGGGGGTTAGCGAGCGAAGCGGGTAGGTGAGTGACACACCATTAGTATAATAATTATATATATAAGTCGGGTCGGCCGATTGTGCGGGTGGAGTCATGTTAATGAAGAAACGAAATTCCACCTGAGAGCTCTGCTGTTATCGAGCACCACACATACACAGACACACACACATGCGCGCGCGCGCGCACGTGCCGTATTTGAGGCGCGTTCATCGCAGCGAACTTTTTTTTCTTGACTTCGCTTCTCACAATATTTTTTTCTCAGCCATAAATGCACGGTTCGACCTTTCACTTCGGCCTTATTTTATCGTTGGAGCTTGAAAAAAAAAAGCTTATTTGCAAATTTAAGGTGCATTCGAAAGAATCATGGAAAGGAGGACGAATAAATCGACGGCAAATCAAGCCAGAGACTACGTATAGAAAGAGAAACTACAGCGAGGGAACGAAGCAAATGCTTATAAGTGTGGTGCGAGGCCGTAATGATTTGCAATTCTACGGCGTCGTCGGCGCCGATAAACGACGCGCCTCTCATCGAATATCAATACAAAACGATTCCTTCAGCTTCGCGCGCATAAACGTGCGCACCGGATGTTTCGGACTATCGATGTCACGCGACGCCGAGAGCAACTCGACACCCGTCACGCCGCGCATTATAAACCAGCCGCGCGATTGACCACCTACCCGCCAGCCGTGCACTTTATACCTCGCGCCGAGTGCCAATTCTTTTTTTTTTCTTTCTTCTGCACTTTTCGTCTCGGCATTTTACCAAGAGAGCTTCGTTGGGCGACTTAAGTTGTATACTGTGTCCATTGTTGGAGGCTTCGGAAGCTTTCAACATTTGGAAAACATCCGCATGGCTATCGTATTCGTGGAGGGGTTGCTTATCAATAATCCTCATAGTCGTAGGCGTCGTGTGATGCTGATGGGTTTCGAATTCTTTTAATGCTACTATGTTATATGTAGACATTGAAAGTTATGACATTTTTCAGACTTTTACCCATTCGGTATGTTTTTCGATTACTTATCATAAGTTTTTCCTAATAGCCAAGCCATTTTCGCTTCAATCATACAAGTTATGAGATGAAAACGCGGAAAAAAATATCTTCACAACTTTTTATTTTTCAATGCCCAATAACGATATTAATATTTCTAATAATTTTTAAGGTTCTTTTTATTGTATAAAATTATGATTCAGGCGCTTTTAACTGTTTATCAAATTCGCTTTTGACGTCCGTCTCGCTTCTCGTTATTATCGTTATAAAATATTTGATAACATAAAAGAAAACTAGATGCATGACATGTATTGCCCATTGTATAAATTATATCTTCACTGATCTTCTAATAATCTAAAGTATTCGAATTGTCAAAATGCCAGCATTTCATTCGTTTGACAAAACACGGGAACTCTTCAGACTGCTAATTGAAAACTGAATGAAGTAGTCTTGACATTTATTATTTTTAAAAGTGCAGATACTGGCTAATTTATAAAATTATTAATAAAAGGAATGTACGACAATGATAGTTCAGTTCGTAAAAAGTCAAACAAATATCCAACCAAAAAAAAAAAAAAATAATAAACTCAAAATCAATTCATCAACGGCTAATCAGCATGATTAATAAACGTAACGGTTAACCCGCATTAGAATAAACAAAGAGCGCAAGCCGTCGGCACGCCAAACACATCAGCCGTCGTGCTAATAGCATACAATTATCGCCTTTACCTACGACTCATTAATTCCGCGAGTAAACTCGAGTTTTCCGCAATCCGCAGCGCTCCGTGAAACAAAAGAAAGCGCAAGGAAACTCTCGGCCCGAGAAACGAGTTTTTCTCACATCGCGACCGAGCCATCGATTCGCTTCGTGAAAGTCGCGCGCGTGATATCGCCATCATAAGCACGCGCGCGCGAATTTTCTATCCTGCGATGGTTATTTATGGCGAGTGCTTTTCTTTTTTCGTCGGAGAGCGTGGAAATCGCACTTGTTACTGACGGTGATTAAGTGAAACGGTCGCTTTTGAAAAGACCAGATTGACCCTATTGCTTTTGCTTAATTTTGATAAATTAATGAATCGTCAGTACCATTTGCAAATCACAAAGTCGACGTTGTGATCCGGAAAACCATCACGCTGAGAAGTTACGTTCCTAAAGCAAAGAGAAATTTTTTTTCCGTCGTAACACCTACGCAATCATCATCTACCTTTTCGTCTAATCGAACGCCGTGAAGCAAACGCTACACGTATAGCATGTATATCTCATTGATATGTACACCGGCGATGAAAATGCGGATTGTCCGCCGAAGACAACTGGTAGCTCGACTAGTACTCTGTAGTCGTGGTGTGATGGTGGTGGTAATAGCATCCTCTTTCGAATCTCCCTCTCTCTGCCTGTGTAAGTGAGCGTGCAAGTCAAGCTCTCTTTCAGTTCACTCCCTCGCGTCGTACGCGGAGCAGGTGTAATCTTGTACATGTCGCGCTCACCTCTATTATACTTTATCGGGAAAATATGCTGCTGGCGCGTGTGTAATACGGTGCGTGTGATCCAACGGCCGCGAAGCTACTCCACAAGTGAATTCATAATTCACGCTGTTCATGAGTTTTCCAAGACATATTGTACGGAATTTTCGAGGAAATTTTGGTGAACAATATGGGTATTTCGAATATTCACGTTAGTTCGGATGAAATTCGCCGACGGAAGAAATAGAACAAGCATTGTGCGCAGAATTTTGGAGATTGGTTCGTTGTTCGATTGTTAAACGTCAAACGACGATCGCTTACGAACCATCGTTTTCTAAGCACTTATGCAATTGTGAATAAAAAGATTTTACGTTGACATTAAATGTATAAAAATCGTCATTGTTAATTCTAAATTGTTGATTTGCAGTTGATAAAATCGTCGATCCATCGCAATTTAACCGCAAATTAAATTTAACTAACTTAAATTCTGGTCGGGAACATCGACATAGCTTCTCACCTAAATCGAGGAAAACTCAAGCACAAAAAAAGAGCGCCTCGCAGTTATCCGAGTCACGTAAAAAAGAACATCGCATAGCGCGCGCGAGATCTACATTAACGTTAAACCCCATCGTGCTTTCTTCGCGCACAAAAAGAAAAAGAACAGAAAAGTCTTATAAGCCAAAGTCGTCGTCCACTCCCTCTGGGCGTCTAGACGGTCTTTCGTGGATCGGAGATGTAGATACTTCGGAGCGTGCGAAAAAAGAAAAAAAAAAAGAAAAGCGACAGCGGCAGCAGCGCTTAGGCGAAAAACGCCGGTTGGCGCAAAATCAAGTAGCATAGCGCGCGCGGCGCGCTGCTGCGCTCGCTTAGCTTTGCGCTCTCGGGCGTCCGCCGACACACACGCATACATACGCTCACGAGGAAGGAGAGAGTGAGTGAGAGAGAGAGAGAGAGAGAGAGAGAGAGAGAGAGAGAGAGAGAGAGAGAGGAGGAGGCCGAATTCCACTGCTCCGACGGCGCGCCAGTGCGACTCGAGATTCGTACGCGCACGGTTCATCGCCGTCACTGAGCAGTTTAACGCAGCGCCGATCCACACGGACGTGGGCATTACGCCCGGCGCACAGCAAATCGACGACCACGTGTACCGGAGAAAGTGAAAACGACCAGACAGAGCCAAGACCATTCGGCCTGAGTGGCTGGGAATGTGTTTGTTTTTTCATCCCCATTCGACGACGATCATCAGTTTTTTTTCTTCGTTATACCAAGGAAAAAAAAAACAATTTATCCTGCGTAGTAGTGAAGCTCAGGGTGTGTGTGTGATTTCGTGTTTTTCGCCAAATTGGATTTGGGGAAAAGTGGCGATCATAGATAAAGAATCACTTTCGTCTACTGTTATCAGCGCTGTCATTTTCTTTTTTTGCCACGCTTTATCTCGGAATCGGCGAATAGTGTTTTACATCAATAAATATATACGTGCGTCTTAACTGCTCGTGCGATAAAACATTCAATGTCAGTACATCGTGCAGAAAACTCCTCGAAATTATCGGAAATGTATCCTGAAATCACTTGTCACACCGCGAGCAAGTTGAAGCTTAAAGATCATTGCGACTTGTGATTCGCGCACAAAGGACTGCCGTGCACAAAGGACTAATCGCAAGACAGCAGGCGCATCGTCAAGTCGCAACGATTCGTTTGATGAACGGTAAAAAATCGACACGATCGCGGCCAAATCCATCACCTCGGGCATCGAGCGCGCGATGCTCGGAGGCCCTCGCGTGAGTAGTGGCGCTCGGCAGCGCGAAGCAGCAGCAGCAGCGGCATTCTCCACATCGTTATCCAAGTCGGCGACGACGCGAGAACGACCCACAACGGTAAAGGACCTACTGCGAGCGAGGGCGCAAGTCCGCGCCGCCGCCACCACCGCCACCACCACCACCGCCGCCGACGCCGCCGCCACCACCACCACCACCACCGCCACCACCGCCACCACCACCGCCGCCACCACCACCGCCACCACCGCCACCGCCACCACCACCACTGGCGGAGCAGCAGCGGCTCTATTGAGAGTAGAAGCACTAGCGCCCGAGAGAATTGTATCATTCTGGCCGGTGAGCCGCGAGCGCGCGTGACGATAGTGTGACAGTGTGCTCAAAACAAGGCAACGACAGTTTTTCTCTTTTTTTTTTAAAGAAATATCGCCCGAAAAAAATTCGTAGTGTTATATGAGAAAAATTTATTCGAGAGTATACGGCTTGCTGGGACGGTTTACGTACGGTGAGTGCTATTTTTAAGACTTCTTTTTCTTCTTTGTCATTCTCTTCTCATTCCCAAGGGTGTCGGCGGTGCGCGCGAGAGGCGACGTTAATTATGGTGAAAGTTTATGTGTTCTGGGGACGGGAAGGAAGAAAAGCTTTTCTCTGTTCTCTCTACTCGAAGCTCGAAGGAATAAACAAAGCATGCCGTCAGTTGATAGAGATTAAGCAGGTGTTACACGTTTTTAGATTAAATTTTCTTTTTTCCTCTCCTAACGTTTGCTCGCAGTGCGTGTGCGTGGCAGAATTTACGAGGATTTTTAATTCAAACAGAAATAAAACCACTTACCGCGGACCTCGTGCTATCTATCAGCGGCGGTGCAGAGCTCTCTTTTTGACGTGACAAACGGACGAGCGAGTGATGTTTATTGAGGCATTTAAAAGAAGCCGACACATCCATTTCGCAAATCACGCTACCTCGTTTCAAAATTAAACTTTTGTCTATGTGCTATTTTCTCGCGAAGCTTAATTAGAAGCGCCGCCTGTTATCGAATATATAAATAGATATATTGACTCACTAATTCGCGCGTCGACTATCTTCAATAAAACCAAGTATTTCGATATATCGTTATCGACGCTTTGACAGATTCTTGGAAGTTTATTCACCCGATTGGTACTTTGCTGTGGTTTTAGTACGCTAACCTTTGATTATTGGCGTGATTAATGAGGTTACTCGATCGAAAAGTATTTTTGTGTCGTTGCAACTGGAGATGCTTAGCTCGGAACCGTTCGTCTCTTTCACTTTTCATTCCGACGAATGCAACAATCGCGTAGACCCTCGGACAGCCACAAACAGTCATTTCAAATTCCTCGTTGACAATCATTTACTGCTAAAGTGAACTGCAATCTGGAAATAATTAAAATAATGAATTTTCTGCGCAAAACAGCAACAAGGCGCGGTGCCAAGCCAGAAAAAGAAAAAGAAAAAGAAAAAAGTGTGTGTTCGCGTGCTACTAATTGCCATCTCGGCACGCCGCCGCCGTTAAAGGTGTGCATCTCACGCGCACGCCCATGTAATTATGAAGGCGCCCAAAATTTCTCGCCTCTCTCCTCTTCTCTCTTCGTACTCTCTCTCTCTCTCTCTCTCTCTTTCTCTTTCTCTCTCTTGTGAGGTCTCTGTTAAAAGACGTCGGCGATTAAGATGTTGCTTCTCTCTCTCTCTCTCTCTCTCTCTCAGCAGCCTGACAAAATTTATTTAAAAGCACAACGCTAAGAATAAAGTGACCCGCTGTTGCATGGCAGTCTAAACAACTTACATTATATAATTTATTATTTTTTGTTAACTTCGAAAACGAAAATAGCTGATGCATAACATTACGGAAATAAAGTGCGGGTGCACGTAAAGGAGAGGGAGACGTAAAGCAGCTGTTTAAAAACTTCTCTTTTTGCCTATTAGCGCTCGAATGCGGGATGCGTTTTGAGTGTTTTACGGAAATAGAGTCACGCACGGGTGAATTTGCACGTGGCTTACTGTTGCAAGTCCACTGGGTAAAATGTGTATTAATATTTGACATTTGATTGGGTAATAGCTTGATGGCGATGACTACTGGCTTTGTTAATTGGATATGTTCCAGTATTGAGAGTTCAACGAAAGTACACACCAGAATCTACTGGCAATTGTTCATAATCAAACAATGGATTTGATTAACTACCCAGAGGATTTATTCTTCAAACACGTTCTTAACGTTCAGAAAGTAATCGTTATCTCAAGTATACACATGTTCGACTAAAATTTATTCGCGTTGCACCTACAAATAAGAAAAAGAACAATGAGACGTTGATTTGTAAAATAAAAAAATTACAGCAGCCATGTAATTAGTGCATTGAATGAAACGACCCGTAAAAAATGAGATCGCCCAAGAAAAAGAGTAAAAACTAAAGCGTCATATCATTTATCGCACCCCTAGCGAATAAAAAAGCCGCAGCGAAACTAAAACGTGAATCGCGCTGATTTTCTAAAGGAACGACAGCCTCTCCGCTTCGGATAATCTTCTAAAAAAAGGGCGGCTCTGCTTTGTTGCAAAAACCAGCGACTGGCCATATAGCACATAAGTTGGCTCCTCCTACGGCAATGACGAAGGGGCGCCCTTGATGTCCTTTCATATTACTGTCGTGTTCTCTAGTCTAAATCCGTGAGCGCTCGACACATTTTTTTTCTTTCCGTACGTCACCACAACGTCACCGACATAAATCAAGTCCTCCTCTTCCCAGCGCGAGACTACAAGACAATCGCCTACGTCACACGCTGTGTCTATGGGGGCTCGACCATGTTTTTTCGACTTTTGGCGCGCCGGAATGTAACTTTTGAGTTTAGTTGGATAGGCTCTATTTTTTCTTTGGGAACGATTGTGATTGCGAGTTTTGATCTTTTTCGCTTCGGAATGGTCATCGATCATTGCGACTGACGCCATTTGGACGTCATCGAAATTTTGAAGCTCTATATTTGGGCCCGTTCTAACGATTTTTTTTCGCGCGCATAACGGACAAACGCTCGTCTTCAATTTGCTCGGCGTTGATTTTTCAGACGATTAACTCGAAGACTGTGCGTGTGTAGATCGTAATCGGCACTGTCGGTATACACTGACGCTATATTTTGACATTTACAACATGTTCCGCATTATTCAAGGTGGATGCGTTGGAATTTCTCCCGAATATTAATTTCAAGCTTAAAAAAAAAAAAAAAAGAAAAGAAAAAAAGGAAGCGTTTCCATGACGAAGTGCACGAGAAAACGAACGCCGACGAAATAATCGCCACTGACAATCGTATAAATTAATTGCATCGCGCTCTCTCTCTTTCTACTTTTCACGCGTGACGCCCAAAACAGCAATCGGATCGATCGAACGCGAAAGAGGGAATGGCATGCCTTTTCCTCGTAGTTTCAGTGAAAATTCCTGAACGAGCGTAGACACACGCGGAGCGGTATGCGAGTGCGCCTGGTCATTCCACTTTTCGCGCCACAGCGGCACGCGAGAGCCGAGTCAATTGTCGTGACGTGTACGAGGAAGTCTCGCGGGAAATTTTAGCGCGCCATCACGGCGCGCTGGATAAGAAAGATCCGATGACACATCGGCGAGCGGGGCAGGCGAGCGAGAAACTCGATAGACGAGAGGGAGGCTAATGCGTGATAAGCTTCGACGAGTGGTGGCTCGCTATTACGATCTATTTTTATTTTCTCGTTAGCGCCGAACGAGATCGATCGTTTTCACAAGGCGCTCGCCCGCCGTCTATGATCTGGGCTCACGCGAAATGAACATTCATCGCCGGCGTTTTCTTTCGCTGATCGAACGTCTTGATTTCGTCGTATACGCGTGTCCGCGAGCACTCCAATTTTTCAACTTGATTGAGTCTTACTATCGAGCAATCCTCTTCTTCGCTCGCGCCGCTAGGCGAAGCGATTGAACTATCAATCAGCTGGCAATAATTTAATCCGGTACAACCCTGCGACGGCGAAAGTAATGGTTCGCGCGTAAATCTCATTGAGAGGTTCGATGTTCGGAAAAAAAGCCACGGAATAACGAATCGATTAGAGCCCACACGTACAGTTAGCTCTGGCGGAAAGGAGAAGACGAAGAGATTGCAGAAGGGGGAGGGGGACATATGAAACGCGCGGCACATATATTTCAAGCTGGAATAACGAGCTGCAGAAAATACTGTGCTAATTAACATGTAAGAAGGAAAAGAAGTAGAAGTAGAAATAGAAGCAGCAGCAGCAGCAGGAGCAGCAGCAGCAGCAGCAGCAGCAGCAGCAGCAGCAGCAGCAGCAGCATTGTGGGACTATTCGATTCTTTTTGCTCCAAAACGGGTTTGGTTCTCCGGCTCGAGACTGCGCTTTCGGAAGTTTTCTGATCGTTTCACCTACTTCGCACACAGCGAAAATGAACGAGGAGGGGGACGAGGAGGGGCGGATCGATTAGCCAATTACCAAAGGCTTTTGTGCACACAGCCTCGGGGCGAGGAGATGTGCATTATAGGAAGCGCGCTTTTCGCTGTGGCCGCGCAGCAGCGATTTATTACGTAGACGGCACGGGGGAGAGCGAACCTGTCCGACCGGCCAATCGGAAACTACGATCTCGGGCCTCGTGGAATTCTGCGCGCCGGCGACGCGTCTCTCCTCTCGCCATATTAACAGCCGTTTGTCGTCTAAACTAACTCGTACATCTGGCGCTCCGCTCCACGGCGCGCCACGGTCCTTTTTCCAATACACGCTGATCCCTGCCTTCTCGCCATTTCGCGCCGCGCACTACGAGCTCATTCGGTCGCAAAGTTCATTCACCACGCGGCTCGCTTCTTCCGTTTGAAATCACTCGCGCCTGCCCGTTCCCGGCAAGTCGGATTTCGGCGAAACAACGAACCCCCGGCCTGCGACAAAAATTCGTCGGAATAAGCATCGACGCGAGTCGCGGAAATGCAACTCTCGCGTTCGACGGTTTTTTGCTGATATCCGCCGTGGAGTTGCGCGACGACGGGCCGATGAGAAAGACGCAGGGACGATGTAGATCGAGAGCCGTTTGTGCTGACGCGCTCGGGGCGATCGCTTTCGTACGCGCGCCTCGCTTTTTCCTCTCGTTTCTCATTCTCATTCTTATGACGCGACACTTTCGAGGCGAGCGCGCGCACGACCGTCACTATCGTATCGGCGTATCGCGAGCGGCGCGCATCGGTGCGCCCGAACAAAAGCCTGGCGTCCAACGGCACTCGCCGGAAAATCGGCGCGCGGCCGAGAGAGGGAGACTGCGGACCTACAGCGTCGCCTGCGAGCCCCGTGGCGTCAGTTTAAATCGCGCGTCGTTGTAATACCGGCTCTCTCGTTTTTGCGTTTCGCCTTGGCTCCGCTTTCCTCCGCAGAGCCATAGTCCGATTCGCCGCCGCGACGGCGTTTAATTTTAGACGAGGAGCATTAATAGCCTGAATTACGGGGCAGGTAAACGAGCTGCCTGACAGTAATCGCGCTCGGCCGAGGGCAAGACCGCGGATTAAAATCAACGTGGAAATTGAAATAATTATGATTGATATTGGCAGCGCGCTCGATAAAGCGGATTCGAGTGCAACTGCATCGCCGGCTGGCTTCGCGCTGTCCGCGATCGTTGCGCGAAAGCTCGCCCGGCGCGATCGCCCCCCGACACCGCGGTAGGACAATTGCCAGCTGTCCGGCGATTCTCGTCTCTTGCGCACCCATCCTCCACATTTCGACCGTGGGCCCGCAGTTTTATTTCGACAATGTCGCTCAACTTCAATTCCTAACTTTCTTTCATTTTTTTCCCTATTGCTACGTATTTGCGGGTAATTGGATTTTTCCGTATCTGCGACTACTAATTGGAGTGGTTATAGCAACTGCGATGAAAAGGAAAGTAGGTTGGAGATTGGAGTACTTTCAATGTCAATTATATGGCTTGAATTATGACTGAAAGTACGCTTAAATGAGGTAGATTTTATTGTTTTCATAAAGCACATTTCAAATACAAGTCAAGTTCGTATTTCATAACTTTTAATACACTCGTAACGTAAAACTGATAAGCTGACTCTCGTGTATCTACATATTTCCTTTGGATTTTATGTTTTTCACGTTCATTAATCGTGATAATGTAAGTCGTCGTAATTTGTTATCTACAAAAAACCGATTTAGTGTTATGCAATATTTATCTTACTATGAAAGCGTTTTAATATTACTCGAATTCAATGTTTACATCGATGTGGCTAATTTGCACGCGAAATGTTGGAATACCCAGCGTTTAAGAAAATTTTATTCACGGACGCGAATCGTCAAATAAATTTTGTTTGTTTGGGTTCTTTTTTTCGTGAAAAATGATTCGAAGCGCACCAAATCCGTCACCGACCACATCGCGAGAGCTTTCAATCTCTCGTATCGATTTTTGAGCATCGATTAACTTGCTCGACGATAAGGCGATAACGCAACCACTACAAATTCAAAGGGTAGCATCGAAGTAAAGAGAAAAATTGCATCTTGAAGAGAAACGAGCGAAAGCGCAATTGGACAGAGAGTGAGCTGCGGTATATCTTCATGGCGCGCGCGCGCGCGCGTCGGGCGATAAACAAGCGCGAGCGCGCGTGGAAATACCGCGCGGATCGCCGAGTCTCCGCGGCTATTATGACGAATTCACTTGGTGCGCGGCGGAGCGCGCGTGCTTAGCTTCATTCACAGTCTACGCGTGCACGCCCGCCCGCCGAGTCTCCTCGCCCGTCGAAGGAGACAGCCTAACGCAAACAATTATATACAGCCGTGCGATCGAATGAAAAGTGACGCGTCCTCTCGACACTCGCGATCGAATTTTTATGAAATTCCGTATACGCGTGGATTAAACAGTTTCCGGAGAAACAGAGCCCAGCTTATCTCATTCGTCACTCATAGTCGGGACTGATCGAATGTATAAATTAAATATGAGACCCAAAGTAATGAAAGTCCACAAGCGCGACTTTGTGAACGCGTAGTGTACAAACGTCACTTGAAAGCTTTTCTTAGCGTGCTTACAACTTTTCATGACGTCAGCGCTCTTGAAGCCATAGTGAATTACTTATATATATAAATCCGATAGGAAAATTAGTGTTTTGTGCTCTTGATTTTGAATACATTCGTGTACAGATTCGCGATTACATTGAGCATTTGTTATTGTTTCGCGCGATAAGTTTTACTTTCATCAGTTAGCTTTTCATAATTAATTTTTTCCTTCGAATGACTTGTTGAAGTTCAAGCCTAGGTGGCATTTACTCACTTTTTTCATCAAGAAAATTTGACAATGATCGTAAGTGAAAAGCGCTTGCGACTCAATCTGTACTGCTCGAAGCTGGTTTTGACTTCAGTGTAACCTTTACGTTCTGTAAGTTTAATGTGATATCAATGAGGGGATGAAGATGAATAAATATTCTTGGTCGTAATTCTTAGCTGAAAAGGACGTTTATTGCCACTAAAATAACTAAATGGCTGACGCATCGTGGCTCGACTGTCAAGAATTTGGCACAAATCGTTCGCTCAGCTGTCCGGCACGAGGTACTCATCGCGACGTTAGCGCACCACGGCACGTTGGCGCCCGGGGCTGTCGACACGGGGCCGATCGCGTGGCACGCGTGGTCGGCGAAAAGCCTCGGCAACGCCGACTCTGGCAATCGACTTCGAAATTTTCGCCGATCACCCAGTAGACTCGCGCGTCTCGGCGCAGCGGGCGCGAATTAGAAGCGCGCGACTTGGCAACGTAACCCCATCTGAATAAATTCAACGTAGCCGCGCATTCGCTATCCGTCCGAGAATAATGAAGCAACGATCAAAGCGATTCCCATGCAACGGGCAGTGAGACTCGCGCACTTCGTTGATTTGCAGCGTGCAAGACCAGCAGTTTTCTCGGGACGATGCACAAACTATATAAACATGTCCCTGCTGCTCGTCTGGATCACGCAGGGGCAGAGTAGACGATACCTGCGCGCGGGAAAGATTGGACGTTACGCGCCCTGCGAAGAGCTTGCAGCGCGAATGTGCGACGGCCGCTCGAGCTTGACGGGTAACCAATAAAAGTGAGTGCTGATCGCCCGGACTGGCCCGCGCGCACGTTCGTATTTCCCATTTTGTTTGGCCTGCGCTTATTATTACTTTTCAACAAAGCCGATTGGGCTAACTCAACGCCGTCGCTCGACATCTACTCTCATCAGAGCGGATCCAGTTCGCTCGACGTCGCGCGCGGTTCTTCGAAATCCAATGGATTGGACGTAATAAATCTTTATGCAAACGTCCGCAGACCTCGGAATCCGAAGGAAAATAATAAATGGCTTTCGATCGGACAAATCGAGTCAAAAATAGAATATGATTTCCGAAGGCCGATATTGCTTGGAACGAATCGATGTTATAAATAACACTTCGATACACACTCGATTCACTAGACGCGGCAATTATTCAGTTATCCGTTCGCTCTTGCCGCCGTCACTAGACAGAAATAAAACAAGACGCCGAGCAATTAAAAGTAACTAAAAAGAAACTCTGGTGTGGTGAGACAATGGCAAAATTAACAAAAAAAAAAACGCACGTCGGTCGTCGCGTCGCACGACTGAAATATATTGGCGCGCGCGCGTAACCTTATCAAAACACCGGAATAAGAATAGGTGTAGGAGGTACACGTGTGTGCATATACATTGCGAACGAGTTGGAGGTCGGCTCTCCTTTGTAGACTCGGACGACGATCCAGATACTTACGACACGAGACGATTAAAAAATAGTTTTCTCTCTTGTTCTTCGCGCGTCAGTTTCGCAGCTTCTCCACGGTTTCTCTTTTCTCTTTTTATTTTCGAGCGAGCGTGGGTGGACGAGAAGATGGATCTAATATTCGCTGCTTTTTGAAAGGGGCGTTCCATTACATTATCGCTTTACTGACGTGATTTTTAATATTTTAATGAAAAATTTCAATATGCATCAACGCACGTGTTGATTTTCAAAGACACGAAAGGTGGAGAAATGCAAAGTGTTCGACAGCCTCTGAGGCTGAGCATAATTACCGAAACGGTCGTTTAGCTGCAAGTTGCGCTGCTGGTACCATGCGGGCCGTAATGAACTCCTTGACACGTCGCAGTTACGTGTGTATTTTCTTTACCCTTTCGTCGTCGACGCCTCCACGCTTCAACGACTTTTTGGCAGTCTTCCTAGTAACTGATTTTCCGGGGCTTATAAAAATGTTGCACTCAACTGCGGATTTACGTCTTTCGTATAAATTCGTAGTAAAATTTCGTTTTGAAAATGGTCATTTTTTTGTAGCGATAGATTCGTCGCTAGGTGACTTTTGTCGTTTTTCAGTAATGACGAGTTAAGTAATGATAATTTGTCCGATTGATTAATTATTAAAGAACTGCTATTTCCTATTGTGTGATACAATGGACTTCGTAATAACATCAATTATTAAGCATTTTTTAAGCATTCATTGGTAGATATTCTGTAGCAATCGGTAAAATACTCGGACGGTTTTTTAATCAGCACTTTCCCCTCGAACAATTAACATAAATATCATCGTTAACCGTTTATACGAACGAAAGTGACTGTCTCCGCATACACAAGCCAACGAAACGTCTTTTTCTCACACATACAAAAAAGATATCGCATCTAATAAAAATCAGCTGCGCGCTCGTATTCAGCGGCGTGATTATGGCCTTTTCGGCCAGATTTTTTCGGCTCTCTTTCTTCTCTCTCTCTCTCTCCTTCTACCGATTGATTTGCATATATGCACGCGTGCGTAGCATTTTTTTCAAAGCATTTCGCGCATTCGAGACCACCTACGCTGCGAAAAAACGAATGCCCCTCTCGCACACACATATATACCCCGCATACGTATACATGCGATCACGCCAGAGTCGAGCCCTCGTATTATCGGCTCGTTTTCGGGTTCCTTGCGTTCGCTGAAGGATATTAGGTTGCTGGTACAGCTTCGCATAAAAGTTTAGCCCTTGGATCCTCTATCTTTCTCTCTTTCTCTCTCTCTCTCTCTCTCTCTCTCTCTCTCTCTCTCTCTCTGTCTCTCTCTCTCTCTGTCTCTCACACTTTCTCGTTCAGAATTGAGTGATTTTAAGATAATGTGCACGCACGGTAATTTATTTATTCGAATGAGGGCTCTTTTTCAGAATCCAATTCAAAATGCAAGGAAAACGTAATTAGAAATAAGATGATTTCAAAATTGGAATTCTTCCATGATTCTGTTTAAATCTTACGATTTTGCAAAATGTACTGTGACGTTTTATATAATAAGTTCCACACTGTTGATTACAAGTACAATCGATTGCCAATCGACTAATAAATTGTCATCACAAAAATTCTAATTTCAACATCTGAACCCGAGTAAAATTGCATCGATTTTCTCTTGCTAATTAATTATGAGAGGACACTGACACCGGTGTCGTGAATGCACTTACGTATCGCGCTACCGTACAATTTCATCGACATACTAATAAAGTTTTAAAGGATTGATCGATGTGAACCGAGGAAAAAATTTTAGCGATACGAAAAAAAATGTCTTCGGTAACGGGGAACTTGCCTCTGGGCTGATCGTCTGATCAGAGGTATATCATTATCAAGAGGCAGCTCTTGCTGACGTAGAGGCAAACACTTTTTCGAATCGCGAAGAATTATAATAGCTGTTATTCCATTTTACAGTACTTTTATCGCTTTCCTCTATTTCCAGTCGTTGGATAAGTCGAGCAATTGTTATTTTCAAAAGTGCACGACTTATGAGAGGTTTATATCAGACTTACTTGACGCATTGTTGTGACATGACGCTCGTGTTTATTTAAAAAAATTAAAGTATAAAAAAAAAATATTTTCAAAAAGTGCAAGATAAAATGATGTCATAAATCTTCTTTTCGTACTTTAGTGCTTTCATTGCGTTATTATCAGTCACAATAGTGATTATCTTATATTCGCATATTCGTAACTTAAGATGGGTCAGCTTTGCACCGAGAGGTTAGGACATGAATGCCAGTGAGTGCATTAAACGCGGTGCAAGTGTGAACTACTTAGACGAGCGGCCGTGCAATAGTGGGTTACTTCAGTCACGCGTATCATAATATACTATTTACAACACGCCGTGCGAAAAGTATGGCTTTGCCACACGCTCGTCGAAATTTAGGCTTTCCGCATGTTGTTTTGAAAAATGCCGTAGCTAATATGCTCGGGAAAGAGATTCTCGTTTCGTGTGCCTTTCTAGCCTTGATTCGCTCGGCCGTAAACTTCACGAGACAAATATCTACTTTCCCGCACTAGTTATAGGTAATGTCCTATTTCCCCCACACTGTGTGTCAAGTGGTGACTGTGCACTCTTCTAGCAAGAACTTGGTACAGAGCCGCACGGACAGCTTAGAGATTGAAGTGCTTCGCGGGTACACGAGACACTTTATTTTTAGACAGTCAATGTGGTTCTGTGTCGTTGGATGATGGTGCAGCATCATCCCTTTACGGGGACGTGCGCAAAACGAGTATACGTAACACGGGAGTATACAAGTAGGTAAACACGCATTGTGTAAAATGAAAAAAAAATCACACAATGCGTACTTTGTCTATAGTTACTCTTTAGTAACGATATTATTAATAGATACTTTTTCTGAATAATTAATTATGTACTCCTTTTTAGTTCTATCGATTGTCGTCAGATATTGCAGATGTGTTAGCTAGATACTAACATTAAAACTGAACTAGAATGCAGTACAATTTTAGTATTGTACCAAATATAAAATAAAAAGAATATAACAAGTTTTGTCACCATCTACTATTGATATATACAACTAATATCAGTCCAATGACATTTTGACAGCTTTTCGCAAATTTATTGTATCATATAACTGTTAATCTAGAATAGAAAATAGTTTCCAGTAAGAGTATGAAAAATTTTTATTTCTTAAGCAAACAGAAATAGAACTATCGATCGTAAAACATACAAAAAAAAGAGGCTACTGGCAAATAATCCTCATTCAGAAAACACACATCCCCGAAGAAAGCAGCAGCACGTATATTTCAAGAGAAGAAGTGTATACAAGAAAGCAAAAAAGCAATAAAAACGGCATTCAAAAAAAAAAAAAAATAAAAGTCTATCGATAAAATGCGAAATCTCGAAAAATATATCTATGCCTTTTAATCCTTTTCCAAGAAAAATAAACAAAAAAGCAGATCGGCACGAGGGAGAAAGGTGTGTCGCGTGTGCGAGGCGGACGAAAAGCACGGATTTTCCAGGAGAAAGGTTATTTCACGTTAAGGGAGGAGGGCGTGAACATGACAATGACACAATGAAGGCTCACGCATGCGTGCGCTTACACACCTGGTCACTATACTGTTGTTACCTAATTAGATGTGCACAGAGGGCAAAAGGTTCTCCTGCTTTAGGGAGAAAGCACAAATAAAACATTTCCTTTTTACGAGATGACCGTTTCCGGAACTGGAATGCAACTTTTACGATTGGTTGGCCTTTTGTTACGTAATGGATGGCCTTTCTCAGCACATAATGGAAAGATGAAAGTTGTAAAAACGATCTGTTTAACCTTCTGATCCAAATTTTCTCTTACTGGCGATTCTTTTTACTTTCTGCTGCGTTGAAATTGATCGAAGGTAAAGATTCATAATCGCGTTTCACTCTTCACTCAGTCTACTTTTTATTTTTGCAAGATCTAAAATAACTTCATGTCATCCATAAGCGATTCTCAAGGAAAATCCGGATATTCCAAAAACATCCGATTACAGCGGTTTCTGTATGACATACTAATCTCCTAACATAGGAACATTTTTCTGCTCAATTTTTTCCAAGCAAGGGTTATCTCGTATCAAAATCAGGATTCAATTAGTTTGACTATTATATCTGTACGTCATTGGCAATCGGACAGCGGTCATATATGTTCTGTTAAAGTTGTTATCATAGACATCCGAGTTTTAATTAGT
Source organism: Phymastichus coffea (assembly GCF_024137745.1). NCBI lineage: Eukaryota > Metazoa > Arthropoda > Insecta > Hymenoptera > Eulophidae > Phymastichus > Phymastichus coffea. The sequence goes on from NW_026706916.1 coordinate 158,077, forward strand.
CAATAAAATATTGGTTGTTAATAGCCGTAGCAAACTTTTATGAATCTATAAATCATAAACAACTACGGGAACAGGATGATTGCTGACGCTAACAGACAATTGAGCGCGTGTTTTTCTAATTGATTACGTAGTCATTATTATTTAGTTAGGTGCAACATGATGGAATAATTGTGGTTTATGTCTGATTCTTTTTCTTTTCTCGCAAAAACAGCCTATAAAATGAGACTTTTATGTACGATGCAATACACGTTTTTATGGAATAATTAAACATTGAATTATCAGTCGAAAACTAAATGTTAGTCACACTGTGCGGCTTATTGAATCGACATCTAAGGAATTCCGAATGTACAGCAATGAAACATCAAAAAAAAAAAAAACGCAATCTACATATCTGATTTCTCAGTAATCGATTATAATTTGATTGTCCCTTAACTCAAAACTCAATATTTAGAAAGATGACTATGTGTAGCCTAAATGTTTTTCCAGTGTAGTTTTATTGCTCGAAACTCCTTTTTTTACGAGGTGTCGCTGGAATTTTCATGATACTCTCGTACATCTTTTGTTATACAATTTATCGCTGCGTCTTTACACACGAGAGAATCGCACGACTGTAAAAATAATTTTATACGACTCGGACAAGACACCTAAAATACGAAAAGTGTTAGAGTACTACACAGAAAGTTCAACATTGTCATTTGATTTTAAGGTCTCTAACGTGTACTGCGGCTTTTTATGATGTTGTACGTGCAATTAAATTCTATAGGTCATATTTTTTCCTGAAATGAAAAACGAGTTTAAAAAGGAAAAACTAAATCTGGTGGAAGATGTTACGAACTTTATGCATTATTAACAAGTTTTTTTGTCTTTTCTCATCCATCGACATTTGAAAAATTGAATACATTTGATAAAAATGGAATTTATGAAATAATGAATATATTGAACAGTCGGCGCTTGATCGTGATTCATAGATAGTAATATGAACGTTCGAACGTATGAACTCAATTGACGTTATATGAATGATTTCACTTTTAGAGAAAATCATGTATATTGTCTATAATACAATAATTATTTTTCTCTTTGCTCGTATCGTATGTATATACATATATATTACGATCGTATGTACTTATAGGTTTGACGAAGAAAGAACAATCATTCTTAACTGATCAGCTTTAACATAAAATTATAATTGCATTAAAAATTATACTACTTGAATCAAGGTGTTTCCAACGAAAAACTGCGTGCAAAATATCTATCCATTTCTATAAAAAAGCTATTGTTATATTTACTCCTTTTGTCAAGCAGTGAGAAAGTGTATTATAAACTTTTCGGTATGTGTAGTGGACAATTTACTAAGGAAATCGCGAAATATACGATTCCCGTACGAAATACTTTCGAAATATATAAATCCTTAAGCTTTATATTGACAGTCCCGCTAAATAAAAGACTATTTTGTTTTCTCAACAATTCTGTGAATAAGTATTTTTATGAATCTGTAAAAATAAACTTATAGATTTATCGTATATAGTAGTAGTCAATAAACTGCAAGTATCGATTTGACTATTAACAGGCGGCGATCAGTTTTTCAATTACACAATAATTAATCCTCGTCACGAAATTAAATCGCGCAGCGCAATTAAACTTCATTCGCGTCGTCGTTGCCGTCGGTGGTCGGTAAAAAAGTAGCGGCGAAATATTAAGCAGCGCAACGATTTGTTATATACGCTCAATTGACGCCTCAATGCAGCATATTAAAAGCCTCGTCGCGAATTTATGATACGTCTGGTGCACTAATAATGCGAACGTCATTGAGACATACAGACGTCGTGTGCATGCACTTGAGGTGGAAAAAAATAGGAAACTCCCTCCGTCGCTCGTGTTGCGCGAATGTGAATCACGACTTCGACGCGGGGTATTCGCAAATGCAAACACCACGTCGGCTAATGGCTGCTACGAATCGAAAGCAAAAAAAATTCAGTCGTTGTAGGTTAACTGGCTCGGTACCGATCAAGCGAAGATTCTTACAAGATATGTAGATAAACACAGTCGTACTTCAGCTGAACGCCCATAAAACTCGCCTAAAGCGTTGCGCTAAACGGACACGGATTTTCGGAATAACGTCGACTTGAAATTACGCGCGAAGCGTCGTAACTTATTTTACGACGCTCAATAAAAGCTCGTTCGCTTCCTTCCCCGCCTTCTTTTCTCGCGCGACACTCAGCAATTGTAGCGGTATTTTCATTTGAATGGTCCTCAGGTGTATTTTGATATTCAGATGAGTTATTAAAACGTTGTGAAAGTACAGGTCGTCGAGCGATTGTTTGCGATCGTTTGGCAATTCATAATATACGTAGGGTTTTACGATGTGACTTAAGTGGTTTTTAAAACCTTTTATAATGGGCGCGTAAATAAAGAGGTTTTTTCATCGAGAGAGCTTTATTTCACTTGGAGAAGCAAACATGAAACTCAATCATTTATGATGTATGGGATAGAAATTGCTAATAAACTTGTCTAATGGTTCTGCAATTAAATTGAAAAATGCGCCTTGCTGGACATATACGCCATTAGACTTTTTCAAATGCCAAGTATTATTGTAGTTTGATGTCGAAAACATTTTTTTCAGCTATTCGAATAGTCACTTTTGCAAAAAAACATCCAGCGTAAGATTTTCTGCAAATTAGTTATGGAAATTATTGTTGCTCAGAAAAAGAGTTTACAAAGAAAATCGTTCTTTCGTCCACGTTTACACCGAAAAGTTAGTTAAATCGATGAACTGATTCTTCAAAATAAGCAATCAGTCGCTCAATTTCAGAAACTCACTGAAAACGGGTAAAAGTATAATCAGTCAAGTGACGGTACTCGAACAAAAGTAAGGGGTTGCAAAAGTGAAGTTCTAAATAAAAGTGAAATCTCTTTAGTGTGCGATTCGCTGAATTTTTTAAAATCAGCAGAAAGAAAGAATGAAAATGCTCGTTCGACGGAGTAAATGGATTTTTCCAATAAACTCTCGCTCGTGCGAGATTCAGCGTCGTAATTCAATAAGAGTTTCCGGTGGGTAAACAACAACAGCAGTTTCTCAATGCCGGCGCATCCTCGTTAATTCCAAAGAAAATTAGCGAAGGCCGAAACAGTGGTCCGTGCCAAAACGTCACTCTTTACGACCACGTGTCGACTGCACTTTCTTCCCGCTATCGGTACGAGCCTTAAATAAAGTTTTTCTCTACCGAGTGAATTTATCATGATTAAAAAAGAATAGAAAAGAAAAGAATAAAGAAATTGTTATAAAATTCTGTGTTTTGGTCAACGTTCATATTGGATGGGGGAGATCAAAGAGGTAATGTGAGACGGGCATAAATTTACGCTCGAGACTAAATAAACGGGACAATTTATAAATGTTATATATTGCAGTGGTCTCAGGTGATTTGTGAATTAGATTATTTTGACATTGTGGTTTGTATTTTAGGTCAAATAAAATCTGACAATGGTAAAAATGTATTCTTGTGCAGAATAAAATCTTTTTATTTAGTCTTGTCGCGCAAGAAAACGACAGAATTTCTTTATGAACTGGAATATATTATTTGTACTTATATTATTTTTATGCAATATAATATACAAATAATGTATAAGTGATAGCAGTGTCAAGTCAAATAATTCTTTATTTATTACAACATTACGGTAGCTGTTTCTACTTTCCTTGTATTCACAATTATAACTTAGAATTCTCATCTCCGCATGCTATAATATCACCTACTGCATAAATGTAACGATCGATTTGCACTTTGGAATTGTGAATTGTGGTACTCAATATTGTAATAGGTATCACGCGGATGATTTATATGTTAAATGTATATATGCGTGCGTGCGTGTGTTTATAAATATATTGTCAATATTAGCATAAATATATACAAAAGTAATTGTATTAAAAATGTCTTGTCTTGTTTACATTTCTGATTTAAATTAATCAATCGAATTGGTTTTTTTTTCTCTTTTATCACTTGTACTACGTCTCTTTGCGAAAATGGAATCAGCGAAAAAACTTTCTTCCATATCATCGTCGGCAAAAAAAAGTTCACCTCCTTCGAGTAATAACAATAAATATAACTTACGCAACATGGCCTGACTTGAACAGAAAAAAATCCAATCCCCAAAATTGTTTGAACTGTGAAAGACTCTCGTCGGAGCGCAAAGAAAAAAAGGAAAAATATCGCGCATAACTTTTCCACGAGCACAATTCACGTCCCTATAGACGCGATTGTCTCGTTTGAGTAAATTGGCGCGATGCCTTCTCCTACGCTCGACAATTAGCAATAAAGAAAACGAAAGTGACTCATTTATGGAGACCAACAGCCCCCCTCCCCCAGTTCACCCTATGGTAATAGGATCTGTCTTATCGAGTCTCCCATAGTAGTCGTCGTCGGCACATGGATGTTTATGAATCCGTTGATAAAAGTCCTCTAGACGTAAAAGAGTGAATTTCGTTTGGAGAGAGAGAGAGAGAGAGAGAGAGAGAGAGAGAGAGAGAGCGAGCTTGCGGAGAGCTTTCATATTCAATGTATCGAATCTATCCATATTTCATCGAAATTGTTATGGATCTTCATATAAATTGCCATCGAAAAATAACAGGCCGTTCTGGCTGCTCCCTCTGCGATTGGCCAGCGGAATTTTCGATTTCTGAGTAATTGTAAATTTTCTGCAAAGCATCACACAAATTGCTCAAGCGTAAGAAGCACTTTGACTTCCCGTAAAATAGCTCGCGAGACAAGGTCCTGATAGAAAAAAAGAGGAAGAAAAGGAGGCAGACAGAAAGAGATAGTAAAGAGAAGAAAGAAATCGGCGGGTTCTGCAGACAGCTTCCGCGACTCGTTTTGCGGTGGCGTTGCGCGCAGGATATATCGCCATATATTTGCGTTTGCCGAGCGCACGGTTCTAACGGAGGCGGGTGTGTATCGTCGTCTCAATTTATTAAACCGGTTGTATCGCGTCTCTCTTTGCCGTTGGCGCCGCCAGCGAAAATCCATCGAACCTTACATATATAAATCGAATTCTCTGGATAATACGTTGTATATGCTTGCTGCATTACCGCGTAATCACTCTCTCTCTCTCTCTTTCTCGTGCTTATACGAGGAAGTGTCGTCGCTCACATATCGAGAGACACGATAATGCACACAACGGATAGACGTGCAATATTCGCGTATCGATCGATTTGTACTTTACGAGGTGCCTGTATATTTTGTTTTTGATAATCGTCAAGTTCAAGGCAACAGCAGCAACAACGATTTACCTCTTTATCAAGATGCAATTGCGTCTGATTTATTTTTTGCTCCATCAAATCAGTTTCTCCCCACCTACGCTGCTCGACACACAAATGTCAAGGTCCACGTCTTTATGAGGCTGTTTGAGCGAGTCGTCGTCTTACGCAGGCGGCTTCTCTTTTATTGCCGAGGAGACAGAAATAAATTGCAGCTTTCATTATTCTCGTACTCGAACTTTCGTAAAGTATCTAAAATTAGTCTTCTAGTATCAACTAGTGCACCAATACAATAATACGATCATTCGCATGCTAAAAGTAGAACCTGATTAGCGAATAAAAAAAGATGAATCATGATGTCACAGTACACAAAGAGACCTTACCCGAACAAAAGCTAAAGGAGTGAAAAAGAAGAAAAGGAGGCTCGGCACCAGTAGTCTTAGTCAATATACGAGTTCACGTATATAAGTAATCGATCAGTTCTTTGTTGTTTATGCGTTTTTGTTTCGCTGCAGCTTGTCTTTTTTTTTTCTTTTCGACTTCGTTTTCACGTATCGATTTCACATCATTATCTCGGCAACCGATGCATCTTGAAAAATAATTATTGCTCGCGCGTTAGTCTTAACTTTCTCGATAAAGAAAAAATACACGGCTGGGTCTGCTTGGACACTTTCAAGTTAATTTACGGCCTTTTGTTTGTGCATTTAGGTGTGAAGTATCATTTTTTGGACCGAGCCGTCGATGGCTTCTGTGTTAAAAAATTCACTCATTCAAATAGGCAACCGACATGACTCCCGTATATTCGTATGCGTGGATCCTCAAATTTTAAGTTTATCTAACAAATTAGAAGGTTCATTCTTGAAAGTAACATAAAAAAATTAGAAAATAACAGTGTGGATGCTTTCAACAATTGTCGCTGTTGTTAAAAAGAACGTTATATCGAGATGGCAATTAAATCTTGTTACTTAGCTACAGCGTTGCTGGTAATAGATATGCTTTTTGCAGAAAGTAACTGGCAGCTCTCAGTACAGTTACTGCTCCACTCGTGCCAATTAGTGTCTGCAAATTTGACTTAGTGAATGCACTGAACGAAAGTAGGCAATACAGTAAATGGATTCGTCTAATCGTGCAAAATGTGCTCGACTGTTTTTATAATTTGGTAAAAAAAATTCTCCTGGCAATTTGGAAGCAGTGATTTTCATGATGATTAAAAAATTTGGAATTCGAATTGAAAAAGCTGTGAAAACTCATTGAAAACATAACAAGCACAGCAATTGTTCTACAGAGTTTAAAATTTGGATAAAGGGGATGAGTATGCAATTTATAATAGAGAAAGACAAATGAGCAATGCACCCGCAAAATCAAACAAAAAGATATCCGTAAGCGAGGGATACAAAAATGTCCGCGCGGTTATAGAGACAGCCTGCAAATAACATAGTTGGTTCAGCAGTAGAAGGTCGAGTGGTTTTTTGTCATGGGAGCCCGCGCCAGAGGAGCAAACACACAGCGACGACGCATTAGTGCAATTAGTACATATGTGCTTGTTCCGTATGAAGTGCTGCCGCTACTTCTTGTGGGAACATTTGAAGATTCCAAATGGGATTCCAATCATCGCGTCGTCTTGCATCATTTTACGTACGTTGAACCGTGCGTCAATGCTGTCATTTCATTATACAAAAAACGACGTGTGGTCGACGCGTGTTTGTTTAATCACTCGATTCGACTGTCGACGTGTGCTTTCCGATCGACGATTCGATTCCAAGTCATAGCCTGATATTGCAAATATTTATCTTTCGATTTGATAGTTCTTTTTTGAATGCCAAGTGTCAGTATTCGTTTTAAACAGACAAATTATAATTGCGATTTTTTTCATTTGATTTTCGTTTGTTTCTACATTTCTTTACAATGACATTCTCGAGAATTTAGAATTTACACATTAGAAGCAGCTTTTTAATCAAGAAAAAGTAAAAAAATAGAATAATTAGCTATCACAAATATTTCTAAGTGTGACCGTTTGAAAGTGTGCAATTTTTTTTTTTATAGAAACGCATTTTGATTCTTTCGTGTACATACAACATGCTCTAATGATCAAACTCCATCAAAGCTCGCGGAAAAATTTATCGATTATTATAAGAATTGTGCCAAGTCACATAATGGACTCATAAAGTAATTAACAAAATAACAAATTTATTGCAGTCACATTTTCGGGGATTATTATTATTATTTCGGGGATTTCTATAATTATCTATATATTTTATAATTATAATTATTTCTATCATTAAGTTCTCCATTTCTATAATTATCTGATCCGATTCCTTGATAGCTTATTTTATTCATACTTTAGTTAACTGCAATTTACGTCTTCACATCATTACCGCTTCCTTTTTCTCACAGTTGTAATTCAACTTCCAAAAAAAAAAGTTCCCAAATGACATTGACGTAGAAAATATTATGGGGAATACACAGAGTGAGAATAACAAGTGCTTATGAGTAGTCGCGTAGTCAGGGTATGGTTTTCAGTTTAGAGAAGAAAGAGTACCTATTCTTTTTGTCAGCATCTAGTTAGCAGCTTTGTGACGGAACTCGGAGAAAAGTGTCAGAGTGAGAGTTTGAGCCGAGAGTGAACAGTGACAAGGACAGTTAGCGTCGGTTTATTGGGAACCTTTACATAGTGTACACGCATGATTTTTCGCTTGCATCTGAACTTGTAACTTCGATATATTGACTTTTAAAGTATTCCCTTAATTATAAGCCACAATTATTATCTTGAGCAATACGTAATTCCGTCGAGTAATCGTGTCAATTCTTTGATAGGCACAGTCTAACTGACTCATTAGCTTACTTCCAACCTCAGCCGGTGTCGATTACATTTATTCGTCACGTTTGCAAGTGGAAAATATATGAGTAGTATAATGCACCGGCTGGCCCGCGCATAACTGCACGCACGGTTCGCAGGTAATTGTCACGAAAGAATCGCCATCGCTTGGCCTACCGAAAACTCCGTTAACTACCATTAACAATCTCGTGTTTCGCGCGCGAGCGCACGGTCACTCAATCGCCGCTGCGCCGCTCGCGACGAACAATGTGCGCTTCGAGTGTCATTTATCGGCGGCCGCTGATATTTTGTCTGGTCGGCTTGCAGGCGACGTCGCGAATTCCACGTTGGCCTCTGCCGCCTATCGTCTGCGTACGATACGGCTGCTCTCGCGGCAGGCGGCCGCGTCCGAGCCTCCGTGGGATTCGTGGCTCGCTCGCGACGAGAGCGAGTCCTTCGATTGGAACTCGCGCGTCTCGTTGCGTTTGGCGTCGAAAAAAATAAGGCGTGCCGAGCGGCGAAACTGCTCGAGCGAAAGTGCTCGGACCAAGGTCTGAGTCTGAAAACCGTTCCACTTGTACGGACGCGCGCAGCCGAGAAAGAAGGAAATCCGACGTAATAAATAACGCTCTTTGCTCTTGCCGACCATCGAGAGCATAGAGCGCTTTTCTTCGTCGCGTTAAACCGTAATCCCCGCGCTCGCGTGCAAATTATTCGCGCGGTTGCGCAAAACTTCGCCGGTCTGGCCGGTCGATTAGGTTGTTTTACAATCTTTCAACTTTGAATACCGGTCCTCGCTACTGTCGTGTTTTTTCGCGCGGCAGTTCACGCCGACCACTGGCTTCGTCAGATCGTTCCTCGTGCGCGGTGCGTCTCTCTCACTCGCTGTCTGCGTTCAACGTCGTTTCAGCGACGAACATTTCACGTCGCCGACCTTATTTCTCGCGACGCGGAGTTGCGTTTTACCCCAATTGCTCCTGGCTGCGGACCGATAAACGGGAGTAAAAACGCCAATTGGCTTTTAAATGATTACAATGTCGACGGCAGTGGCGCAGTGCACTCCGCGGGCACTGCCTAACCTATTTCTGTAACGGGAGTGCGCTCTTAAAACCGACGTTCAGCTCCAGTCGACAACTAAAAGATTTGACTGTTTTGATAAACGTATGGGGTCCCATAAGCTCTAAGTCGAGGAACAAAGACCACGTTTCGCATCTTCACTCGCGGTCTTGACGAACCGCGACAGCCCCCCCCCCCCCCTCCTCTTTTTCGTAAAACGCACTTTGCGCCTTCCCTTAATCTTGATGGATTCGCTCGGCGCGCTTCTTTTGATAACTGACTCTCACTCGGATTTCACGGCTTAGCTCTCTCCCACCGACAGAAGATATATTATAACGAGGCTGCACCTGTGTGCAGCCGTGACACACAGCCAAGCGGTAAACGTCCTGCTCGACTCCGATACTCTTGACGTGTAATAAAAGTTCAGCGCGCTTATTTTTTTCCCTTCTTCTCTGCTGTGTTATATGCACCGTGCCAGATTTCATTTCCGATTCTCGCGGCTTTTTTTTTCTTTTTTCAACTTTGCTTATACCAGTTGCTTAACGAGTTGCTCGCTCATTTTTTTACGGATCTGCGTTTATTTTTCGGCTTTGCAAGTGCACAGCCCCCATTTTTTCCCAGGGCTAACGCTTGCATGTAGTTTTGCTTTATGGCATTTGTCTTTTTGAATAAAATATTTTTTCAACATCTGTCGTAATTTTATTTTTGGTGATGTGTATTTCGTTAGCGCCCATTCTTTCTTTCAGCACGTTTTTGTGTTTTACGTACTACTATATATCATTTAGCTAGGATGAATATCTACAACTATATGTCGATACCATTTTTATAACAACTCGATAAAACGTTTCTCTGGTCGTCAAATAACCAAATTGCATTAATTAATTTCATTATATTATAAAAAAACAATTCAATTTCCAATCGAACATGAATGAAGTATACTGTACCATTTAACTAAAACAAATATGCTCCAGTCTAAAAAGAATCATCGTAACGTTGACAGATCAGTGACCACAATATGTAATTGTTCATCCTTCAGAAATCAGAAAAAAAATGAGAAACTAAACGACACACATGCTATACGCGCTTTCACACACTGGGACGCATGTAATTAAGATCGTTGTCGAAAGTAATTCGACGCGTGGGTGTCGTACCCATCTTCAATAAGCAAAAAAAAAACCGTAAAAAATACAGAGAAGCGCACCCGTTTAAAAGATCGCTGCGCGCGTGTCGTCAGATGAAAAAAAAAACCAATATGCGCAAATGTCGATTTTGCGTCGTGAATTTTTTTCGTGCGTGTCAACGTACTCGACTCTGTGCTATTAATATATTTCGTCCTAGTGACATACGCACGAAAATGCCAAGTGAAATAACGCGTCGTCATGACGTTTAATCCTCGCGCGTACAAGCGGCACATCATCTTGACGTGCCCGTCTGTGTGCAAACATTCGAATTTTTCCGCGCTAATCGCGCACAGCATTTACATTGCTTGTATAATACGCGCGCGAACCGCGCGAGATTGATTCGAGGGGGCATAATCGAGGCTTCTTTTTTACCGGCGCGAGAGAGTTTTGATCGGATTCCACGTTCCTATTTTGGATTTCGAATGTGTCGTCGTTGATCTGAGTTTATTTCTCTCTTTCGCGGGATTGTTTTTATATGAATCCACGCTTGGAAATTTGCTAAGTAGTGGCAATTCATTTGTCGTCGGTCTACTTCATTTCGATAATCACGAGCTTGTGACTGACATGTACAGTTGTTGGATAAGTGAATGAATGATCAATCAATACTTGCTTTTTGTGACATAAGATTATGGGAAGGTGTTGAGTGAGTGGACGATTAATTATCTCAAGTTACGGTTATATATTTTCTTATACGTAGCACAATCGAGTGTTCTCAGAATTTACTATTTTAAAAGCGCCTCTTAAATGAAAGGTTATTCACACTTCGCACAAAAGAAAAGAAGCTCAACGCCAAAATTTTATCTTCGAACATACTTGTACGAAAATTGAAAAATATTGCATCGCTTCTCAAATTTTCGATCATTTTTTCCAAGCTTACAGTCGTAAAAATATCATGACGAATAGTAGTTGTAATTTGCGAAACAAAAACTAACTTTATAAGCATCTGTTACAAGCCGAAATAATTTTATTTTTCAAAACTTAATCTTGAAATATTTCTCAGCTTCCAAAACCTTCAACCATTTTTGTCAAGTTTTATACCCTCTGCTACCGTCATCAATATTCGTTTTGCTAATCTTTACAAAAAAGAAAATTTTCGGTCGATTTCGAAATTTGTTTATTCAAACGATTCTCTCATTCCACACCAATGTAACAACAAAGTAGCCTGCAAGGCTCTCAATCAAATTAATTTCTTTGATGCCATACTCTCTCTCTCTCAAAAAATAAGGTTCCATTAATTCAAGTTCATAACCCGGCACGATCCGTTTTTTATTCTCACAAAAAAAAAGCCGACACGCGTATCATAAAACATCTGCGTGTCTTTTCGCACGCCGGCAAAGGCATCTTTGGCCTGCATTTCGACAGTCCAATTTTCGTCGAATCTCGCACGCTTTTAATTACATTATTCCCGTCCTGAAAAAATCGAGCCAACTCAATTAACTCTCGCAAGTAACCCTTTTATCGTATTTTTCTCACCGAATTATTCGATGGTAGCATGATATACCTGAGGCTGTAGCAGCAGTGGACAGTCTTATCGAAGAGTTGTGCAGTTGCGCTTATGTACTGCAAGTTTTATCGTTGCTCGTAAAGTTGATACGTGAAAAATTTTCTAGTTATGTGGTAGCGGCTAACCGCTTATATATGATAATTTCATAGAGTCGAGGAGTAGGAACCGGAGAGTAATTTGCGCACTAGGACTCGCGCGCATGTCTCTATTTCAATATTGTGTCGATGATGTAGTCATAAAAGTTTGACTTATCTGGAATTACTGGCACAATAATAATTAGTTTATCTTTTACAATATTTCATGTGCTGTTTTCCATTTAGCGGAACGACTTCGCCGCTTCAAGTAAATGTCAGCGTTTTTCAAACCCGTAAAAAAATTTTTATGGAAAATTAGCCTTCATAATAATTGAAACAATTCAAACTCAAGTCAGCAAAATGTTTGCCTCTTTAACGGTCGGTGAAAGGACATTTAGATGCAATCACTATTATCGAAAAAGATAATCCTTGAAAATATCAGTTCAGTTCTCTATATTTTCCCCCGTTCAGAATTACTCGTGTCAAGTACGATTGCAGTCATGTGTATATATGCGATTGCGTAAAAAGGTCGACTTTTATCGGTATAAATCACTGCGTCGAATGATGAAGAAAAAAAGGAGATATGGAAAGTATGGCAATTCGTGTGGCGCCAAGTTGTGCAGTAGTAGCATTTTGTTGATTTGACAAATGGGCAAGGAGGGCAAGTCCGTTTTCTAAATTGATTCGCATTGCATTGCTTAATGGCATTCCTATACAAGAAAATTACGAGCTCATTGACTCCGCGTGATTCCTCGAGGTAGGGGAGAGTGATTCCCGCGACTCTTAATTAAATCAATCGTGACGCAGTCGCACATCTACGAATTCGTAATTTTTAACATAATTCCAAAGTAATCAATATTTTTTGGTCTGTTTCAGGTGAGCACACGCTTCGCATTTGGCACCACGTCGCGCGCCCACGTAAGTCGCAGCGCCATCGATTTAAAATTCAAATCGGCGCGAAAAAATCGTACATTTGTAAAACTGGAGCGAACGATCGACATACTGCTCGACCAAAAAAAAAAAGAAAAAACATACAAAACGATTATAGCTCCCACAGTCTCGTGCGTGCATGCAAATGATCGTTGACCCAGTGCCGATGGGCATACGCAGCGAGAAACGCGACCTACTATCGTTATATTTGCGAAGGGCTTGAGTGCGATTCCTTTTTCAAATAGATAAATACGTGGAGATTTATTATAGCGTCGTCGTGTGATTGAATCTATATACACAGTTTAAACGAGCTGATTGGAGAATATTAATCGCTTCTGATTACACTGCATTGTAGATTCGTCGTTAGATAATGTTTGTATAGAAATTTTCACTTATATATGCAAAAGATACAGATGGAATTAATCGTCGTAATATATTTCCTCGAGATAACCTATACTGGATTGCACTTTATTAAGTGCGCGATGTTGTATATGATGGTTTTTTTTTGTTCTCGCAGATACACTCGGGATTGAATTTATTTCTGCAAATCTCCCGAGCCCGCGCGCGCACACACACATATCGGGTTTTTTTGAAAACCCTTCGCGTCGACCGGTGAAAGTATACAAGAAGAAAAGTGTGTCATGGATTTTAATGGATTATAAAGTAATCATTTAACTTATCGACAAGCTCGCGGTAAAAAACGAAAGAACGAAAATTTTCTCACCTTGCGCAAAAAATACGAGGCCGCTAACGAGACTATTTCGCGGCGTGAAATGCACTTTAATATGTATATTAAGGGCTTCGCGTCTCACACACGCACACACACGCACACACACACACAAAACTGGAAAGTCACGTCTGGCCAATATTGATATATGCGTCGCGTGGCTATTTTACATTTTCGCGTGCAGCGACAAAAAGATTGGGATGGGGGAGGAAAGCGACTTGACAGCCTATATTGTGGGTGGCGGATCTGTGTATGCGTGTAAAGCAAGGCCATCCTTCTGAATGACGTTTTTTCCGTGACGAGTGAAATATAGTTCGTCAAACCAGTTTTACAAACCCAACTCTGTTTTCTCAGCGTATTATAATTGTAACGATAACGGTCGTCGCAGCCGCCTCTTATACGATAATGTAAGTTATGGAGGGAAGGTTGACAAATTTTATGATGCTTGGATGTTGTTTTTGGTTTTTGCCTCTTGTGTTAATGGTCGCGGAAATGTAAAAGGCGTATGCACGTGGGTATTTCGTTAATTTTAGTGATTTACTGTTGTTACTTCAACGTTTTACGCGTATCGTACTCGTCTTATTTTCTGATGCCTCGCTTTTCATTTTAACCAATGCTGCTTTACCGTGAGTTTATTAAAAATTTTGTACATTGAAAAAAATTATTTCCGCGGCTCTCCGGTAAAACGCGTCGGCCCATTTTCGTCGTTTGTATAAAATACACAATTTCGCCAAGTTATTCGCAAATAAACCGCAGATTCGAAGTATCGGAGACCCCTATGGGAACGCAACTATTTTTCTTTGAAGATGAAAATTGTCCCAGTGGAATGAGCAAATCGTACTGACACTTTTAACACCAAGAGCGCCGACCGAAAAATAAAAGAAAGAGAAAAATTGAAAGTCCTTTATCGCGGATGATCCAGCGATATTTCCGACAATCGTCAACATCAGCGGCGCTCCTTAATGCATGTACTCTCGCTCTCCGCCGCCTGTAATGAATTGCTCAGTGCGCAAGCGGGCGACCTTACGTCTTCTTTTTTATTTCGTTCCTCTTCGCAGAACCGCGCACGCCTTAAGATCCCTGATTTTGCACTTTGCGCGCACGCCCGCACACTCGCATCTTCGAGATCTTCGAGATCTTCGAGATCTTTCTCGCGTCGTTTCATTTTTTTTCTCTTTCTCTCTTCTTTTTTTTTTCATTTTTTTATCTGCGTTGACTTTTTTCCCCTTTATTCGGTGGGAGCTGCGTGAGGGTAAGAAAGCATAACGCATGCCCGATTGTAATCGCCTTGGGATTTATCATGTTCACGGCGTTTCAACGCGTATTAGCCACCGAAATGGTCAATTACGTTTTCGGGTGGATATAAATAACGCGCTGCGTGAATTATGAAATCGTTATTTGCGAGTAGAGCCGAGCGCGAGGCTCTTGAAAGACGCCGTGATGTCAGTGCGGCTTTTTTTTATAAATCAGAGCTGCGCTTTTATTATAATTAATTGTGCCCCAATGAAATCCATTCATAAAGAATCTTTGCGTGATCCTCCAGAAAGATCGCAAATTTAACATTTACACGCGTATCGTTCGCAGTTGCACTCTGAAAACCGTTCAGTATGCGTATCCTCCCAATCCGATGTATCTACAGTTTCAACGAAAATGTATGTCATTTGTGAGAAAACGCGTGTTTCTCTTTTTTTCTTCTTCTTTCCCGACGTCATTCGGCAATTTCATAATGCGGAACCGCGCGAGAAGTGGGAAATCGACGTGCATTAAGCGATAAAAAAATATCAAATCTTGAGGCGCGTCGACAGCAGTGAATGCCGATACGCGCAAAAGTCAATGGAAAAATTAATGGCACCTTTTAAAGACCAATTCGGAGTGCAGTTGACGAAATAAATGAAGTTTCCGTGTTATATCTTTACGGAAGTTTTAGCGTGTACGCGTTATAGTAGCTCGACACGGATTTAAAGTGAAAAAGTGCGTTGCCTTGCGCATTAACGTTTGTTTATCTCGTGGGAGCACCTGCAACGATATCAAACAGTCTGAGATATTAATTAAGTGTTGCGGGTCTTTGCTGACAAGTATAGGTTGTCGTTCGACTTTCATCTATACAATTTCCGCGTATGCGCGCAGTTTACGTCATCGTATAGAATCATTGAAAATTCGTACCGACACTCGATATCATACTATCTCGAGCGCACTACTTTGTACAATTTAATATTCAACGCCAAATATTGAAAGTGTAAGCAGGAATGCCGACTCGGTCTAAACGCTTTAAATGGATTTTCACTTCATTCAAAAGCTTCCATTTCCATTAGGTCGGCTATTCTCTTTCAGGCTTATACGATCAAGATAATACGATCACTCTATGCAAATCTTACGCTTCTTTTTGGGCTATCGTTTCCAGGTATTTATAAACTCTATACTTTGCTGGCACCGTAAACAAGCATTTTTGCTAATCGAAACCAACGCGTAATTAGATAAGAACTTGGCAAACGTCGAGACACGTGTATTATATTCATTAGCATGCGGCGCCAGTAACCCGATGTTAAAATCAAAAAGGAAAGAGACAACGCGATAGGTGCACGTTTTTGGGCGTTGCGGTTTTGTCATTGAGCTTACATACTCGAATAATGTTGCCACGTGACTTTTGTTTTGTTCAATTGCACATTTACTTTTATCAATAGCGATTACGACTTGGTTTTTTTAACTCGTGTACTAATTTGTCAATCGAAAATTCAGATTAGAATAATACCAATCAAACGTTTCGTTAATGCGTCATTCGAAGTTTTTTTTTTTTGTAAGATTAAAATTTCGCATGTTTCGACTAACCAAACTTTTTACGCGTTGTTTTCCACTTGCAAACTGCCAAGATTTTTTTCTTCGATCCGCGTAAGACAAGACGGCAATTATTAATTAGTCAAGCGAGTCCATTATTCATTATTGGCACATTCGATTTAATTGATAATGATACCGCGATCTCTTTTTTTGTAATTCTATCTTTCCACGTGCTTTGATTGTCAAGCTCGCAATTGATTTCGAAATGCCGCGGTTTATTTATTGAAAGTATGCGTAAACTCGATATCATTTCTTTCAATGTTAATGCAAAATTAATTCAAGCTGCACATGCGCGATAGTTTTGATTTATAAACCGTGAAGATTAATATCTTTAATTTAAACTAGAAAAGTATATATCCAATGCGCATATTATGCATGATAAAAAAAATGCTGTTGTATGCTATTCCACTAATTTACGTAAAATAAATCATAATAAGTAGAAAGAGATTGAAATTTTCGTTCCACCGTCGTTGTAAACGATTACAAGTCATTGGAAATAGCCGATTAATTTGATTCAAAATTACATCAAGCGAAACTCTTTAATTAATAACCGCACGGAAAAAGCTGAATGAAAGCGCTGCTAATTGTCAAACAACTTTAACTCGCTAATGTAAGTGACCGTATGGTGTGGTGACTCGCTACCGACGCATGGACCGACTTAGGGAGCATTTAATCGCATTCGTCAGATCGTCATCCACAAAGGTGCCAGCGAAAAAAACTATTAACGAGCCAGCTTTGTGCACTTATATACACACAAATTTCGATAATTTTCCACATACATGCAAGTTTATTGATATTATGTATTATACTACTACTCAAGATGCCACACTTTGTTATTGATTATGTTTTAACTACTTTTCAAGTTTTGAATTCCACACTTTCCTTCGCAATATTTGTACGTGTCTCAAAGAATATTAAAAATCACATATTTCAGTTAAAGTATTTTATATTCGAGGCAAAACTCGTCTGTCGCATTCTTCCTCGAAACTATGCAAAACTGTCTATCATTACTTAGCTAGTATAATTAACCGGCAAAATAAGGAAAAACTATAACCGATTCGGGAAAAAATACTCGACAATGTATTTCAAAAAATAATAAAAAATACGAACCAGCACGTCCCTACTATATAATTCACAGAGGGTTCGAAGACATGACTGTCAAATAAATCATTATAAAAATTCCGATATAAAAACACTCCAAAATAATTTGTCAACTTTATTATTAATGTTCAGCCAATATTTTTGAAATTTTAAATTCTTGAAAACTAATAACCATGAAAATAGATGAGATATCACTGTATTCAATCGATATTTTTTGTGCGTTCAATCGTACTTTATTTCACATCATAGTACATGTTAATTTCTAGCTGGTGAGAAAATCTCTCACGCTTGTTTTTAGTGAGTGAATTCATTTTATTAAGTGAATGTAACTCATGACGTTAGTATATATTGAAGGTAAAATTCTTTCGTCACATAGTTTATTAAAACCATTTATCATCATACCAATCAATGTTTTTAATCGATCTATCTAAGGACTTCCGCTACTATCACTCTGCTAATATATCAATGAATAGCTGAATCATTGAATCATTATATCTGAAGTATTATAAAAATGTCTTACGTGCCACATTCCAAAAATCTTGCTACTACTTTTTATCTTTTTCCCAAAAAGTGATAACGTTCAATTTGAACTGTTGCAGACGGTGTTTCATGCAAGTCTTTAGATTTATTAATAATCTCTACCTTTGCATAACAAAGTTTTCCATCTAAAACAAATAAATTTATCGCTATTTATATAATTCCATTTAATTGAATATCACATACACAAAAGCCGACATTACTTATAGATAACCAATTTTAGTCAATTGAAATTTACGTGGGATGTTTAATATTTGCAAGTGATGCATTTTTAACATGTAAATCCGCTGCTAGATGAAATTATCATAATTTAAAGTTCGCGAATCTTTTCTAAAGTGTGTAATAAATGAAAAAAAATGACATGCCAGTAACTTAAAATTAAGAGAAGTATTTAAACATGACTGCTAAACAAGTTTTTTCAATAAAAATATATGACATGGCTTTTGCAAAAAGAGCATAGACAGCTTTCCATGCCGTTTGATCAAATAATATGTATATTTCATAAAAGTATACAAATCTGATTGAGCCGTCCGTCGAATCTAAGTAGAACAAGTCGAGTATAGTGAGACATCGGAATGATCGATATTATTTTTAATGACTTTTTACTCAATCTTTCACAGGAAATAACATGTCAGCTTGAGAAAAAGAACTCCACTTGGACTTTGTAAGTAAATTTGTTACGAAACGATCAATTTGTTTTTTTTTATTTCATTGATTAACTTACAAGCTTTTTATGCCTCAGCTTACTGGCGCCGCAATTTTTTTTTCTTTCAGCAGAAATCAATCAAAGCAATGTAAATCACTCAAGTCAAGAGAATTTCCTAATTTTCAAAAAAGATTATATTTCATAATCCATTGAATTGTTAGGCTAGTTTCAGATAATCAGGGTATAAAAAATATCAGCTGTACGTAGTGCACAACATTTTTTTTCAACGAGACACACCGGATTTCGTTCTTGAGTAATCAACGATCTAAACTGACCTTTCATCCATCTCACTATTGAAAAAGGGAAGAAAACGTAGCTTCATGAAATTATGATAGACGCAGCAAAGTAATTACATCTTGTAACACTAAGTCTCAGGCCGTTACGAAAGCAAAAATGCTTCTATATCTAAATCGCATATTCCAGGCGACGTACGCGTGACACTAATCCACTCTAAAATCACTAACTGCGTTTCCATACATTAAACAAACTATTAGCCGTTGCGGTATTGCCATCCAAACTACATAAAAAAAAGCGCAGACGCAGGAGGCAGCGACAGACGATTGGTTAAAAGGCGGCGCGACGAAAAGAGGAGGAAAAAAGAGACAAATAAATAAGTGTTAGCGGTGGAGCATAATTTACATTACTGGCGCCAATGGTCTGCGCATTATGGTTGCGCTTTTGAGCAATCGCTTACATGAAGGATTGCCGCACACGTCGGTTATGTTGGCTACTACCACATGCACGCTCACTTGATCAAGGGAGTTAAAGGCGATGCGTCTATCTCATGCAAGTCTAATTTGCGCCTATATATCTGTCCATTTCTTCGTTTGCGCGCGACGACGACGCGCTGACCGTTGCATCTCGCGCGCGCGCGCGCGCGGACTCTGCGACTATACTTTCAATGAGAGCGACATTTGTGGGCGTGAGTTATGTACTTACTTACTTTGTTCGCGTCAATTGGATTACTTTGTTATGCGCGCCAGGCTTCAGTTTTATATCTCGCATACTTCTCTCTTGAGTCGCTGTAACGACTATCGCGCCACTTTCTCGCGGCTCCTACTCTGTGCCCCGCTTGTTCTCCCAAGTAGTTCCAATTGCCGCCGCGCAACTCGAAAAATTGCAACATTACAAGCGAATAAAAAAAAAAGAAAACCTCGAGCGTGAATCACGCACAATTGAATTGCCAATAGATCAATGGAAAACTTTGAACTGTCATTATTCAGGCGATCGCGCGCGCTTTTGTCCTAATGCATATGTAAATGGAAATTGAATTTATGTGCGCGCGGGCCTCGCAGCTGATACGTCAAAGTGAACCTATCGATAATTCATCGCTCGTCAATTTGCTTTCGTTACAATCGAGACCAGCATCAACTGGTGCACGCGCTATATTTGTATTCCGCGATTAATTATTTGCTGCTAATTGCCATTGAAACGGCGGCGCCGTTTCGCGCGCAGACACAAAAAACAAATAAGCAAGCCAAGTGGGAAAACTGGCGTCCGCGCGGTATTTTGTAATGAAGCGTTTGCCATGCGTCTCGGTAGAGAGAACGGATTTCATATTTATATTGTCGTGTCCGCTTTTAATCTCAATTATAGGGCATTATACGTTTGTGCAAGTGAACTTTTTTTTTTCTTGACACGCGAATGTCACACATTTCTCGCCTTATTCGCGCGTGATAAATTCTTCGGCACGCAAGTTTCTTTCAAAAGGCACTTTGCGCATAAAAGTACCTCGAACGGCTGTTTGACAACTTTGTTTGTTCAGTTAAACAAACATGCGTCCAACATAGCGTCCACTTGTCGTCAATTTTTTTCCCCGGCCCGTCGCTAATAACACGTAAACACGTTTTCTGTCAGTGCGCGACAATGCCTTGCTGCGAATACGTGATGC
This sequence comes from Phymastichus coffea, assembly GCF_024137745.1. Taxonomy (NCBI): domain Eukaryota; kingdom Metazoa; phylum Arthropoda; class Insecta; order Hymenoptera; family Eulophidae; genus Phymastichus; species Phymastichus coffea. Next base: position 178,676 of record NW_026706916.1, read on the forward strand.
GCTAGTTCGTCGGCGACAAGTCGGTACTTTCGCTTTTAATTATAAAATGTAGGGTCTCGATTTCGCGCATATATATGCGCGCAATTGCTTCAAGCACATTAGCGCAGTGTTCTCCTGACGCCCGGAATTATGGCCGATTAGCTCTGACTTGATGAGCGGCGATTTCAATTAAATTGTGACAAGTTGGCGACTCAATGGACTGATAATTATTGAGTCCCGTCGGACTGGGTTATTGAGTTTGAAAAGTCATTTTCGTTTAACGAGACTTTTTTCGGGTACGCTGCGGTCAAACATTTCAATTTCGAATTTGCCGCGACTTATCAATTACATTTAATTGAACCTTTTTGTTCGGTGCGTTTCGCGTCGTGTGAAAATTCTGAAAATTGCAAATATTGAAAATTTATCTACGTGATCGCATGCCGTTATTCGACTTGGAAAAATACGGAATCGATGAATAGATATAAGCAACAAGCTCATTCCATTCTTGAAGAACCACTGTGGCGGGAAATTGCCAAGACGATGTATCGGGCGTAAAACAAATTTCGCAAAGGATTGTAAAACAATTTGGCTCGTACAAAGCCTCATTTGCTCGCTGTTCTGTCTATTTATAAAAGCATCAAACCACATATAGTTGCTTTTTCAAGTGTCGCTACATAATCCCATAAATTAAAAATAATGTTGATGTTAATTCCCCTCGATTACCCTTTAAGACGAAATTTACGAGGATAATAATAATACGCGAGCGATCTCTCTGCCGAAAACATTTACGATGATGACGACCAGATGTACTCCACTAAAAAAAAAGCAAGGAGCTATCGAAATGAAGCATGAAGCCTGTACGATGTATAATCGCAGCTGACACAATATTTTTACGCTTGTAAAATCCTCAAACTGAAGGGCGCGTCACGCGAGCATCCTTAATAGGATTAAAAGCTATCGTGCCAAAATGACGACGGGACTATCTTTAAAGAACGACGAGGGGCTAAAACCGTCAAATTGGTATTCAATTGATTGAACGAAACTTTTTTTCTTTCATCTCAAGTTTGTCACGAGTACCTCAATGAGAATCGTAAAAGTGAACAAGTAAAATATTAAGAATGTCACATTTCAGTTATAAAATCCTCAGCATTTGACTATTATAATATTAGTTGTATATACCGATGAAACGAACGTGCACGTAAATCATTCTAACGAAAAGCTTTTCAATGCTCCATCTCTTCCAGTTGTTTCACAATTCGTTTTCCCTGTATCATCGGAAAGAGTATAAAAACTATGTTTACAGATGCAATGGGAAATTGTACTTGATGCGTTCACGTGGAAAAGGTAGTAGAAATTAATAAATTTAACTGCTCAAAACCAAAAAACAACTTATTGTATTCGAACTGTCTAGCACTTGGTATTCGCGTTACATCATTTTTGATCGATTTCTTAAATAAGCTGTAATACCTTCTTACACACACGCATAAGATTAGAAACTTTTTAATTACGATTTTTTCTTTATACATTTGCCTGCCTTCTTTATTTTCTTAAACGATTATTTCACACACACATCAGATTAAGCTATAAACAACTAGCTGAGCCATACGATGTCGTCGTCGCATTAATTACACTTGTAAATGTTTCAATCATAACCAATAATCTCTGTATCCTTCAACTCCGTTTTAAAAATTTATTTTCGTTCTTGCGCAAAGCTCGTTGCTTCGGGCAATGTCTCGGGGATAACAAAAAAAGTGTAAAAGTCAATAATATAAGCCGTCAACGCCGGGCACATGCAGTGACGAGTATCATCAAACGGCGCCAAGCAATTTCTCAAAAGTTAGATAGCGCTTATAATGTCTGGAGAGGAGGTGGTGATGGCATGATGGCATTGTCCCTCCGCGCTCGCGTCTTGAATTTTGGTTTTACGCCAAACACAATGCATAATAAACTGACCGTTAAAGCCTCGCGCGAGCGACGACGGGGTGAACGACTTTTTTACGAGCAACTCGACGAGAGAATTTCTTTTTTTTCCTCTCTCTCTCTCTCTCTCTTTCGCACATCTCTGTTTCTTCTGTAAGTACGTGTGCGCGTTGTGAATCTCCCGTAATGTTATGTCTATACTTGGAAAGGCGTATGATTTACTGGCCGATATAAAACTTGGATTTGACAAAATTGACAGGCGAATTCTCAGAATAGCACTCGTTAATTATTTCGATTAATCGGACGGAGTTTGAAATGCGATAGTTAAATCAAGCGTGAAACGCATATGATATATATTTCAATCGATTCGGTTTTATATTCATGAGCTTTTGCATTGCGTCGTGCGGTATATTCGATTGGTTACGCTAGTGAAAATATTGCCGCAGCCCGATAAAAACGAGGTCGGGTACGGCATAAAAACGAAAATACGTAAAAACGAAGCCAAAAAAAATATATATATATATAAATAAATAAAAGCAAAAAAAAACAAAGAAAATGAAAATATATTGTGCCGGAATAACACGAGCTGTCGATAGCGATCATCTTCATGCCAATGATGTAAAATGTGCTTTTCAAACTGACACACTTCTGCACAATCCATAGGCGATCGCCTCGCGGCATGCGCGCACACGCGCAGACTGGATACGGCGAGAGAAGTGAGCGTACGGCGGGAAGGCGTCGAAAGATCGATCGATTGGCTGGGACGATCGAACGATCGGCAAAGGGGGCGGGGGCGACATCACGCCTCTCTCCCTTTCTCGCAGCCGCGGCCGCGTCAAATGGGCATCGTGAAGATTTTGATGGAGTGGTTCGTTTAAAGTTGGCGAGTGGGCGCGACGTGGATTTAGCGTCGCGCGCTTCCGCTTGGCGTTCGTTCTAATGGGCCGCGATTGCCGACCGCCTGCGCGCGGCTGACAACGAGCGCGCGAGTTGGTCGACGACTGTTCGTCAGACGATTTTATGGGCGTTGCCGCGCGCCCTCGGATGTTTACACGAGCCAGCGGAGAGCCCGTGTTTTTCGGGCGACAAACTTCAAATGAAATTTCAGCCTCTACTCGAAGCCGGAATATCCGAACTTCGCAGCCCCGCTAACTAAACCGTGTAGATGCATATTCATGCAACGAAGCATTATCTCGTTACATCCTGTCGCGGCTGTGTAATTTGGCTATCTTTGCGCGTTATAACGATTTAACGCTTGCCATACGTCGGTCATCGCGTGAAAATACCGCTAGCGTTAATTATAGTCACTCGGCGACTTGTATTGTGTGTGTTACTCGTTTAGATTTCATCAAAATCTTAACAATAAAGGACATATACAATTATAAACAATTATAGTAAAAACATCAAATATTTTCTTACATTAATTTACATTTCAGATGATTTTATTAAATTGAAGCCTGAGTTTAATTACGCTTGCAAGCGGACGTATTCTATCTGCAGTAGGTGAGTTGTGAAATCGATTACACGGGCGCTAATGCGCGTATAGTCCAACCTTCGATCTACAAATGGCATATCCGTCATTTCGAAGCAATGAAAAAAATTAAAGAACGTTGCAATTGGATAAAAATTCGAATCGTCGTACAGCTACAGCTCAAGGTTATGAAACATCGACGTCTCTCTCAACGCTCGGAAAAGCCAAATGAGCACGCAAACCCATATGTATATATCACTCGGTGTACAAACGATGAGTGTACGCATTTGCTTTCATCGCTATCGGGCTAGACGACGGCGATGTGTAACGGTTCGACTTCCGCGACTCGTCGGGCGAATTTCGCGGTACATGTAGCGGAGAGAGAAAGCAGACGCGTTTAAATCAACAGCTTTGATATGGCGCTGCGACTCCATCGTCGTCAATGGGGCTTTCTCCTCTCTTTTCTGCCTAGATGGCTCCTTATCGCACGACGACGCACGGCCCGCTCGCAGGCAGACCACTTCATGGGCGGTCGTATGGGTACGTCTAGCGATTTGACGTAGTCTTGCCATTGACGACGTTCCCGTTTTCGCTGAACATCTGCGAGAAAAGAAATCTACCATGGTGTAAAAGCCTCTCGAACGAATGAAAAATAGTTACCGAACTCTCGAATGAATCGTCGACTTCATGTTCCGCAAGTTCAGAGACATTTTAAAAGTAAACGTTTAACGCCGAAAAGAAAAAAAAGAAGACGAAAACAAGAGCATTCATCATTGCACCGTGCGCACCACTTCTAGGTTGTACAAACTTGAAATTCATAAATGCGCGGCAAGTCGTAAGTCATAATACATACGAGATGCGGAGTCGCCTGCCGCCGCCGCCGCCGCCAGTGCAGTTGACGTGGCCAGGTAGTATATAGTCGTAGCGCCATTAAATTATGCGACGAGGCGTAACGAGGAAGGTCCTCGGGGGGGTTTTAAGCCGTGAAACGTCAAGTAGGTTGTTAAGAAAACTATTGACCATGTGTACTCTGAGACGTGCACTTATAACCACATACGTGTGTGCCCTTTAACTATTCTCTGATTTACAAGGTTGACACCACGGCCTTCTCTTCCTCCACTTCCTATGCAGATATGCCTATTGTTTATAGGGATGATGCAGCGCGTTTTTAGAGCACGGAAAGAGGTGCCGAAGAATCGCTCATTTTTTTTTCGACTATCTTTATACAAGTAATTTATATATATACGTCAATAAGTATTTTACTGACAGACGGGCACTCTCGGATTTTCCATGCCACGCGCAACAAAGTTGAACAGAGGATTTGAAATTTCCCACACGACACTGTTCAACTGAACGTTTAAAATTTCGCTCCACGACCTTTACGGATAACGAAATGTTATTTGCAAAATAATCTTGGTCGACGAGCTCTGCAACTGACCAAAACCGCTACAAGCAAAAGTGGTCCGTATTGAGTATTAAAAACGCGATCGTAAACAATAATCCGATCCGCAAATTAAAAAAGTTGTTAAAAATTTTGTATTTCACGTGTTGCAAATGCACGCACGCGCAATTCCGTTACTTAGAAGGTAAGCCTATTACGTTTGAATAAACCTTTAAGCTCCTTTCCGTTTGCTCGAACTCACACTCGCGCGCGCTGATAGCACCGTAGTCGCCGTCTAATTGGATAAATGGCGACCAGTTCGCAGGTGCTCGGCTTAATTAGAGGACTAATTTCATACATTATGACATTCTCGGAGGGGTTGGATAACGATGAGCCGAGAGAGGCTTCGATGAAGTAACCTCCGCAAACGTAATATAAAGTCGCGCGTTATCGGCGGCCCGTATGTTTGACTTTTATGCGAGCCATGTTAATTTGCTTATTTTATGCGCACCTCGGTGCTTAATCTTTGGCCATAATTTATTTTATTATTATGCTATGGTAATTTTATCAGTTTCACTTCTTTTTTTTCTTCTTTTTTTTTTATTTGTTGGCGGAATTTTGCGTTTTTTAAATATGTTTGTGACTTTTGCGATGAATTATCGCACATTTTTGCATAATATTCACTAAGTAGATATGCGTAGAAAATGAAGACGTTTAGGAGGAATCAACGTGACTTGAACGATTGAGAGCCATACATAATATCGAAGAAGTTGCGTAATAAATATTTTGAATTTACAGCCGAGCAGTGTTAATCGAGTTATTTTTAACCTCGTCACCCCAATTTCGCTATGATATACTTGGATTTTCAAATCCGAATATACCTTGTACTAAATTTTTGAAGTACGCTTCAAGACACTAATGTGAGAAAGTTGACATTCCGCCGGGCACGGGTGATCTTCTCTTGGCTCGCAGCTTCAAACGAAGTGATTTTTCATATTTGGAGATCGTTACGCGAGAAATTATTTGTTTTCCTCAAGCTATCAATTGAATGATAAATCATACTGTTATTTAATCCTTGAAGAGCTCAAAATGAGCATTTCAAAAAGTCAAATGGCTACTAAAAAAAGAAGCAAAAAAAGACACGAGTCACGCCTGAGAGCTCACAGCGGTGAGCCGTGTAATGCCGTAGAGTGGCGGGTATGCAGCGGCGTCGCGCCGAGCGCAATAAACTTGCGCACTTTACACGTGTCTCTTGATCCCCGGCGTCGAACGAACTCGCTCGTCGCCTTTGACGCGGCCGCGTGCGACCGATTGTCGTCGCGCGCTCGAAATGTCGGGCGTGGGTCCGCGGGGGCCGCCGCGATGCCCGATCGGCCCCGTTCGCGCTCGTCGACGGATTAACTTGGAAAGCTTGTTCTGCGCCCGCAGCCGAGCGAAGCAAGTCCCTTTCCGAACGTAACCCGTGGCGCGTACGCGCATCCAATATAAAGATATCGCTCGCGTATTTGGCATTTATTGAGGGAGCGAAAAGGAGAGAAGCTTGTCGCGTCGGCTTCCGGCAGTTTATGCAAATTGCACACGCTGCTCGGCGGCGGACCGCCTAGGAGGCCGTGAGAATCGCATCTCAGCCGCACATAAATATCAAGATGCGTGCGTCGGATAGACCGCTGGAAAAAGTCGAGTTTCGTGAGAGCCAATTTTGCCGGCTGATTGTCTCTCTGACATAATCGCGAATTATGTGATTTTAAATCGTCTCTTATACAATGTTTCTCGTTTTTTCGCCGGACAGGGAGGGCTCTTCTTTTTTATCGCCTTATTTATGCTGATTTCGGTGAGTTGTCTTACAACATTTGCTCGGGGATACAGTTATTGGGTATATATATTTTTTTTCTCAAAGTTTCGCTGAGGGTACAATGCTGATGCTTAATCGACTTGAGGAGAGAGTATTTTGTAATAATCTTATCGTTCAGAAGTGAAGTGGAAGTGCTTCAAGTTCAAACTCGTTTTGAAAATCAGATGACGGGCATGAGGAACGCATTTACATAAACATTTTACATAAATCTGAAAAATAGTCCCGCTTTGAAGGCACGCACGATCTATATCAAAGTTTTTTTTTCCTCGATGTCAATGCGATCATTTCTACTACGACAGACGTGGATAATTTACGAGCGGTTCGAGATTCGCAAATTTCTCTGGATCACTCGGCACTTCGCACTACTTGCGTTTGTCAAAAAATTATTGAAAAGTATCCTATAACAAGATGACAAAGCGACGCGAAATCCAATTCACTTTGATGAAAGGAAAACGTAGAAAAAAACGTACGCGTGTTGTCAGTAGCAATGCACCGAAATCTCGCGAGCTCTGGCCGAGGTCCAGTCAATCGATTCACGCTGGCTGAAAGTATCACTACCGATCGTTGCCTGTATTTTGGGAAAATTCTCACAAAAAATAATAATAATGAGTAAAACGACCACTGCATACACTGCCGCGGCTAGAGGATTCTCGGAAATCAGATATTTATACCTATGATTTTTTTTTTCGTTGCCGATCGCTATCGGATGATCGACGTTTCCTGCGCGAGTATACTACGTTGCCTCGTTTTCAAAAAAGCACCAAATGCGCTGATAAACTACTCATTATTTTAATCGTCGAGCCAGAAACCAAGTTGACGACCCCCCATGTCTTGTCGGCATAAAACATCGTAGAGAAAAGTGTCGTTTTACTCGTCGAATGATTTCGCAAAGAAACTGTATCGGGATACGAAGACACCAGCCCCACCTTTCGAAAGCTGCGGTGACAATACTTGCAATAATAAACGATAAAAGAAAGAAAAAACGACGAGGCAAAAATGCCCAAAGTTTAACGACTTTAGACGCACAAGACGAGATTATTATCGGTTGTCGTCAATTTTGGAATACGCGCGCGCGAGATCTGTCCCTTATCTTTGGAAACTCGGTGCTCGTTTCGCGCCGCGTTCATTACTGCGCAAGATCAGGTTTTTCGTAGTCACGCACACACGTTCGCGCGCACGCTTATATGGCGATTTCATGAATGACTCTCCTCTCTCTCTCGCTTCGCCAAGATTATTCTAGAATGGAGACGCTTCCATTCACTGTATCATATGGCATGCACAATTTCGCAATAAAAAAATTATATACATATATATATATATATATACAGCGATGAGTTAATAAATAAGGCGAGATCGACACTTTGACATAGGATTTTTATCGGCTCGACGGTTGTTGACTTTTGTAGTAGGATTACAAATTTTCGGACGCTGATGAGCAGATGGTGCGGCAACGTTTCGTATGCCCGCGATATAAATAAATACGCTCGGCAAACTTTTGAAGGCTACTGTCCCAATCGCACGTTCATTTGACCGCGGTCGAGAGATAAAAAAAAAAGAAAGAGGAAAAAGCAAGAAACGGACTTCGAGACATCTTAATCCTGGGAGGTATATCCTCGTCGTCGTTCTTTTCTTTCTGCTCATCGTCCAGTTATATTCCGCATATATACACGACTGTGACGGTGTATTCCGGTTTTTCGCCGGAAAAAAAATCACACCGAAACCTATAAAAGTTATAACCACGCGTTGGCAGTGCTTTTTTTTGGCGTGTAAACCGATCTCTTACTTTCCCTCGCTCTTATCACCGACGAAAATCAATATTCTCGTGGATATAAACAAAAATAAATAAATAAAGGCTCGACAAGCCGACGAAAACGAAAGAAGCAGCTGGCAATGAGAGTATGATCGAATAGTGACGGAGTGCGCGGATCTGCCGGCAAAGATCTCGAGCAAAGTTGCGTCGCACCTTCCGCGGCGCTCCAAGTGCGCGCGGCTCCGCTCGTATCGGCTTCCGCGCGGGAGGTGGGAACGACGTCCGATTTTTATCAGTCGAACGGGCTCCGATCGTGCGTCCGTTCGTCGGCTCTCACGCCTGCGCGATAGACGGAAGCGCGCGTCTTCGCTTTCGCAAGCAGCTGCTCGCGATCGACCAAGTCGCTCGTCAAAGCGATCACTCGATAAATCAGCCGAACGTCGCGCGCAACGTGCCGTTTTATGTCAGTGAAAAGCCGCCGCGATAGATCAATTATCGAATGCTTTTCTTGCCGGCCGATAAAGCCTTTCATTTTCAGTTACCCCGTTGCGCGCACGCGCGCGCACTTTGATCCGCAGCGCGCTCGTAAATCATATTTAGTTTATTTGCGACAATCCCAAAAGACCCGCAGCGTTTCTCCCGGGAAATTCCATTTGGCGGTCCCGCGTGCTGCGAATAAACAGACTTTTGCAACGGCTATTCGAATCCAGATCGATGTGTCTGGATTTGTGTGTGCGCGTCACGGCTATAGATACAACGATGATCGAATGCAAGCATTTTCAGAGACGTAAATGACATTGAAAAATGTTCGGCGAAATTGCGCTTAACAGTATGCTCGTGTAATAATAGATTGATACGGTTGATAATTATTTTTAACTGATTGATAAAATGATGAGAGGACTTTAGGAAGATCATGATGATCGCGTGCCTAAAAATCGTATTTTATCTTCAAATATTTTTTTATTACAAGATTGTCATCAAGAGTCATGATATCGAATCTCGTGGTAAAAATCTAAGGAGTTGTTGAGCATCAGCATTTTAAAAACTTTCGGTTATTCTTGTTCAAAAGCACCAATTTGCCTGTCAACTGTGTTCTTCCAGGGTAAATTGACTGATAATTATTTCCATCGAATCCTTCATCCCTTAAAGAATGCGTCCTAGTGCTTTCAATCGTGTCATTAGTGAAAAAAAAGAGTGAATAAAAGATCCCGTTGGGCGTATTAAAGCAGCGCGGCACTTTGACCGCTTCGCGGATTCCGATTTGCGAATTGAAGGCAAAGCTTCGTGACTTGTCGATGGTGCATTTTATTTATAGAACCTATACGGGGAAGCGAATAATTTATCACCTTTGTGAGAATGGCGTGCATTTCTGCTTTTTTCTTTTCTTTTCAACTTTCATCTCTGATTATTGCCCATAATGAAGATTTACGGGAGCATTTACACGTAATCGAGTTATCAAGCAAAGACCAATTCCTGCCGTTCATCGATGTATTAATACTGTGCTCTTCGCTTGTTGAATTTTTTTTTTCGAGGGTTCAACACTCGTCATAACAATACCAACGGGCTGACGCGGGCGTGCGTCCAGCGTTTCGCCGTCGCGCGATTATTGTTCGCGCCGTAATTCATCGCAAACTGAATCGCAAGACGAATACGAATGGATAGTTGCAATTACAAAACAAGCCGCAACGGCAGCGTAGTAGCTTCTGAAAAGGAGAACATAAATCTTTCGTTCGCACGCGCAAAATTAACATTTGAATGTTGCTTACGTTGGGAGAAAAAAAAAAGGAGCGCGAAGCGGGGCAAGCGTGGTGTTTTCCACGTCTTACACAAGCCAAGTGCAATTGTTCACCGCTGTGCGGGGTGTTTTCGCAATCGCTGGCGATCGGAGCGATGGGCCGGCAGGCCCGCGGGAAGGCGCGCTCGCGGAAAGCGGCGACGAAAGGGGAGGACGACGAGACGGCGAGCGAACGCATCGCTCGTCGCCATTTTTCCGTGTGCTCGCGCGCGCCTGCCGGCGTCGGCGCAGGTGTGGGCGCAGCGCCCCCTCCCCCCCTCCTGCCCCCGAGATTTATGGGAATCGTATCGGAGCGCCGGGATTATTGATGGGGCAGCCAGCAGCGGCAGCCGGTCTCACCGTTGGCCTCTACCGCTCGGTCGTGCAACGCGCTCGGCGTCCGGCAAAGCCTACGAGGCCTGAGTTATTGCGCGCGACGCCGCGCCCGCGCGCAAACGACAATGGTGCCGGACAGGCAGTTTTCATCGGGCGCCGCCGAGCGCCATTCGGAGATGCGCAATACGGTCGAGCGCGGCGGCGGTGAAAAATCAATCACGAGGCTGACACGGGGCGTCGCTCCGGTCCTCGGCAAATCGTGGCGCGCGCCGCGGCCGCTCGATCACCCACCCATGAAGACAAAGCCCGCCTGACGCATGCGACATTTGTTACAGATCCAAGGCGGACTATCGCACGCGGTCGGCGCATCATGTCACGAGGTTGGGACAAGTTGAACGGGGGACCAGGTGGAGGCCACACCTCGGCTGCTGCGCTACGAGACTGCTCATAAGCACCGACGACCAAGAGAGAGAAGAGAGAGAGAGAGAGAGAGAGAGAGAGAGGACTGTCCGTTTAGTTGCTTTCTTTTCCCTTTGAATCTCGTTGCCCGAGGACGCAAGCGACCGGATCGGGAATTCACGCGATCGATCCACCACGCGCTTCCAAAGCGACGGCCTTATTGCTGGCCTGGCCAGCTACTATGCGAATTGAAGCTTTCGGCGCACTCGTCGCGGTGAGTATACGCATTGCCTTCTTTGATTTACCAGCAGCCATTGGCGATTACTGAAATCGAGCCGCGACGTCGGCATCGCCCTTTTTCTACCTCGCATCGTTTGCTCTCAAACGAGTCATTGGCTTCGCTGTCCTCCAAAGTTTCTCATCCCCAAGCTGTCGATCTGCCTCTCGCGGGAATCGTAAAAATTACAGTGGCGGCTTTCGAAGCCGATCGACAGCGACGACTTTGAAACTTTGGAGCACTGTGACATCCTTAAGTCAAGCTCCGATTTCTAGAAACAAAGGCTCTTTTCGAATATCGACTTGTCTAGCGTTCCCAAGTATTGTTCAATAATTTTAAAACACATCGCACAATTAACATTTTTCTACTTTTTCAACAGTAAATCAAAGCATCGTGAAAGATTTCACATTTCACAAATTGCAAACTTGTAGTAAGACTATTCTATTATGAAGCAATGCTGTCTGCATTTTTGGTCATAAAAATACGCGTTCAGAAATCAAAAGAATTATGTGTATACGTTTAGGACTAATGAACGTTGAGGATGTGCGAGACGTCTTTGCGGGCTTCTTATTTTATAATTATGACTTTTGTAGACAGATAAGTAATTGTTGACTTTGAAAGAGGAGTTAATGTGCAGCGCAAACGAGCACGACAGGTAAACAATCTGCTCGCGCCAAAGAGTTTCCGACTAAATTTTCCAATTTTAAGCTTGCCAAACTATACGTGGCGTATATCAAACTTTCTATGACACGTACAACATCCTGCCGTTCACGTACGCGCGAGAAATTATCCAATCCTACGATCGCAGAAACAATCGGCTTATGCAGAGAGCCCAAGTCAGTCGGCCCACATATTCGCCGCGGAATAATCCCGCCGCCAACTAAAAAACAAAGCCCTTTGGCGCCGGAGCGACCACACCTCTTCATTGCTGATTAAACGCCCGCATTTGTCTCCGCGCGCGGCAACTCTTTTTCTCCACTGCCACTCGCGTCCGTCCCATAATAGCCCAAGCAATGCCGACCACCTATTTATACGCCGGGCTTCGGAGTTTTGCTTTCTCCGTTTGATTTTCATTTCGTTTCGGGGCGCCACGTAACAATGGACGGACGCCCGGAAAACAAACAAACAAACAAAAAGAAGGCCTCTGTTATAATGAGATGATCGATGTATAGTGCGCTGACCCAGTGGATTTCGCTGAGTCATCGGCAGTTTCTAAAGAGTTACGATTTTGTTTTTCGGATACGATAAATGCTCCTCGCTGTTACTATTGATCCGCGATTCGTCGAGTAATTATGAGGCGACTCGTCAAACGTTCATTAAAACGTCATTTTCTCTGCTGCGTTAATCTCCTTTGCATTATTTTCAGTTGTGCCTCGTAACCTCCAGACAAAAAGACGGCGTCGCGCATTATCGATTAACCCCCGTTCACAAGTTCGAAAAAAAGTCGATCCTTATCGAGCCAGCAACGGCAAAGCGGCGCTCGCATACCGATACCAATCGAAAGCCAGTATTGAAAATCACACGCGCTCGGAGCGGAACATGCAAAACGAGCGATGCAGAGCCGCGCGACAGGTGCTGACGGCGGACGCTTACAAAGAGCGCGCAGTGTAATTTAATAAAATACTGGTTTCCTACAACAATCAATTTAGAAATGCAGTTCCGCGCAACAACTCCATTACGTTACGAATTTTTCGCTTCCCGTCGCGAGTCTATCGTAATCAATTAGCGTGACTTAGCTGTGATATCACGCTGCGCTCTCCCTGCCGACTTAATTAATGTCCGAGTGAATTTTTATCACCATTGAGGAAACGCGACATTGACGTACGGTTCGCGCCGTGCGTTTCATTATCATGCACGTTTTGCACTGGGAGAAAAAAAAATTGACGCAATACACTTATCCAAATGCGCTAATTCGCATTGTTTGAAGCTTAAGACTGCGTTGTCTTCATTATGTATCGGTGTATAATTTCAAATAGAATTGCAATGTCACTTGCATTGTCGGTATTCGATAATTAGCTGCACGTGAAACGCAAGCTCGTTCATTCTTTTACGATACAAAACTCTGTCGGCTTGACCATCGAAAATTCTACGTTCGCCTGCACAAAAGCAATTCCGAATCCACGAGATAGCATAACAAAATTTTCCGCTTGTCGTTGCGACGGTCGTCCTTTAAATCTGATTGTTACAGTAGAACAAGTGGAAATAGCAGATTGCGCATACGCGAGTATCAAGGTGGTCTCCTCAGCTTTCGTTTTCTCAATTCTCCTTGCTCGCTCGAAAAGAAAAAGAAAAAGAAAAGGAAAAAAAAAAAAAAACGAGTTTGTCTTCGAATGCTACTTTTTCGCCTCGCTGTCCTTTCGAGTGCGTGAATTTCGACGACACGAAAAGTACACGAGCGAACGCTTCGGGCGATCGGAGAAAAATTGAGAAATCCGCCTTCGACGCGCTCGAGCCGCAAGCGCCATGCCGGCGTCGGTTTTCCCAAGCGCTTCGGAGTTTTCCATCAGCCAGCCTATAAACGCGATTCTCTGCCAATGGGATTTCAGAGAGCGGTCTTACGGCAAGCCAATCGCGCGCTCGATTCACGCCCGAGCGACCGCGCGTTATACGTGCATTTTGCAACTCGATTGATTTCTTGCGCTCCTCGCGTTCGCCTTTTTTCTTCTTTCGATTTGCAATCGCCGCCGCTCCGCGAGATTATCGCGCGCTTGATTTTAGTTTATTTACTCGGCGCCTGCCGACCTTCTTACCTTTTGATACCGAGGCGACAACCGAAGTACGGTCTCTGAAAATTCGTAGACCGATCGCAACGGTATATTCTGCCATAAGCGAACGAAAGCAAAAGGAAACTGTAACCGCGTCCGTGTGTGCGCGCGCGCGCGCGCGTGTACTTGAAATACTTGAATAAATAGCAAAAGTAGTTATGCAAATATCGTGTTGGAAACAACGCTATAAATATATGTGTATATCCTGAAAACTGAGCGCAACGTGGATATACAGAAAGAATGACATACGAGTTTCCACTTAATGCCGAGCCAAGTGAATAAGTTCTGCGTTGCCAACATTATTCCCCTCTTAATTACCTACGTTTCAATAACAGTCTCGCGTCGTGATCGATACTACATCTTCTCGCGCGTGCTCACTTTCCGCCTATAAAGATATTTCACCAGCGACATATATTCAGATTCAATTACGACTGGTCCCTATTTCAAATCCTATTGAAGTCTTGGTCAGGGCCCAAGCAAAACGACGCGTCCGCTAAAACATATGGCAGTCGGCGGTTTATGCGGCCTCGCTGCCGACTCGAGCTGATGTAAGAGAGTACTTTAATTGCGCTCTCTCTCTCTCTCTCTCTCTCTCTCTCTCTCTCTCTCTCTCTCTCTCTCTCTCTCTCTCTCTCTCTCTCGGTGGCCGACGGTTATTAAATCAGAACATCGGTGTTTTTTTCCTTCTCGTTTTGTCGGATGATTGATCGCGCTCTCCTGACTAAAAGTGTGTAAACGCCGAAAATTTCGGCACTCGGCCATCACTCGCGACGGATTGTGTGAGTTTAAGGCTCGATCGTCGTCGCGCTTCTCTTTTCGCTATCGCTCGGCGACATATAAATCACGAAGCGAGAAATCCGGCGCGCAAAACGTTCCAATTATGCCGAAGAAGCGACGATCAAAGCGCCAACGACAAGTAAATACTGTAAGTTCGTCACGCTGCAGGCTGAGAGCTTTCCGGGGAGGAGGAGCAGCAGGATTATTATATTTGCGGCGTTATTTGCTGAGGGGCAGACGACCGGCGGATAACATTATGCTACGCGCGTGTATACATGAAAATTGCGTTTCCGTCGATGCGCGCGGGAAAGAGGCAGTCGATGAAGAATTTTTGACGAGCAGTATATAGCGAACGAGATAAGATACGCACTTCAAGGTGTAGAATGTTATAGCGTGAGCGCATAAGAAATGGGTTTTAGTATACGGGACATTACAAAGATGTTTGAAGCGAGTATGGTTGCTGGTTCTTGCTTTACTTGATTATCAGTGAGTAGCTTGTGCAATATGCGAAGCACACATTTATTCTTGTTCTCTGAGAATTGCATAATTAAGAAAGCTGTTCTCGAACTATGCAGTATTTGTCCCCTCGGGTCTGAAAATACACGCAGATCGAGAGAGGATGGGTCTTTACACTCGGGAAAGCGGATTCGATAAGATCGCCACTACTTTTAGTTGGATTCAGTATATATATATATATATTTCAAAACTCATACGCGGTCTTACTGCTAGAGCCACATAATTACATTAGTATATCTCTGAATTTGAGTATCAATCTTCTCGCAATACGACATTTGCATTCAACATTAGTTTTAACGTCCAACTCGAAAGCGTACGTTGCAAAATCGTATTTTTACATGAAAATTATCGCTTGACCGTGCGTCGATGTCACTTCGATAAACATCAGCACCCGGCAACATTAACGAAAACACGCCAGAACAATGCAATGCCCTAGTTGCGCACCAGAGAACGCGTAATCTTCGAAAAGGCAAGAGCGCAAAAGAGATACGAGGAAGACGTTGAGAAGGCGCAAAGAAAAAATGCAACGAGACCTACCAAGATATAAAGACTCGCTGGCATTGTTCGTCGCGTGTGCTTCTCATTCGCGAGAGGCTCGATAAACGATAAGAGAAGCGGCTCGTCGTCCCGCCTATATAATACCCGTTTCACTTGCGACCAGCAGAGAAGGTATATCGGCGAAGCGTTTAGCCGAGAATCCTTTTAGCCGCGCGAAAGGGATGCGCGGCTTATGTAAATAAGCGCCCGATGGAAGCGAGCCAAGCCCTCGAAGGTTACTGCACTATCGCGCGCATCCACTCTGTGCACTCGGAGAAAAAGTAGTCGGCCGCTCTCCACAAATCAAGAGCGCGCGGGCGCCCCTCCCGAGTTTACACGCTCGTTAACACCTCGTAAGAGCGAGCGTCTCTCGCGCGCTCGCTCTTACGCCGGGAGCCCTTTGGCCCGACGCTCGATAACGAGGCGGCGCGCAGCGTATGCCGGCAACGATTCGGCGATCGCGAGTGACCGTATCGCTTCTAGGCCGGCGGCTAATCGGATGCGCGCCTCCTCCTTTTAATTGGCACGCGTTCGCGCTGAGATTAGACCTGCGCGCGGAAATACATCGATCGTTGGGATTCGCACCCTCGCACTCGACGCGTAGAATCGCGAATCGCGTGCCTCGGCGCTTCCTTGTTCCTTCGTACGGAGCCGGCGCATAAATTATTTTACGCGTCAATTAAGATCGCGAGAGAACAAGGGGGGCATTATACGTTTGCGGTATGGCGCCCATTTGCATGCTATGGGAACATTGCGGTCTCTTCTGTTGCTTTTAATTGAGGATTGGAAGCAGCGCGAGGCTGTAATGCAGAAGCGCGCGTGAGAGGTTAAATATTGTTGATAGATTGCGCAGACGTGCATGTCGGTGATAGACGGCGATGGTGCGCCGATGTGGCAAGCGAGATTTATGGAATGGCTCGTGTGGCAAACGCAAATACGCCGCGCGTTCACGGCAAATTTGCAGCGCTTATGGAGTGTAGCTGGAGTGGCGCCAGCCGAGAGATTTGATTGCTCGAGCCCGCGCTGATAATGACGCCAGGCCTCGCGCGCGCGGCACTGCCTCGGTCGCGTTTCCAACGGCGTCGGGCGATCTGCCGACGCAAGGCCGACGGCGCGCGCACCGCGACTTGACGGAGCAATTAACGGACGCATTGAATTCTGTCGACAGGTGGTTTGGCTGACCGCAGTCCTTTGCACGCGGCTCGTTGCCGCCAGTAACCAGACACTGAACTTTTCCTCGCGCAAGCCCAGAGATCATCACTTGGGAGATCAGTTTACTCGCTGGTAAGTGACGACTATCGGCATATTAGCCGAGCGAGCCAAGCGAATCGATCGGTCAACGATTGGCGGTGCTTTGCAGGGCATCGGATGAGTCGACGACGAGGCGCATGACGTATCCCGAGATGCAGTCGCTGATAAGGCAGGAGGGGGGCGACGAAGGCCTACCAGTGGACTGCTGCCCGACGATAGAGGAGATGGTCGAGCCGCAGGGCGGTCGCAATCGGCAGGACATGTATGTCGAGTTGTATCGCGATGGCGAGAACGCGCAACGTTTCTTCGAGTACTCCTGCAGGTCGGATGTACTCGACAAGCCTTGCCGATTCATCGATCGCAAACTTCAAGCTCAGTCGAGATGCGTGCAAAAGTTCTCCTACACCTACGCCATCGTTCAGAATTTGGTCAGTTCGCAAGCCTCGGCAGCCCTAACGCTCATTGCTTTGCAAACGCCCGAACCGCGTGGGTGCGCTTTTCCGATGGACGAGCAGCGTGAGCAGCGTGTGCTTTTCATTTTTCTAGGAAGGCGAGCAGCACCGGAGGCACCGCCATAGGCCAGAACAGTCGCAACCACAGCAGCACCAATTCCCTGCGTTCCCAGGCAACGGCGGCACCTCGTCGTGGACGTTGGACTACATCAAGGTCCGCAGTGGTTGCAGTTGCGAGGTGTCGCCGAAACCGAGGAAAAGGAAGCTGGCGGCGATGAAAGTGAAGAGAACAAGGAGTAGAGGACACCATTCTGCGGCGCGCACCTCGCGTCCCACTACCTTAGACTTTAGTCCCGAGGTGTGAGGAAAAAGAGCCAGAGAGAAGAAAGTGCCAAGTGTTGTTTGTCTTCGTCGCGAGAGGCCAGTGTTTTCCTTTCTTCCTTTTCTTTCTTTGCTGTACCTTTTAAACGACAGATTCTCCTTTTCTGTACGCGTGCCCTCCTTTCGATCATCCACTATTTTTTTTATTTTTTTTATTTTTTATTTGGTGCGTGGAGTAATGGATCCAGCGTTGCATTTACGTGTATGTGTGTGTGGCACGCTCGAGCGAATTCTCTTGAATTCGCCAAAATATTATCTCCGCGTATCTCTTCCTTACTGTTTATAGCTAATGTGTCTCGTATAAAAGTGTTCGCCTCAATGTATCTTTTAATCTCTGTGTATTGATGTAGAGTCTCTCCAAACTTATATCTATGTATAAAGACAAAACACTTATTGTATAGCTACGTTAAATGTACTAAATTTGTAAATCTCAGATACTAGTCTTATACCTTTAAAACAAAAATAATGAAATACGAACGCAGAACGATTCGTAGTTGACAAGTTTTTAGACGTGTGCTCATTTTTCTTCTTTTTTTTGCAACAGAGAAAAAAATACTTTTTCTCCATGCACCAAAATTATTATAAATGTTTTTTAGCTTCCGAAGGAGTATATATTAAATGTGTAAGGCGCGACGAATCTTTTTTTATTTTTGCTAAACCTGCGAATGATGATGACGAGGTGAACAAGAAAGAAAAAAAATTATTACAAAAACATAGAGAAACTTTTTGCATGTACTGCCGCAATACGTATTCAATTAATGTAGCAAGTATAACAATATAGAAACTTCTAATGAAAACAAATATAACAGCTGATCGATGAAATGTAGCAATCCTTTTTTCGATTATTGTACTTGACACTTTTTCCTTTTTACTTCTTATATATTTTGTGTTTTTCTTTAATTTACTTTGCTTTGCTATCGGCGATGATTTTACTTTGTAATTTTTATTTCAAGCAGCTTTTTTAATCAATTGTATTTTTATAAGTCGTTAAGCAAAGCAAACAAAAAAATCTAATGTTTTTTTACGAAAAATTGAAAGTATTGAGTAATAAATTGTAAGTTTACATTTTTACTTAATGTTTTTTATTAGTCATAGTTAAATAGAAATCTTTTCTTCATGAACTAGTGAGTGCGGATGACCTCTAGTTTATTAACAGATTCAGCTCTCTAGTAAATCTTACTAGATCAATAATAAATAAATTTTATAATTATTATACTTCAAATAGTTGTAGCATATTTCAAATGTTTTAGTTAGTAATTTATTCAGTTTTCTTTTTGTGTACAGAACTCTACTTTCATAGTTCTTTATTTTTTTTTTCTACACTGCCATGTAAACTTTGTACATACATAATTAACAAATTAGTTTATTATTTGACGTGACCTCAGTGCACTCTGAAAGATTTCTATAATGAATAACTAAATAATTATAAAGAGGATATAAAGGATCAAGTAGAAAACAAGCAGATAGTGTCGTATGTTTAAAACCTCGTTAGTTTTATTTATTTTTCATTCTAAGTTGATAATAATTGATAATATATAATATTTTGAATATTATTTGACGTTATATACGTATGAAAATTAAAATTCAATGTACAATTTATAATTATCATTTGATTATTTAATAAATCACGAAATTCAACATACCACAATTATGTGTACTTATAAAGGATGAAAAACGAAAATGTGATGTTTGACGAGAGATAGTTGTTGAGCTAAACATCAACAATTAGAATAATGTGTTTCTCTTCAACGAATATCCAAGTTGAATTACAGGTGATCGTTATCTCATCACTTTCCTTAATAAAGTAATTCAAAATGTGTGCGCGCGCGCGCGCGCGTGTGTATGTGTGTTTGTGTGTGTGTTAACTTCAAAGGAATGTGCCTTAATATTAACGATTTTATTATGTATAGAAAATGAGTTCAGGAATCTGTCCAGTTTCAATCGATGTCCCGTTATTATCACCAGCCTCATAGTTGAATGAAAATTTCACTTTACCATTTTTAGGACCGCAGTCTACCGTAACTCTTCTAAGTCCTTTTGATCCGTAATGACTATCTGGCCCCTACAAAATAATTCAATTTGTAAGAACCGTTCAGATGTCTATACTATAAAATACTAAAAAAAACAAACGTCAAAAGTAGCGGAGGCCGTGTAAATAGTATTTGGCAATATTTCTACTGGCTCTTTAAATATCAAACGGTAAGTATAATTGGATCCGTCGCAGCTGAAACTTGTTGAATTTTTAGCAATAACTTTTAACGAAGCAGTGTGGATAAGCTCAATCACAACATCGTATTCGTCTGGTCCGAAAACACTGCCGTAAACTCCATATCCAACGAGAAAGATTCTTCTATCGACACTAAATCTAAAATCATAACAACTCAAATTCAATAATAGGGTGTTATAATTTCATTTTGTATTTTTTAAATAAATTATTATTTTACCTTATTCGATCACTGGTACCATTATAACCCCATCGACTTTCGGTTTGTTGAAAGCGGCAAACAGTTTGCTCCTTTCCCATCATCAGACAACGTGGCATGGCTTCAAATCCGACTCGCGGTTTAGGATTAAGCGTAAAATATAAGAATATTGAGACAATCTGAAATTCAATTTATCTTAAAATCTTGTAATGTCTGATATAATAAGAAAAACCAAACGTCTATACCTCTCTATCAGTCAACAGTCCAGACTGTGCTGGTCCACTTGCAAATTCTTCCATCGACATTAAAGGGAAACGTACTAAAGAAATAGCTCTACCTAAAACCGATCTCTGGTTATCCGGTGTAACTGGTAACTGTTGTCTAACACATTCTGCTTCTGACCATCTAAAGTAATATTTTAGAATTCAATAAATTTATTGCATTGACAAATAAACAACAAATAATGTACAAACATTCATACCTTACTACTGCTTGAAAAATCTTCAGTTCTCTAACTCTTAAAGTATCGCGTTCTAATACAGTAATTAAAGTATCAATGTCAATATCAGTAAATCCATCAGCACCTAATGCATCAGTTGTGAACTTATCAATTGTGTCAAGACAAACAGCGGCAAGTTGAGGTTCATCAAATAGTCGAGCTTGTGCAAGTAGCAAAAATGCATTGTCAGTTGTTAAGTTGCTTCTCAAATAATCCACACAATGTTTTTCCAATGAAGATACTGCATATTTCTTAGCTGTATAAAGGGTTGTCATAACCGTATCAGGATTGATGAATATTTCATCAGTATAAAGAAATAGTAACACAGCCAAAAATGTTTCTGGTTCTACATCAGGTACTTCGATTTCATTGGATGAAGTTGCTAATGTTCCATTAAACATAGCATCAAATACTGCACTGCCAGATGATAGGACTAGTTTATGGGCTGGAATAACACGTTGCTGTGTACCTCTTCCAACTCTAAATTTTACATCTGAAAGTGTTTCATTGTTGAAGAGAAAAGTGAATCTCTCTCGCATAGTTGCTTTTGTCCCTTGCCAATTATAGGTTGATGATGCTGTAAAACTAGATTGTCCATTTTCTACCGGAATACTGGTGCGTGCTCTTGCTTCTGGTCTGGCAATATTGGCTGAGTTACTTGGTGGTCTGCTGCAAATAAAACAATGCAACTGTCTGCTATTAATAAAGCTATGAGATAACAATGAAATGAATGATTACATACTTATCACAATTAGAGGTAGATGGTTCTCCAGCACGAACATTTACTTGTTCCTCATCACACGAAAAGGTAAGAGCTCGTCTAGCTCTATTCAATACAATGTTACCAGCTGGTTGCATGTTCTGTGGTGAGTCATTGAAGGCTTCAGCATTTTCAGCTTCACCTCCTGCAGCAACATCTTCGACCTCTTCATTGTTCAAGCGAAGATTACACAACCTTATTGTAGAACTTTGAATATTATCTAAGGGACCTTCAGATGACATTTTAGAGCGCAGCTTTTTCAGAATCAATTGCCAAAGACTCCTCAAGCTCAATCCAGACAACAAACGCAAATCAAAAGTACTTTTTACTTTGCATTGTATATGATTTTCGAACGTTTTCCGCTTTGATTTACGGATTTTCAATCTTCTATCGTGTAAAGACGTTCTTGTTCGTTACTGTTTGTTACGAAAATACTTCATCCTCATCACACCCGCGAACGTTTCTTTAATACTTTTTCGATACCTAACATAATACTATTCGTTGGACAATGCAATATTTATCACACGTCAAGACTGACAGATCCTGTTCACTATATTTAGGACAGCGCTAAAAAGATGAAAATAATGGACTTTTACTTTAAAAGACCAGCTGTTCTAAAATTTCTTTGTGTTAGTATCATGAAAGCGGGAAACATTTAAATTAACACAAAATTTATAATTTATGAATAACGTTGGCGAGTGTCTTTTATATATGATATCATTAATTCTAATACTCAACCAAGCGCATTATCATAAAATGCGTTTTACTTAAAATATTATTTAACTTTATATTTTGATGTTATATTGCGCGCTTTGTTGAAAATATACGAGACAAGAAAATATTAAAAAAAATCGATGTACCATACTACTACTTACGCTAGAGTACATATAAAACGAGAGTATTTTTATTTCTTTTTTTCGCGAATTAATAATTATTGACGTTTAAATACAACATACCCACAGAACACACACTCTGAGCTAGTATGGACTGTGAGCGATTACAGTGTTGTCGACTATTCGTTTCAGCTTGGCCGATTTCACATTCACATTCACTAATCACTAATTCACATACCAGATGCGGCGATGGCGTCGTTTGTGCGGTTTTTGTAGACATAGGTTATAATTTATGTTTTAAAAAGTATTATAAATTAATTTAAAAATGGAGTGCATAGTTGCAAACGTGGACAATATGCGTTTCGATATTGAAATTGCATTAGACGAACAGTATGGAGCTTTACCTTTACCTTTCACAGGAATGGACAGTAAGTACATTCGACTTTTAAGGGTTCAGGTTATCGTTTGTGTTTTCTTTAAAGTATTTTATAAAGTGCGTACTGAAAAAGTATATCTAAATTATTTCCAAAATTGATGCAGTGATATAAATCAATTTTTTATTGTTACTATAAAAATATAAACGATTGGTGTTATTTGACGAATAAAGTGCAAATGAGCTTAATCATACAATTTCTCTTAATTGTAATATAACAAAT
This sequence comes from Phymastichus coffea, assembly GCF_024137745.1. Lineage (NCBI taxonomy): Eukaryota > Metazoa > Arthropoda > Insecta > Hymenoptera > Eulophidae > Phymastichus > Phymastichus coffea. The sequence continues at coordinate 201,665 of NW_026706916.1, forward strand.
TGTTTTATTTTTTCACAGAGTCTGTTGCAGCAGTTTGTCAATTCTATCCTAAAGGAGCATGTTCTAAAGGTTCAGCTTGTCCATTCCGTCATGTTCGTGGAGATAGAACTATTGTATGTAAACACTGGTTGCGTGGTTTGTGTAAAAAAGGAGATCAGTGTGAATTTTTACATGAATATGATATGTCAAAAATGCCAGAATGTTACTTCTATTCACGCTTCAGTAAGTATTATGTTATAATATCATGATTAATTCAAATAATTTACTGAGAATCTAATTCTTATCTTGTATATTTTTAAATTTACAGATGCATGTCACAACAAAGAATGTCCCTTTTTACATATTGATCCAGAAACAAAAGTAAAAGATTGTCCTTGGTATGACAGAGGATTCTGCAGGCATGGCCCACTATGTAGGCATCGGCATGTCAGGCGTGTTTTGTGTATGGCTTATTTGGCTGGATTTTGCCCAGAAGGACCAAATTGTAAATTTATGCAGTAAGTATTTGAAAACTCTTTAAAATTAAAATACATAACTTTCTTGAATAATTTTACATATAATTCGCGAAATTTTAGTCCAAGATTCGAATTACCGGCTATTCAAGATTTAGCACCTAAGGAAGGCAAGAAGGTGATGATCACATGCCATTTTTGTGGGGAAACTGGTCATAAGGCTATTTACTGTAATAAAATGCCGGCAGACATGCGTGAGCAACAAATGCGACAAGAAATGGACAAAGATTATCATCGAGGTAATGCCAACGATTCTCATCATCATCGCTCGAATATGCATAATGGTCCACGCGGTGATGGCCCTCGTGGACCACAGAAACCTTTGGAAGAAGTTACATGTTACAAGTGTAGTCGAAAGGGTCACTATGCCAATAAGTGTCCTAAGGGTCATCTTGCTTTTCTCAGTCATTCGGGTAACGGAGGCGGTGGAGACAGTGGTGGAAATCTTTGAAACTTCTAATACAAATGAATGTTATATACGTAAGCGAAAATTTATTGCGTTTCAGAAATATTTCGGTGCACATTTATTTCCCGCGCTCTTGAATGAAGATTTTGAATTGTATATGAAATGTCCATTTTTTATTTGTAACATGCAAAAAGTATGATTGATATTTCTTGTAATTAGTTGTATAGATATTCATTTTTAGTCATCTACAGAAGGATTGAAATTTCACGATCGTGAGAAATCTTTATGTTAAGTGTAATTAAACAATTAGCATTGCTTAGGCGATTCGTCAATGAAACAATAAAATTAATAATTTATCAATTTTTTTTATAAGATCCAAACAACGATTTATAAACACGGTTTAGACTATACTTGTCAAAAATACTTTTTCTAATTTTTGATAGTTATTGATAATCAATTTGTTTGCAGAAAATATGATTTCTTTCTTTTAAAAGGATCAAAGAAAGAAAAATAAAGCTGTAAATACATTTCAAATGTTGGCAGTATACTTTATTTTCTAAAAATCCTTAGACATTAATATGTTATACAATATTACGATTAGAGGAAGATGTCATATGCAAGTTCAATTCATTCACAGATGAATTACACCTTGAAATGGATCTAAACAACATTTCATTTGTTTCTAATTTAATTTTATAGTTGTAACTCATTAGGATGAAATTGATTTTTAATCATAATATATACATTTATAATTGGATAAAATACAGAACAATAACTCCCACAAGAACCTTTTTCTTATACTTTTTTTTTATTTTTCAATTTAAAATTATTTCTTATACTTTCAAAATCAAGTAACAACTATATACGATTTAATAGCTCAATTTAAAAACTAATTTTTAGCCAATCATTATTATAGTCGCTTGATATAAATTACAAACTTAATATTTCTACATTTTTTAAAATTTGTACTTCCAGAAATGAGAAGTTTCTTCTTCAATACTTGGAAAATTTAGTACGGAAATAAATAAAACTCCTTTTACGCTTCAGTTCACGATTCTAAACTCCTAATAAAATGTAAAATATGTACAAATGATAATGACTTGGATAGTGAGTACAACTCATTGCACCATTTCAAGTAAAAGAAAGCTTAAACTCTTATTTTTCGCAATAAAAAAATTGTTCAGAAATCCCTGAGCTATAAACTTAATATCTATCTATTTAATTAAATCATAAACAAATAATCTACTAACTGTCAACGTGTTAAAAAAAATGAAACAGTTTACAAAAGAAATTGAAAATACTGTTATCTGCTGGGCTTGATTTTAAATTTCAATATTACTGTTTGTAGTTAAGTACCATTCAGTCATGTAAAATAATTTAATACTTTGGCTTCTAAACTCTGTTTTTCACTGTACTTAATAGTTTTATAATTTTCATATATAATCTATTTTTCTATTTTTCATGTAAAATATATGGCTACCTGCTAATAAAACGGAAGTTATTCTATGAATTTAATATCAATTATATGCAAGCTACCCGGGGATCGAGTGCGTAATTTTATATAATAAAAATATTTTGCAACAATGTAAACCTGGTGAAAAGACTTTTCTAATCTGAAATGCTACCATATCTGTTTTTTTTTGTTTCTTATTAATCTAAAACAGATTCGAGTGTCAATGCTGCTCTACTACAAATGTATAAAAATTTTCAAATTCTCGATCATGAACATGTCGTTTACAAAAATTTGGCTACAGTAACAGTATGTAAGTAGAAAACTTTACAAACGTCTTGTCGACGTTAAGCACAATCTCTGTAGAAAATTAAGTAGCGCCGTAGGCTAAAAAAATCGAAAGAATGAGGGTGATCTCAACATCCTATATAACATTCATTTGAGTAAAGTTATTCTAGAAAGCAATTGCTGGGAACGAAAAGGAAAAAAAAGAATTATACAGAATCATTTTACCACCAGGTAATTAATCATAAAACGTAGTACTGATGTGTTTGCATCATGTTGAACCATAATTAATAACTTCAACATGATTAGCGGGGAAAAGCCCATAAGTGCCATCGGGCGCGAGCCCTTGCCACCATCCCTCGTCAATAGCATCAATATGAGTAATGATATCACCAGGATCAAATGTAATCTCAGTATCATCGGCTGCTTGGTAGTCATAAAGAGCTCTGGCCTTCATACCTTGATTATTAGGGTCAAGATATAAATACTGTCCTGATTCCAATTGCCCATACAACTCATTTTCAGTTTCATCAATGTTCTGAGCTGATGCTGGCTGTGTTTCCACTGGTTCCTCTTGTACTTGTTCTATATTATTAGTCAATTCTTCATGGTTGATGTTATTCTCAACAATAGAATTCTGTTTAATTTGTGACGGTTCTTCTCGCTTGATTTCAATGTTATTCTGTTGTTGCTGCACGATTATCGGCAGCGTTACCGGTTCGACTTGAGGTGATATTTGAGGAGAAGCTATCTGTTGTGGTAGTTGTACTTGTGGCTGTGCTTGGGGCTGTGCTTGTGGCTGCAGTAGAGGCTGTACGATTTCTCGTTTGACTTCAGAATTTGATTTAATACTAAAAGTAAAATCAAATTAAGATAATTATCATAATTTACATATCTATAAAATCATCTATAATCAATACAATTGAATTTTCAATGTACTTACTCGGATTTAACAGTCTCCTTTGATTTGCCTTGTTTAACTTGATTTTGTTCAAATGCTCTTTTAGCAGCACCAACGTGATTTCCTCTGAGTTGATGAGTCATAGCTGTTCTTGTTTGTCCAGCACTGCTGTTTTGTTCAAAAATAGCTCTGGCATTGATTGTTCTCTGGGCTATCAACTGCTGCGCTTCCATATTCCTTTGTCTGCGTAACTCATCGCTACGGGATTTTGGCTCGTCATCAGAATCACCATTCTTATCGTTCGACGAATTGTTTTGATTTCTCAAATTCTTGATCTCCTCTGCTCTTTTCTCTGCTTCCCGTAACTTGGCAATTTTATCTTCCTTTGCAACAACCTGCACAAATAAAAGCGTTCATGTACAAGTGTTTATAAAGAAAAAGTTCTTGATATTACCTTTTGTTCACGTAATTTGCTCTCCACTTCCTCGCGTTTTCGAACTTCTTCCTCAAGTTTCCGTCGACTTTCTTGATTACGAGCGCGTTCTTGCTCCAAACGCTGCTTTTCTTCAATTTCTTCTTTTTGCCAGAATTGGTCACGCTCACTAGCATTAATTTCTTGAGCTGGTATGACTCTGGAAAATTCAGTAAATAGTATGAGTCATTTACATTGAGATGCATTTTGTTTTTAATTATGTTACTATAAAATTACCTGCGATAAGTTGTCCCTACAGGACCTGCATGTCCTCCATTTTCACCTCGAGGTTCATTAAATTTATAAGATGAAGCAGTAGCCCTTGACAGTTTTTCCATAATCAAGTCAACTTCAACATCTTCCTCACACCGAGCACTTATTGTTATATGAGCTCCTTTCAACAAATTTTCGATATCTCTGATATGATTTGCACAAGTTCCTTTCCTTACAATAGGTGCACCTTCACCTTGCTGCAATGTTAAGTTTATTAGTATGTATATATCAATAACTTGCATGGATAGAGTGAAAACTATAGAATAGTTACCCAGTTTATTAGCAGACATTTTGGCAATGTAGTTTTGGTATCTATGACCCGACAGAATGCATACATAATCGATCCCTCGTTTAACTCCTCAATCATCTCCCTCAATCCTCCCTTACCAGAACTAACAACTTTTAAAACATTTGTTTGGCCCTCATAACCATACACAGCCCTGTAAAGCACATTGGATTAGAATTATTTTAGTATTCTTTATATTTTGCAGACTGTAGAAGATATATAGATATAAGCAGAGATTATTCTGTAATCTCTGGTGAGATAATTTATTTATATGCTTAAAATGATTATTCAATAAATAAGTCTTCAGATAAAAAAGACTCCCAAGTAAAAGTAATTGAAAAAGCAATTGCAAAGAGAGCGAATGTTCGTTTAAAAATGCATGTAATTAAAAAGAAACACTGTATACAGGTAAAATCTTTTCAAAGAGAATATTTCACAAGCAGCGCAATTTCCAACCCAGAAAACAATTCCCCCATTCGGACAATAGTACGTGAAATAAGGTATGTCGGTGCACATACGTTGATTACACGCACAACTAGACATAAAGTAGCAATTACGAGAAAACGAGAACTCTCTCGCGAGAAATCTCTCGCACGGATAAGAGCACCCGCTCTCACGATATACCGCCGGCGGGGACGAAAATCTATGTATATTTTAGTTTTTTTCTTGTTTGAGTGAAAAAGACTTGCCAATCGGTAGCAGATTTATCATCGACGACGCTCTTCCAAGCATTGACAAGGGCATCCTTGTTCTTCGTCAGATTAATGGCCATCTTCTTCAAGAGCGAAGCTTAGCTAGTTTAGAACTACTTGCATACTCCGGTGCTGATAGCCATACCGGGCTCGGCTCCCACACACTCACTGAGACTGCGAGACAGTGCAAGAGAGGAGAGAAAGAGAGAGAGAGAGTGAGCGAGAGAGAAAGAGAGAGGACTATACCGCTACCGCCGCCAAGAGAGAAAGAGATATGTCAACGCCCAATTGTTGCCAACTCACCGGACGCCGTATTCCGCCGCAAAAGACTCGCTTGCTACTTCGCTTTTGCAAGGTGCCTGTGTTGGATGCTATATGAATAAATTAGACGGGTTGAATGTGCCCGTGTAGCGGAAACATGTGAGGGCTTTTCTTTCGACGAGTTTTTATACTTACCTTTGATGACGTGTCGTTCATTTTTATGCTGACTTTTTAATAATACGTTATTTTTATAATAGTTCTCTCGTAATTATTTGCAATTGATTCATTCGCGATGAATACGAAGTTTTTTTACGCAGTTTTTTTACGAAATATTCGAAAATGTTTGGTCTATGCTGTTGTTATTAAAAATCCGCGCGCTTTAAAATGGCTTTTAAAAATGGCGGATACTGACGTCATAAGACACCGATTTCGTCGTTTCCGAATTTATATATATATACAAGTTTGTTGTTATCATCGCGCAACCGGAGATTAGGCATTAGGAGGATAAAGAGGAAGATTGCTAAAGGCATTGTTGATGCTCGATTGTGTGTTTACTTTCGTCGGGGCGATCCTAGCGGCAGTGCTTGAAACCTTGTCCATCTAGCAAATAGAGGGCTAAGAGATGGACAAGCTATAGTTTTTGAGGGGCTTTAGAACTAGGACAAAGAGAAGCAAGGGCAGAATAGAACGAATTGCAGCCGCGACCTTTTTATAATACACCTTCATTTTCATACTCGATGGGTACTTCGTTTTATATTTTCACTTTTCAGTGTCTAAATGAATTAATTATTCTAAGGGTGTATTTTCTTGCAAAGGAAAAAGAATAGGTCGGTTTCATTATTCTAATAAATATTTTATTCCCTTTGACTCTGCAACTGTCCAAGCTCCTGAAAGAAAATTAGTTGAATGGTGCGCAGATAGAGCGCGAAGAGACTGCAATTTTGACTTCGAGTTTTCTTGTCGTATACTGACCAACCTGACCTAAATGAACTTTGGTTAAACTAGGCTAATTTTTATGTTATTCGAAAACAAAAATGATTATTATTTTACTTATAATCAAATGCCTTTAAATTAGTTCAGAAAAAATTATTATTTTGAACAGTCATTTATTTGCGCATGCGGAAATGTATTCGCTTAATGCTGAAAAATCTCAAGTCCAACAAGTTTGAATTTAGATTAAATTTATTTAATCTTATTTTACTTATTGTAACATATACCGATTTTTTCCATTTGAGTTTTGTTACATTTTATTTTTCATCAGCATTTCAAATATACATTGATATAAATTACTTCAATCTATTCGCCCTATTTGTGCGCCATCTAATTTAATTTATTTTAATCCCGTGGATAGCATTAAATGATGAAGATGTTGGAACAAGCGCACGTAAGTATATTTAATTAAAAATTTGTGTTCGCAGGGCATTCGTTAATACGAAAGAGACAGAATATTTATTTGAGCATCGAAAATTTACAACGTGAAAAGAAATCGCGCGTAAAAATGAAAGTGTAATAGAAGTATTTCGCAGCTATTAGTATCTCATTCATCGTAATGTTCTTCTCTATTCGTCCTCTAACTCGTTCTTGCTCGCTCTTGCTCGCTCTTGCCCCTCAAACGTAGTTTATCCATCCAATACAATATTAGGCCCTCGTACGCGCGCATATGCGCATATGTGGCGAGGGCCTTACATACCCTTCTTTTCATAAATGGATGAGATTCCAAGCGCGGCCGCTACAATCGCTCCAACGAAAGTTGGCTCACGGTCGAGCATGCTTTCAATCTCTCTGTTCTTCCTGATCTCTGGTGTATCTCTGCATAGCGCCATGACTGCATCAGCATTAAGCATTACACGTTTGTGCACGGTTGATTCCGGTATTTAATTTTTGTAGTTTTTTACAGGTGATAGTTTATTAGTAATTATAGGCCATATTAAAAATGAAACAATCGGTAATTCCGATTTTTCCGCTGTGTGTTAATGTCGTGACGTCAGTTTTTATGTATTTTTTAACTGTGAGATTGATTCCGAGCTTAATGAAGACTTTTATTCAAGCTAACCTAAGTGGCATCGATATGAGTAAAAAAGAACGAATAAGAATGTAAGTAAAAGCTGTCATTATCAGCGTTGATTTTGATAGTGATTAGAACAGATATTTTATTGACAAATTGCATTCGAATCGTTGCTTTTACAGCGTTATTGTATTTTCAGACCAGAAGCTGTGGGTGTAGTTTGTGGATGTACTTTTTTAGTCACTATGTTTATATTCATTCCCTTTCCATTTAGTAAACATATTTTCTACAAGGAAAGCTTCCCACACAGTGAGGTAATTTAAAAAATTTTATTGCTAAAAATAAGCTACTTCACAAAATAGATTCTTTTTCAAAATTTTTGCAATCACCTTTATATTTTCATTTCATTTAGATTATCGGAAATGCTTTTTACTTAAATGAATGACAATCCTATATTTGTAAAATTTACAATAACAGATTCTTGTAAATTTAAAAACAAAAGATATTAACTGAAGTTAATTTAAGTTATGTTAAAATCAAAAAATATATATTTCCATTAGCTTTTTCTGATACTGGATGATATAATTTTAATATCAATATTGAACATGACCTAAAAACCTGAAAAGTATACTGCAATCATTAGATTTAAAATTGCCTAGTTTGTAGAGTTCCTGTCAGCTCTGTTGTCAATCTGCTGCATGGTGCTGTTGGGTTTCGCAGATGATGTGTTAGACCTACGATGGAGGCACAAAATCATGTTACCAACCATAGCTAGTTTACCTCTACTGATGGTTTACTATGTAAACTTTAATTCCACAACTATAATAGTGCCAAAGCCTTTTAGAACACTGTTAGGAGATTCTGTTGACCTATGGATATTTTATTACGTTTACATGGGAATGTTAGCTGTCTTCTGCACGAATGCCATAAACATATTAGCTGGAGTTAATGGTTTGGAAGTCGGTCAAAGTCTAATAATAGCCTGGAGTATCCTCATCTTTAACATTGTGGAATTGTCCGGCAAATTATGGAAAGCTCATCTGTTCTCCATGTATTTCATGATCCCCTACATAGCCACGTCGCTGGCATTGTTCAAGTATAACTGGTGAGTAAGAAATGAGTGAGATTGAGGGTTAATTTAATTGAAAACGCTTTTATTAAGTCAATAAAAGATCTCGTAAATACAAAAACAATGACACAGTCTTGTGAGAACACAGTCAACGTAAGCTTTCGTTGGTCTGTCGGAAAACAAAGGAAAACAAGAAAGAAGGATCATCATAAGCCGCCTAGAACGATACGTCGAACGTAATTTGGGGCGCGTGCACGTTATCACAGTATTATCAATGGGGTAATCGTACGGTAGTAAGGGGATAAGGGGGGAGAGAGTTATAGCACATACACACTGCACACTTGCACACCTCAGTAGTAATCGAGCTTGGCATAAAAGTTCTCCACGAGCCAGTCGTACTTCCAGGTTTTATTGGTAACAGTATCGGGTGCATAATACGACTCTCTCGATCTGTAGGCTCTAAGCAAACTAGTCTTCTCGTCGAACCACATACCACTGCCAATGAGATCCTCGATAAATGGCACATCGACACTGCGCTCGATCACCAGTTCACGAGTTCGATTCATCTCTCGCAGCGCCACCAGCACATTAGCCGGACCTTGGCAGAATTGACAGTACCAGCCGCCGTAGTGATTCAAGTCGCCGATAACCAAGCCCAGAGTATCCCTCGCTTGTATCTCGTTGGTCAGCTCCTTCTCGAGAATCAAAGAGTTGAAGCGATGTGCCTCGCGCATCAGGCCGACGGTGCAAGCGCCGATGGTGATGGTTGTTTTTTGCGGATGCTGCCAGAAGAAACCGAAGACCGACCAACGCAAGCGGAAGCCTATCGGCTGCGGCCAACCGTCGTACACCTTTAGGAACATTAATGCGCGAGCGTTCAGTATCTGCTCGGCGTCCGTCGTCACGTAGATGTCGTCGTCGCGGATGTTCTTCACCATTCTCTTCACGTACTCCCACACGTACTTGGAGATCACTCGTGGTGGTTTCTTCAGCTTGGCCGACATGTTCACGTACAGGATCTTGTCTTGCTGCTTGGCCAGGAAGCCCTTTGCTGCAACAACCACAGACGCGCTCTTATCCTCTCCACCGGCGATTGTTCACATCGCGCGCGCGCGAGGCGCCGTACTCACCCAGCTTATGGCGGAAGTTGTCCTCCGCGGAGCTCAGGTCGCAGATGACGAACAGATCGACAACCGGATACAACTCCTCGACGATCACCTCGGCTATGGCAGAATTGTGGTCGCTCACGTAAAAGGTGTGCACGATGCGTCTGGCGAGCTTACGCCTCGATAATTTCACGTTCTGCTTGGATGCCATGATAGCGCGCCACACGACTTCCGGCTGACCGCAGTCCGAGCCGTGCCAGCCTTGGTTGCAAGCGCAGCGCCGTTCTTCGACTTCGTTCGTCGCTGCGTTATCCAGATCGTCACGCTGCATTTGACGCTCGTCCACGCCGCTGCGCCAGCATTGGGTGCGATTGTACGCGTGGAAGAGCTTGAACGTGCGCACGTCTCTGAGGCTGGTCTCGCCGGTTATTATGTGCAGTTCGCGGCTCTTGTTCTCGTAGTATTGCTGAAAAAACAAGTGAAACCGTTGAAAGCTGCGATCGCCAAGCTTTCGGAGAAGCTCCTACCTGAGGCGCCTCCATGTCCACGAAGCTGACGCCGTCCCTTCCAACCGGAGCACTAAGATCGGTAACGTGCGGTGTCGAAGTAACATAAATCATAACAATGAGCACCTGCAGCACAAGGAGAGTGTAGAGCAGCGCGAGCTTCCAGTCGATTTTTGGCTGCATATTATTGTCCTTGTCGACGTTGTTACTCAACGTCGCTGCTGTGGTGGTGGTGTTACTGCTGCTTGGATTAGAGCTCGTGATATTTGGCGATGACGACGGTGACTGCTGAGCGTTGCTGCAATCGGGCGAGTCTTCATCGCAGCTCTCGCTGTAGTCGTTCCACTGGCGTGCGCCGATCAAAGCAACCCTTCGTCTCGTTGCCTGTTGTCGCTGACGTCGTGATGATGGTGTCGACGATGACGGCGCATTTAGTGATGGGCCGAGCCTCGACCGTCGTGCCGGACATCTGCAAAAGCATCAACGTTTCATTGCTCGACTTGGACGCGATACAGTACACGTGATCAGTGACACGCGCGACTATCGCGATACTTGATTATTAGAACGAGGTCTTTGTGATACGTGATTCGATAGACTGTGCACTGACTTGCTCTCGATGTATCTAATGGTAAATAGAATGATCGCGAAAAGACGCCTGAAATATTCTATACGTTTAAACTGCTGCATACGCGGTAGAGAGGAAGTTGCGAAATTTTTTTTTATGCCAGCGTTGCATGACTCTTCAAATGGAATGTGCGTGCCGAGAAATCATTGGAATCGGACGTCAAAAGGAAACCATTGAACACGAAATTTTCTGTGGCTTCTTTGATGCTGCCCATAATTACTACATACGTTTCAAAGCATGACTGCCTTTGAATGATGTTAACGCACGAGCATGCAGACATAATGTATGATAATTGATAATTCAGTCAATGAAAAAGAAAAAGGAAAAAACAGTTACGTGCCTTATCTGTCGCAAAAGGAAGAAACCGAGCACAGGCGTAATAATCGACCCCAAAGAGAGAAAAAAAGAAAAGAAAAACCGCGCGAAGAGTGCTTCAATCAAGAAAACAATGCAGGCGAGCTTCTTTTTTAAATCCAATTTAACAGCTGGTTGGCAGAAGCCGCGAGCGAGAACAAGCGGCTCAACCCCAATCCATGCTAAAGTATCACACGAAGGAGGAGCGACACTTGACCGCGCGACCGACGATAATAGTGCACAAGTCGTGTAGCCGCTCGTCTCCAAGTCGACTGTGCAGTTGCTAAGCCCACACACACGCGCGCGCGTACACACACATGCATACATTCACGCGCGAGACCAACCAATCAATGTGACGTCACCGCTCCATATATATTTCTCGCCGTGGCGAAGGAAAAGAAGGTGATACGGTGCACACGCGATGCGCAGTGAGGGGCAGGGGGGGGGGGGAAGCTTCTGTCATTAGGCTGTCGACACTTGTTGACTTTCTCTTTTTCGGAGCTTTTTGAGATTTTTGATGTATTTTCGAAAGCTTCTTGGCGATAGCGTGAAGTTCTTTTGAAAGAATATCGAAGCCGAAGTCTGTTCATTCGTTCGTCGATCATTGCCGACAAAGTTGGACTCTGATCTGACATCCGGCTAAACGTCAACCGACCAAAACTCATTTGCAATTCATTTCGCTTATGGAAAGTTGGTCGATTGACACAGCGATCGCGTAGCACCGCGTTCGATTGCAAATCATTAATGAAGCCCGCCCCCTCGGCGCAAGTAACAATCGGACGAATCGCGCCTGGAAACAAACGCCCGATGTAAGTAAAACAGAGTATAGATAGCACGAGAACGCACGGCTTATTTATAGATAGAGAGGTTTACGCCCTGAAGCTCTAGGCAGCTCCGGAAATGTATAATGCACGCGCGGCCGGGGCGATCTTTCCTCGGCTGAACTAGGCCTAGAAAATAAAATTGCAATCGACCTCGACCTCTGCGTATGAAAAGCAGGTCCGCTTGGAAAAAGCGAAAAAAAGAAGCAAAAGGAACGCTCTGTCGCGAGATGATGATGGTGTTGTCGCTATGCTGCGCGGAGAGCTGGTGTGTGTGCGCACCCGGCCCTCGTGCGAAGTCGGAAAATCGATGGGGCTCTTCACTTCACTTCGGCTCTCTCTCTCTCTCGCTCTCTCGCTCTGAAGTTACCGTGCGCGCGCGTTGCTGTGGCCATCTTCGCGTTTTCGACTCGACATTTTTTGCCCGTGGAAAATGGCTTTGCATCTGCCATACTTGAAGTTCGGTCGGCCGCTTCGCAGTCGCGCCTGCAATTCGAATGCTCGACTTGGACGGATGACGCTCGAGCCGCGCGCGACCGTAACTTCGCGAACCATTCCGCAAAGGGGCGAGCGGCCCCGCGCCGCCGAGCGACAACGGCAAAACGAAGTTAGACGGAACAGGACAATGCGCGCCAGAGCTGCAGGTCGTTGCACGCGGAAAGAGTCGCGGCGACGTCACGCGGAACACCTGAGAGAGGGAGAGAGAGTTTAAGCGTGGAGTGCCAAACAAAACGCCTCCGCAGCCTTCGCTGTCTTAGTGTTTTTCCCCCTTTTTTTCATTGTGAAAAGCGCAGAGTTGCCGTCGAGATAACAACAAAAAAAAAAAAAAAAAAATATACAAAGAAAAAAAAACTACTGCGTGCCTCCCTTTCATTTTCGTTCCGGTGAAGTAATTAGAGGATCTCGCGGTCGAGAGTTCCTTCACCCCGGGAGAGGCGAGATTGATTGGCAGCGCGGAGGATACTCGGAAAAACACGCGAGACGGAGAGCTTTGTTTTTGGGGGAGCTTTCTTCTGGCGACTCGGCCGATCAGTTTGGAATTGATCGTCGACAGAGGCGCACTGGGTCGGAGGTTGACTTACCGGGCGATGAGCCGCGAGCTGCCGTGATGTTGTTGACGACGAGGCGCGGCCTCGGCGAGACAGCGGCCGCGGTAGCCCGCGAGCAGCCTCCGCAGTCTGTCAATGCTGCAGCCTTGTGGATCTATCACCGCGATCTCTCCGCCTCCTCCCTCATTCCGGTCGCTGGCGGCTGGGGGGCCCACTCTTCTCGTTCGCTCGTCTATCGCGGCGGCCCGGTTCGCGCGAGGCTCGGGGGCCCGCGAAATAAAAGGGAATTGGGCTCTCCTTGATGGCGCGAAAACCACACCCGAGGCTCTCCGGCTGCGGCGCGAGTTAGCTCTCTGTCTCTCCGCCTCTCTTTCTCTGGCCGTGTGCACGAGCCTTCGGCAAAAGGCTCCCCTCGCGGTTGTTAACGGCGACGACGACGCCGCCACCGCCGCAGCCGCGCGCACGCGCTCTCGCGTAGCAGTGCGGCGGGGAAGCGGGCGCAGGTAGCCGCCTCCCGAATTTCGAACGAGCTTCTGCCCGCGGATGGATCTCGGGCTTTTCGGGGGCTTTTCTTGGATCGCAGCGCTCGAGCGTGCCTCGCTGGGCCCGCTCGTCCGTCTCGCGTTCGTCGGTTTCGCCGAAGCCGGCTGGTGTGTCGTTGGGATCAACTGCGACGAGTGATCCCCAAGGGGGCGAGCAACGCCGGACGGAGCGAGGGTTCGACAATCAGCCGGCCGACCATTGATTGAGCGTGGACAGCGAAAGCGCAAATTCGTACGTACGCCCGAGATCGAACGGCGGGCCGAGGACGCGCCTCGCGCGGAAAGTCACGCCGGGTATCTATCGACGATTCGGCACTATCTCGGAGCGAGAGGGTCCTTCCGCGCGCGACAAAAGCTTTTCCTCGGCGGCACAATGGGGCGCGTGCGCTGCTGCTCCAAGTTGCCCTTTTCACAGACGTGTACGCGAGAGAAGAGCGCGGCTCGCCGTCGAGAAAGGGTTGCTCCGCAAAGGGACACAGATAACGAGCACCTATTCAGCTGCAACTGACCTCTCCCAAACAAATTTATGCGCGAGCTTGTTCTCGTTTTCATCGTTTCTCCTTGTCGAAATCGCATCGCCAATGCAGAAATAAAAGGCTGAGCCGCGTTCGCGCTCGCGTTGGGATGGCAAGGATTACGCGACACTCTTTCTCTCTCTCAGCTTAATCGCGATACATACGTCATACTTAGCGGCGCTCGTGGAGGGCAATTGCGGCGTGACTCATCGCTGATTCATTTCCCCGCAGCCCCATGGATTTCTGGACGACCGCTCGCACCGACATCGAGGAAATAACGCATCGACACGCCGAACTGCCGCTGATTGAATTCGCTGGCACGCGCGCGCGTGCCGAGGCTCAAGTGGACTTTTTTTGACTTTTCGCTTCTGGCAGTCCCGCCTCGTCGCATGAAGCGCGGGCGGATCGTCTCGTCCGCGCGAGCGAGAGCGTATTTTGCCTTTTAAGAGGCTTAAAATAACCGGCAGCGCGGGCCGTAATCGCGCGCAACCTCCGAGCATCCATTCTCATTCGGATTACACGCATCTTTCGAGCGACAATTCCAGTGTGCGAGCTTTTACCGTACGCGGGCATAGATTTTGAAACCGTCTCGCGCGAGCGGAAAAGAAAAAAAAACAAAGACGAAGGGATCTCTGCCACGCGCGACGTGAATATCTTATTGATGCGATACGTGAAGGATCTCGCGCTAGGGGGATCTTCATAGGTTGAGCATTTTATTGTTCGGCGCAGCGCTACAAATTCTTTTTCTTCTCTCGCGAACTATGTCGCTCAAAGCGTTTTAACGAATATACAGACGCAGGACACGCGACTTCCTATCACTCTCGTTGTCGTCGTCTGCGGCGGGCGTTTGACGGCGATTGCTCCGAGCGACCTTTATTTTACGCGAGATTTACGATGTACCAGTGTTTGGTGGTCGATTGGCAGGCGTGTTTGTTTTGCAGATAACAGTTTGGTCGGCTATTCCTCAATTGTTGTTTATTTCCCTCGGCAAGTTAGACTTTGTTGTTTCATTTCAGTCCAGTGAAATTTGTTGTTTCGTATACCAATGTGTTTGATACGTCGCGTTGTTTCGTTACCACGCATTTCACCAACGCGCGTTATCGATGAAAATACCAGTAAAAATTTTACCAGTACGACGTTTCATTTCGCGTCGATCGAAAAATGACCAATGTATCTCTAACAGGCGCGCCTTATTACCGTGAAAATCATGAATTCAACCGACAGCAGGCGCATGCTACGAAAAATTGCCGCGTCGTTTGCAAAAGTGCACTTGCCGTTTAGTTCATCTTTGCAATTCTCGCGTAAATTAGCGCGGTTAATAGCGACACGAGTCGACTTTCGCGGCTAATTGACAAAATTATTGTGTCAGTCGACAAGTGACGCGGAATGCTTTGACGGCACGGTTTCCGCAAATCCCTACATCTTTTATTATTTTCTTTCTAGAGCGCGACGCGCAGAAATGAAATAAAAGTAAAGAGCACATGTGCCGCAACAGATCTGGTGGGCACCGCTGTCTCCCCTTCATCATATAGGCTATTTTAAAAAATTCTCTTGCGGATGCGTATGCCGGCTTTGCTTCGTCGATAAAAAAAATTTAAAAAAAACGAAACTAATAGCCAAAGGAAAGTCACCGGTGTTGGTTTTTCGAATCTGCCCTCGTCGTTACGTAGGTGTAACAACCTCAACTAATGCGTCTGCAATTGTATACTTTCAACAAAATATACTCACTTTCTTTTCATAACGTCGCATTGTCAATCAGCCACTTCATCCTCAACACACGTTTCTCTTCAAATTCACCCCTTCCAGTGTGTTCAGAGCAAAGCGTCAAACGACAATAAAAATCCTAAGAGCGCGCGTACAAAACATGTATGCCTGCACTACGAGCGTCAGCGCTGTACTGTCTGTTCTCCCGTTGCTTAGCCATCGGAGGAACGAACAGCTGCCCCTACTCTTTCTCTCTTTCTCTCTCTCTCTCTCTCTCTCTCTCTCTCTCTCTATCTCTATCTCATTCCTTTTCATCCCGCAAGGAAATCTCCGAATGAAACATCTGCTACTCCTGCGTAGGGGATATATATATAACAGGTGATGCGCTTTCGGTTTCGCTCTTTTTTTTTGCGCAAGACACTGCTTTATTTTATATGTACATCGATTCGGCTATATACGCGCGGGAATGAGTTTCTTTAGTCGACGTAGAAAAAGAAATTTATTAATTGTACTTGCGCGTCCCACTTGAGAAACTATCGTTCTCTCGGTAAAAAGAAATCACTCGAGTATTTGAAAGACACTCAGAGTATCTCGTTCAAGTATCGTACAATATAGGCACGCGTACGGGAATACTGTATCATGTTCACTAAAGGGGCTTACGCTATAGCCGTAGCCGACTTTATACAAGTGCAAAAGACGCGACAGATTTTTTTTTATTACAGGTATCCGTCAAAAGTGTTCGTCGGCGATACATTTTGCTATTTCTCGGGTATGACGTTTGCAGTGGTTGGTATAATCGGCCACTTCAGCAAAACGACATTGCTCTTCTTCATTCCCCAAATACTAAACTTCCTGTACAGCGTGCCGCAGCTGTTTCATTTGATGCCGTGTCCAAGGCATCGCCTGCCGTGGTAAAAAAATTGAATGTTCTAGCGATTGAGCGCTGAGTGACGATTTGAGGGATTTTCTTTTTGTTTCAGTTACGATGCGGAGGCGGATTTGATGATTCCCAGCGTGATGGTTTTTAAGATTAGCGATTTAAATGTTTTAGGTGAGATATACGTGAATGAAGTTTGACGATGGGATTGTACTTGATGCTCGGTTTTGTATTTTTGTGCAGCGAGGTTTATTATGAGAGTCTTTAAAACTTTCAAAGTTGTTAATTGGAGAGAAGACAAGGATGGTACAATTACTTGTAACAATTTAACGCTAATTAATTTCGTACTGATTGTGTTCGGTCCAATGAGAGAACCGACGCTTTCTACAGTTCTGTTAGCTATCCAGGTAACGATCACTCAAGATTCATTTATTTAGTTCATAAAAATAAAAAGTCGAGTTAATGAATAACAATCAAATCTAAAACTTGATACTTAAGGTTGCAGGTACCGTGTTAGCCTTTGTGATAAGATACCCGCTGGCATCCATATTTTATGATGTTTGAAGAGGCGCTACAAGATAATATCCACTCTTTTCTGGTCTCCAAGTGTGTAGGTATAGAAAGTGGTGGACAAATTCTTTTTCAACCAAGTTCCTTGACACTGTGCTGTGTGTGGAAACAACCTAAGTGTATAGTCGACTTTCAAATTCCAAAGAGTGTGAATAAGGTGATGAAATACTGAAGACAATTTTTTTCCTTTTTGTATATTAGACTAGGGCTAGAAATATATTTATATTTCTTACAAATGTTGAACTCATTTTTGCTTTTTTTCTAATACGATCTGTACAATGCACCGCAGCGGCGTGTTAATATAAATAAAAATAATGACCTTCTTTATTTTTGCAAAGTGAATACATATAATTCAGTTAAACATTTTTGTTGGTCTGATATTATTGAAAATTATCGACAGGAGAGAAAATACATACATCGCGAGTCTTGTAATTTTTTACGTATTGTAAATATGTAATTTTGATTGCTACGTCATTTTATGTAAAATAACAAATAAATATTGTGTAAAATTTCATTCTCGTACTTGCATTATCCTATAATTATATAACACGTTCTTCAAATTTACATTCGTCTGTATTATGACATTTCAGCCTTTGAACTATTAAGGCATATTGACACATTACCTGCGACAAAATAGTTGTTGATCGCAGTAGGTATTATTTACCGTATTAAATTATCTATGTTTCAATTATTATCTCGTGATGAAAAAGCACTTTATACACTTATTAAAGCTTTTAATAATTATTTTAATTTGTTAATAAGTCCAATTCCACACCTACCAATCTTTTGTAAATAATATTTCTTTCGTTATACCAAAATTTTACCAATACAACTAACTACAAATAAATTTTTATATGGTCTCAGTTTGATCGTTTATGAAAAAACAAAATCTAACTAAAATTCTAAACATGTTATATCTATGTAAACGTTATTAAAAATGGTATTGATGTTTCTACTACGCAAGTCACTGTAAACACATTTTTTCGATGAAATCGCTCACCCGATGCCCGTAATAAATGCATTGCTATTTATACATTACAGTTGCAAATTACGAATTTTAAACTACGTGATCAAGTAATCAGTCATTATTCATATTTCTTACAATAAAAAAAACATGAAGCTATGACTGCTTTTCTATCACATTTTGTAAATTTAACCAATCTGTAGTGTTGCAGTCGATTCTTTCAATTTTGATATTTCAAAAATTTTTTATAATAATTTATTATCCCTCTTGCATAGTCTTCATCAGATTACCTCCTAGTCTTTCTGTAACTACCAGTTGAGCTTTTGCTGCATCTCGCAGACTGAAAATATGTGTCAGCTCCATTAAAGTTCGGCCCAAAGCTAAAGCTTTGTCGAAGAGGCTTATTGCATCTTTCAAGTTTGCTCTAAAAAATTTTTAATTAAAATGTACAATCTTCTAATAATTAAATTGAAGTGGAATACTTAGCGATAAATTTTACCTTTGCACCTCGATAGTACCCAAAGTCTCGTAAGCAAACTCACATTTGTCATCAAGTTCTATTGCCTTACGAATATATTCCACTGCTTTCTCGATATCATTGTGCCATTGCAATTGTAACAATCCTCTGTATACTAAAATCGTAGCATTTTTAGGATCACGTTTTGAAGCTTTGACAAAATACGCATCAGCTTTAGCAAAATCTTGAGTATCTATCAGCATCTGTAAAACGATTAAGTGGATAAAATTGCTGTAGTTTGTAAAACACAACTGATGGAATTAACATAATTTATTTACCTGGGCATACAAAGTATAACATTCTGAACAGTCTGGAAATTTTTCAAAAGCTTTGTTAAAGTTGGTCATTGCCGTGTTCATAAGGTTCATATCTTTTTGAGCAACGGCGTAACGATAATCTGCATAACATTTCTGTACATAAGCAACACCGAAACCGGGATTCAGTTCAACAGCTTTTTTAAAGTCTGACTTGGCTTCATCTAATTTTTCCATAAGCAAATGCACCTAAAAGACAGTGTAAAATATTCATTCATAGTTCTTTATTCAGTCAGTTTCTTTGGCAAAACTTACCTGTCCACGATTGTGGTAAATATCACCACAGTCTGGGGCGAGCGATACGGCATTTTCGAAATCGTCGAAGCTTTGACTTGCATTTTCAAGCTGGATAAACATACTTGCACGCTTGATTAGCGCATTGACCTTCAATTCCTTACTAGCGATATCGCTATTTATAACGGCAGATAAATCGTTTGCAGCATTTTCATGTTGTCCAAGAAGAAGATAAAATGTTCCTCTCAACAGAACAACTTCAATCTTGTGCAGCGAATTGTCGTCTGGAGCAAGGCTATTTAGCTCCTCTGTGCAAAACGGTATTACATTATCGTAGTCTTGCTGTTTCAAGGCTAACAGTGCTTGCTTAAACGACCTAAGGAAATAATCAATAAAATTACCAATAATTTTTGAAGATTTTAAAATTCAATAATGTTTTCAATAATTAACTTACGAGTCGTTTTGTTCTTCAACTCTTTGCATTTTTGCCAGAAGAGGATCATTATGGAAGGCCAAGAAATAGGTGGAAATGAAATATTTGCTAGGCATTATTGCTTTCTTTGATGCCATGTGCTCTTGTGCATGTTGTTTACCTAAACAACGAAAATAACGATTTTTAGCAAATGAATTTTTGAATTATGGAAATTTATTATTAAATACATTTTAATTATTTACCAAGCTGTTTCAATACTTTATCTGCTATGTAAAGTGTGTTTTGATTTGAGAAGCTTTCAAGAATACATGCAGCAGTAATGTCTTCCAGTGCAGTCTCTAACTCATTACAAGATTCCATAGCTCGGGCTCTACGAATCATTGCTTTCACATATATTGGTTTTAGTTCCAGTGCTTTTGTACAGTCAGCCCTGACTGCATTGAATTTTTTCTGCAATAAGTTCAGTTCTTAAAATCTGCTTGATACAAGGTAAAAATAACAATAAGTAAAGTACAGTACCAATTTTTCATAGGCAGCTGCTCTATTTTGGTAGTAAGTTGCAAGTTCTTCTGTATTCTCCTTTGGACATGATTCAATTGCTAAGTTGTATTGAGCAATTGCTTCATCATATTTACCCTGATTAAAAAATCCATTGCCTTCAGTTTTGTATTTTTTTGCTTTATCAAGAGGAGTCTAGAAAGAAAGGATATAGTTTTCATTAAAAAATACAGGAAGAAATCAAACACAAAACTGTTATATAACAAAAGAAATAATGGTTAATTGTCCAGTAATGAATTTTTCCATTGGAAATTTTTTATCTATATATAATATTGCTATTAATGAGTATAATAAATAACATGTTGTATATATTTTTATAATATTATGGTTATCAGTTATCACAGGAAAATATTAAATGATTTTTAGATCACAATTCTATATAGAAAAATTGTAAGTTGCTAGTTTTGAATACATATAATATTAGAACACTTGTAACATACAATTTATAAAATGCAATGAAATATATAATGAAACATTGCCTGAAATTCTACTTATATTTTGTACAATATTCTAACAATTAAATAAAATATTGATTTTTTTAGCTTATAAATATATTGTCACTACAAGTATAATGTATAAGCAATCAATATGAATTGAATAACATTGCACAAACAACGTTTTCATTTCGATTAAATAAACTAAGTAAATCATTAAAACTTTTGAACCTGTGAAAAATGCATGAAATAAGAAAAATACCTCGTTAAAGAGAGTGAACAAACAAAAAATCCTAACCTCAATGGTAGTCGCATTTCCCGTCTTAGCTGGAAAATCTCCATCAATGGAAATCTGTTTTTCATCGTTTCCTTTAGCAGACTTTCTACCCTTGCCAGGTTTTTCCTCGGGTTTGTTGATACTATTTTTGTAATACATGTAACCAAGGCCGAGGGCAACCGGCGCCCCGACAACGAGGGCCAATTGCCATTTAGGTAACGAACTCGAAGCACCACTAGTTGATGCCATAATTTCCTTGTGTTAGTTTAGTTACACTTGGTTTAATTTTATGTTATGCTCTGATGATGAGCTTTCTTACTTATTAAAAAAACGACGACGACTATGAGGAGACACACGAGGTGTGCCTCTTACTCTACACGAATTATACTCGGGAGTCACAGATAATTCTGTCTCGCTTGTACCCACGTGCGCGAAGGAAAGGGAAGTTCGACTACAGCGAAGAGTTACAAATATTTTTGTTTTTCTTTAGAACTTTTAACAAAATAGGTATTAAAATGGGACTGATGAATCAAACAGTCGAATCCTAAATATTGTAAATATTAATAATACACATTGAGTTCCTCTTAACCTACGTAGTGATGATTAATAATCAATTTAGATTCACTCATGTGCCTATACACTCTTCATGATACAATCGCATATAGTATAGATAAGGCGTCCTACTAATCTCCAATCGCCAATCTCCCATCGCATATTCTATATTCGGCCGCGTACGGTCTTATTCATCGTAAGTTGTCATCTGTTTTAAGAAATAATTACAACAAAATTTGTCATACATAACAGCAAAATATCAATTCGGGCTCAAAATCAATTAAACAAGTTTTCAAAACCCAACCGTAAAGCTGTGCTTTGGCGCGTCGATCGTCGAACACGGCGCCGCGCCTCCCGCGCAAGCAGGTGATTGTGATTTTCCCCTGGAAGTGAACAAATAAAATATGGTAATAATCTGTCAACGCGAACAATGTCTATAAGAACTGCTGACCGACGAAAATCAACCGCGCGATGATAACGTCGTCGTGTTGCTGCAGCCGTGGTGATTGTACAGGGCTTTGTCGATGGTGCTTCATGTGAAAGGTAATTTTTTTGGCTCTCGCGAGTGCGGTGATCTAGTTCGAGTAGCTCATAGCAGCTGACTTTTCTACGAAATGGCACTAAAAGACGACGAGAACACTTGGTGAGTTTAAATTCTATTTGATTTTTATTTCGTGATAATTAAAGATTGTTTAGTGTCATTCGTATGCTGTAGATTTTATCATCAAATATATTATATAAAATAGAATCGAGTTGTTCTGATAGTATCATATGTTTTTGTATACCATAGCTTATTACATTTTTAAAGTTAAAAATATGTTACGGTTGTAATGCTAAATTCTATATCGCGGCATTCTTATCAGTAGACATATCTTTTTCAACTACTAATTTACTGCTATATATGAGTAACGTTCATTCTTAGAGATAGCTCTGCTTTCTGATAACCTTTCATTAGAATAAGTATGACTATTAGAGTAAGGTTGTTAATTGCAACACTCCTGTGGAAACTAATGGATATATGTATTCAAACAGTTTTACAATAAAGTATGCCAGATATTTTTATATTTTAAAAGAATTTATATTTGTTAGTGGTTTCAAAATAATTTTCAGATCTAGTATTATTTTTGTTTAGTATATCTGGGACATTTGAAATATCTGTTTACTGATTAGATTTAACTTTTTTTTCCAAAGGTTCATTTCTTTTCATTAGCTATGTGATGTTTATTTACAGGATACTTGAATTAGAAGCTGCTCTTTTGGATGCAGAAGCACCTTCTGCATCTGATATTTATGCAATATGTAAAGGTCAACCAGTGCCAGCTAATCTGCGACCAGACGTTTGGCAGGCATGCCTAGATGTCACAGATAGGGGGAATCAGTTAATTCATTTCAATGAAGTTTTTGATCTTCCAGAACAAAATTTTATAAGAGAAGATTGCCAACAATTAGTTGGTTAGTTAAGCATTTATCAAATCTTAATTTTCTGTTACCAAGTACTAAAACTAAATACCTTCTTTTTTAGATAAGTTGGGAAATGATGACGAAGATAAAGTTTCAGTTGTTTCCGATTTGGAGTCCATCATAACTTTCCATTGCAAAAACAGAGTCCAACGATATGAGAGGGGTAATGGATGGCTTGAACTACTTGGTCCATTGATAGCTTTAAAATTACCACGTTCAGCCACATATAATTTATTCGAGGCTATTAGAGATATTTATATACCAAGGTATATTAAATATTTTTTTGTGCATAAATAAAAAAACAACTTGCTCAAATATTAATTGTTTAAAAAATTTTAGAGGTGACACACATAGTGCTGTACTGAGGTTACTATTACTTTACCATGAGCCAGAATTGTGCTCTTTCTTGGATACAAAAAGAGTATCACCAGATCTATACACCAAGGGATGGATCAATACTCTATTTGCTGGAGTGTGCTCCTTACCAGCAATTTCCACCATGTGGGATTTGTATTTTATGCAAGCCGATCCATTTTTCATGATGTTCCTATCACTCATTATGGTTATTAATGCGAGGTAAAATATCTTTTAGTATTTCACTAAGAAACTTGCAATATTATTATCATTATGACGTTTGATGCGGACTTTTTCAGGGAACAAATATTGAGCATGAAAGATGACGATGCGCAAAATATTGTCGATGCGATAGCCGCAATGCCATGTGCCTTGGAAGCCGAGGACGTAACGGATTTCTGTTCTCTAGCTCAATACTATGCCATGAAAACACCTTCGTCCTTTAAAGTCGAACTGTACAGCATAATGTTTGGCGAGGGAGGCGATGAAAAATTCATAACTCATGCGTTGTGTTTACCAGTCTCAGCTCAAGAGTTAGTTGAAAATTCCGTGGAAGCCTCGTCTTTACCTAACGCTCCTGTTGAGTCTGTTAGATTTTTCCTAGTCGATTGTAGACCTGCTGAGCAATATAATGCAGGTCACTTGCCTACTGCTTTTCATTTGGACTGTAATTTAGTAAGTGTAGAGAAGTTGAGTAAGTATTGAAATGTTAAAAATATTCATTTATTTATTGTAAATTTTTAGATGCTTCAAGAACCTGCAGCATTTGCGACAGCCGTGCAAGGACTATTGCAAGCTCAACGACAAGCTTTGGCTGTTGGATCTCAAGCAGGTGGCGAACATTTGTGCTTCCTTGGTAGTGGACGGCAAGAAGAGGATCGATATACTCACATGGTTGTCGCATCATTTTTACAAAAACATACACAGTATGTTAGCATGGTTGTTAATGGATATCAAGGTAAAAATACTGAACGTAGTTCTTGCTAACTTTTTAAATGATATATTAATATTGTTTTTTTTAGCTATTCATGAATACTTTGGTGATGAAGTGGTGTCAAGCTTTGTTGATCACAATTCCCAATACTGTTTAGTATGCAATACTAGTTTATCGGAAGGTGATTCTAATGAAACGAGTCCATCGAGAATGAAACATAGTAATTCCGAGTTTTTTGGAAAGCTTGGTCAAGCAATGAAACTTAAAAGTCAAGATTTGAAAGGAAAACTTTTTGAATACATTGTTAATCCGACAGCGAGCGCCAATAATAGCACGGAAAAGAAAAATGAGAAGGAAACTGATCAAAGTAAACGAGAACAAAATTCTAGGCCTGTTTTTAGTATTGATGACGATCAAGACCCTGGTAAGTCAAGTAAATGTTTTTACAATGACTTTTGAGTTGAAACTGGAAATCTTTGAATTATTTAAATGAATAATTTTTTTTTCTAGACATGATGATGGCAACTGCTCAAAGTGAAGAACCTATTGAAGTAGTTTCACTTCAACAGTGGTTGAAAGATCCAAATTTAATGCATTCCTTCAAATGTATGGAAGTCAAGGTGAACGGTTACGTTTACGAAAGGTAATGACTGTAACGACACTATTTTTCATTGAAGTTATTGACTAACTAATAATGTATGCCTTACAGTCATTTATTAGTCACTGACACACATATAGTTGTTCTTCGAGAAATTCCGGGACGAAAAGGTGCTGCTCATGTAATAGTGAAACGACCGTTATCAAGTATAGTCAGAATAACATCAAGGAAAAAGCATCCTGATTTGATAACTTTCAAGTATGGATCCACACAATCAGATAATTTAGTTATTTCAGATATGGACAGATTCCTCATTCCAAACGCTAGCGAAGCTACGAAATTGATTTCTCAACAAATTATGAAAACATTAAAGACGGCTGAATAAGGTGTTGGAATCATGAAAAAATTATGAACAATAATTGTAATCTGTACAAACAGTTATTGGGATAATACGAAACTGAAGTAAACCTCTATTTATGGTAAAATTTAGGAGACCATTTTCTAGCAATAGAAAGAACTGATGTATAATAGAATATAGTCTTTTCGAATTTTCAAAATATTTCGACCATCGACTATATTTAACTGAAAACTGTTATAATCGAATTTGAAAATGTTTCTTAAAATTGGTAACCTTCAAAGCCATACTAATTAATTTTTCATGTAATTTGTTGTGAACAATAGTACTTATAATAAGTAATTAAATACTACTTAAAATTTTATATCTCGCGTAAAACGTAGATTTTTTTATCGATCAATGTCCTTTAAAAAATTCAAAATTTCAATATTACATACAATCAAAATTTAAAGTATATTTTTCATACTTCATAAACTTTCTATACTGATAATTTATTTTTGCTTTTATGATGTTAGAAATACATTCAAAATATTGTGATTATGACATGAATGATTACGAGTTTAAATGGAAAATTGTAATTTTCTATTATTTGTTATTTACATAAAAATAGCTATTCATCAGTCAGTTGTATGCGAAACTTTAAATCATATACATTGAATAACGTGAAAGTAGCGATACGTTGAATGAATCACCTGTTATACTGTACAGAACAACAATTTCTTTAATTGGAGAAGAATTGAATTGTTTCTGCAGAAATTCACGTTAAAAATCAAATCATTAGTTTTATTTCAAAAAAGTATTAGGCGTTTGAAACTCGACCGTCTTTATATAAAAAAAAATGTTAGAGTTTATTGTAAAATAATAAATCCAGATTTACTATATGAAATGTTTGTCATTAAGAAAATTCTGTCTACTTTAAAAGATGAAAAGTAAAGCCATAGAAGTATACATTCATATGTACTTTCATATGCATATATATGCGTTAATCATACATATGTAAATATTAATGCATAGTATTGATTCAATATCTATTTAAAAACAAGTAAGTTTTCATTTTTACTGCTGAAATTCTTACTTTCAAGTAATTTTGACTTACCACTTTTATTTTTATACATATATTTTATTATAAAAGTTGAATTCTGTTAATTTGTAGCTTAGAGGAATTTATTTATTGGTTTTTTTCTTCTTTTTCAACGTATATTCATTCATTTGCGAGTGTTTTATTGCAAAATTCGTTATACTACACCTACAAAAACTAAAGTTAAATTATTTTGCGTGCTACTTCATATAGCGGTAATTTAAAAACTGTACTACTTATTTAATTCTAATGGTTTTAACAATTAAGTTGATGTATTGCTTAAGAAACCGTATAAGTTTCTGTGCAATTATATTATAAGTAACAATAAAAAAATTTTTAACATAGCAATATTTACGTATCTTTATATTTTTCGATAATTCAAGTTATATTTAATCATTTTTTATTGACATTGAACTTCATATTATTGCATAATATATAAACTAATTATGTCATTCAAGTATGACGTGCTTAATTTTTATTATTTACGAATTAGTCAAGCAACGGTTATTATAGCTGGTATTGATTTGGCAAGGTAAAGAAGCGTAAAGAATGATATAGCTATATACAGCTCTCAAATACTAAATATCTATCGCCCTATATCTTCCATGTATTCCGCTGCAAAGTAGTTTACAAGTGCTGAGACTGCAGTATCAGTATACATGACGTGTGTTTAAGCAACGTTGTAGTTATTTAGTTAGTTGTTTCTGCCGGCTTTAAATTAACTTCTTTTTTGATAAATACAGCTGTGACTGTGCACAAATAAAGCGTGATCGCGTAATTGAATAGGTACGTAAAAGAATGTAAGAAAACGTTTCAGCAAATATAAAGTTAAGGCACAATATCGCTCGAACAAAAACAACCTACAACGAAAAGGTAAATCACTATTTTTTTAAGAAAAGCATTATATAATTATAACTTATCGTCGTTTCACTTGTTTCTTGTGTTAATATTTTGTTTATCCATTGAAAAATCTCATTTTGCTTATTAACCCCTGATGTCACCTGTCAAAAACTATTTGTAATTAAGTTGAGAAAATGCTTTCTTTTGAAAAGCTGTGTAAATCTAGATTTTTTCTACAATGCTTTTACACGCAAAAAATCTCCTGCAAATCAGCAACAACAATGACAATTCGTGACGCTCTCAATGCTGCATTAGATGAAGAGTTAGCTAGAGATGAAAGAGTGTTTATTTTGGGAGAAGAGGTAGCTCAATTTGATGGTCCCTACAAAGTGACGAAAGGTCTTTGGAAGAAATATGGTGATAAAAGACTAATCGATACTCCAATTACTGAGGCTGGTTTTTGTGGAATAGCAATTGGAGCAGCAATGGCTGGATTGAGACCCATTTGTGAATTCATGACATATAATTTCTCTATGCAAGCCATTGACCGAGTAGTTAATGCAGCTGCAAAGAATCTTTATATGTCCGCAGGAAAATTTCCAGTTCCAATTGTCTTTCGAGGACCTAATGGTAATGCAAAAGGTCTAGCAGCTCAGCACTCTCAATGCTTCGCTGCATGGTATTTACATGTTCCTGGATTGAAAGTAATGTCACCATCTACTGGTGAAGATTACAGAGGATCTTTAAAAGCAGCTGTGAGAGATCCAGATCCAGTTGTCATTTTAGAGAGTGAATTACTATACAACTATGAATATCCACTGACAGATGAGGCTCTGGATAAGGATTTTACAATACCTATTGGAAAAGCCAAAATAGAGAAACCTGGAAAACACATCACTCTTACTACACATGGGCAAGCAACTCCATACACTATGAAAGCAGCTGAACTGCTTGCATCTGATGGTATAGAGGCAGAAGTTATTAATTTGAGATCTTTGAGGCCTATGGATTGGGACACCATTTTCAAATCAATAGGAAAGACTCACAGATTAATGACTGTTGAGCTTGGTTGGCCAAGATGTGGTGTTGGCTCTGAAATAGTTGCAACAGTAATGGAAAATCCAGTATTTTTTCAACTTGATGCTCCTGCTGTTAGATGTACTGGAGTAGATATTCCTATGCCTTATTCAGAAAAAATTGAAGACGAATGCACACCGAAACCACATCATATTGCTGATTATGCTAAAAAAGTTGTTGGATCTAAAATTTAAATGATATATAAAATTGGAAATAAATTATTTGACTTAAAATTTGAATTGTCTTAGGAGATTTTTTGCGTAAACCTAGGTAGTAACCAATTGATGATAAGTATATTTTAATGATTTATTTTTTAAATTGGACAATTTTTTTTATTGCAGTAATAAAATAGCATGGGATATACAGCAAATAAACTAAATCATCTATTATAAACAACTTATACGAAATTAATCAAAGGTACTTAAAAGAAGTACATCATTGTTTTGTATTTAGTCTATGCAATTTCTTAAGTTGAATCAATTAAATAATTTTTATTCTCAGATCAATGTATTTAATGGAAGGAATTAAACATGTACGAAGTAAGAAAAAAGGTTTTATGGTTTGCTGTCCTAACACGAATCTCAATTCTTATACTACAAGTGATTTTCAACGTACTGTGCCCAGATCATAACGCTAACGCCTTTCGTACACCTGCGGATCCAACTGAGAAACACACACTTCTAGACAATATTGTAACATTTTTATTAGGAGGACTGACGAGATGGGATGCACAATACTTCATCCATATAGCAAAATATGGTTACACATACGAAAACACTCTTGCTTTTTTTCCACTTTTTCCAATGTTAATTGAATATATGGCCAGAGTGTTTAGAATACAGCCACCAATACTTAATTATAGTAACATCATTGTGATATGCGGCGTTATAATTAACTTTGTGTGTTTTGTTAAAGCAGCCTTAGTTCTTTACGATCTTAGCCTAGTAGTATTTAAAAATACCAAAGTAGCTTATCGTGCTGCTATACTTTTTTGTGTGAATCCAGCGAGCATATTTTTTACTGCTCTTTATACCGAATCTTTGTTTGCTTATCTGACTTTTTATAGTATGCTTGAAAGCATCAACAATAATCCTTGTGTTTTTTTGCCACTGAGTCTTTCCAGTTTAGTTAGATCAAATGGATTAGTTAATCTTGGTTTTCCAGTTTATTTTTGGCTAAGAAATTTAGTGGTAATCGTTTTACCAAATTACATATTAGAGAATAAGCATTTTCACAGCAGTACTAGATCATTGCTCTTCAATTCTCGACACGTTTTTATAAGTTTATTTCAAATTATTTTTATAATCATTTTGTCTTTATTACCGTTTGGTTACTCACAAGTTTATAATTACATTAAGTTTTGTAAGCCTGAATCAAATGAATCATGGATTCCATACCATGTAAAAAATTATGCAATAGATAATAACTTGTTGCTGCCAGGACAACATGATTTTGCATGGTGTAACTCTAAATTACCAATTGCATATTCTCACATTCAAAATAAGTATTGGAACGTAGGTTTTCTAAGATATTATGAATTCAAACAGATTCCTAATTTTCTTCTTGCTGTACCTGTAATATGCATTATCTTGAAGTGCTGCATCGAATTTTTTAAAGAGCACAGATCGAAATTTCTCACTTTGGAATTTTTCAGTGGAATATCAAGACCATCTGACAATATAAAGCGATATCCATTAGAAATGTTCGTTTTTGTAGTGCATGCCTTATTTTTAACGACTTTTTGCATTTTCTTTGTACATATTCAAGTAAGTACGCGCCTCTTATGTTCAGCCAGTCCTGTTTTGTTTTGGTACTGTGCCTTAACAACTTTGGAGGATACTAAAATGTCAAAAAAAGTCACAGAAATCGAATATGATAGTCCAGAAAATATGTGTTCTCGATGGAAAGTATTTTTCATTACGGAACAGAATTATTCTTATCGAGAAACATTGATTTATAGATATTTTTTAAGCTACTTTGTAATAGGTTGCTTTATGTATGCTAATTTTTTGCCTTGGACTTAATTGTATTCGACAATGTACTGAAACATTCTTTTAATTTTAAAGCAAAGCGACGTGTGAGTTGTAATTGTTAATATTTATTTGAAAAACTACGTTCATTACTTGTAAATAACCTCGTTATGTCAATTTGAAAAATACATTTATTTCAATAATATTCCAATATTTTTGAATTATTTAAAAATAACTGCTTCTTATATTATTTCTTACGTTATTGCAATGTTTTAAAATTTTAATTTGCATATGTAAATTGAAACGAGACATCGCAATAATTTATATAGACTTGAAAAACTTTGTTTAAAACAATTAATCTATCAAAAATAGTATTTTTAAGTAGACTGCATAAATAATAAAAATTATTTACAATATGTACAATTATTTCTTGAATATTTTAATTTACTTTTCATGTTGTTTTTTGTGTTTCAAAACTTCAGTTGGTGTAAGATACAACGTTTTCTGACAATCGGTACATTCGTACACAACAGCATTCTTCTTTTTCACCGGCATTACCGATGTTTTCATACCAATATCCCCAGTATTTTCTTTTTTACAAATACTTATGTGTTGTAATTTTTCTATACTGGATAAAGCACCACGGAAGCCGCAAGTCGGACATACCCATTCGATTTCCAGCATTTGACATGCTATTTTGTCGCTCAAATCGTTTCCAATGAGACTGTAATAAAAAATATAATTAGAACTGTGGTTTACTGATATGCGAAAGTTATATTTATATGATATCTTACCAATTGTAAGTTATTTGTTTAGTAAGTCGAATGCCACCCTTTTTTTCGTGAGGCACTACTTCGAAATCAGTTGAAAATGGATTTGTATTGATGATCGTTGAATTTTGATCTCCCCTGACGTAGATATTTTTCAAATGAGCAACAAGTAATCGGTTGACGGTATATGGCACCGATGTGTGCATAAATTCGACTAGTCCTTTGTTCAATTCATACTCGATTTCTTCTATATTTTCTTTTTTATCTTCAGAAGACATATCTGAAATTAAAAATGATGTTAGTCGATTTAAAAATTATTAATAATTTGATGATATAATTAAGTTACTTGATTTATCTTGTAACTTCAAATTTAATAAATGGTCCCATTTTTGTCTCAGTTGAGCTGCTTGGTACAAAAGAAGCGCGCCACTGTCGGGCGTTGGAAAATCGAAAGAAAGCCATGAGTCACACGCAATACTGAAATTTTCATTTGAAAAAATATTATTTTAAATTAAAAAATATAAATAACAAAAATATTCATGAATGGATACTTACGTTGTAAATGTTGAATTGGTGTCGATTTCCTGGGCAAATAAAAGCAATGTCTGTGCTGCAGGCATTCTCATGGTATTAACCAAGTATGGTTTAGTAGTTTCCAATAATGATCTAAATTAAACAGAAAAAACTTTTACTAAATTTACTTTATATTTGTAATAACATTTATGCGAATGATTTTACTTACAAATAAGTTAAAATTTGATGCTTTGCACTGATAGGTGATTTTGATTTATAACCAGGAATAGTAGTAATGTCAGGCTCTTCTAGTTGTAATACTTGAGGATGATTTCCAAAAAAGCTCATTGGATGTAAAGCCACGAACTGTTTAACTTTGGTATGGAATAATTGTTCACTGACCGTCTGTAAATTATATAATGAGCTCGTTTTTACCTTTTCATTAATAATATCAAAGAGGACTCATTAGGAATGATCATCATACCTTGCAATAATTAAATTCATCTGATGATGCAAACTGAGGATATAAACCGCTGCATAAAATCAATTTTAGCATCATTAGATCCTTGTAACTGCAAGCTGTAGATGCATTGACCAAATCGCTAACTTTTGAAAAATCATTCTTCATCCTGAACTCTATATCTTTAATGTCAATCTCTTCGTCTTCTTTTTCATCTTCTATTCTTATATTATCATCGTCCAACTTTAGCTGTTTTGGTTTTCTTAAATCATTCTGCTTGTAGGACCTCTTCAAAGATCTGAGTAGTTTCAATTCTCCATGTCTTAATGTTCTTTCAGAACTTGTCATCTCGGAATTAGTATCATCCGTATACAATAAATGACAGTCCTAAACAAAGGTGGGAATTAAATCATAGAAATGGATAATAATAAAAGAATATCAAAATTCATAAGTTTGCGCACTTCGAGTAAGTCTTTGAATTGAGTACGTAATTTGGTCATTTCATAAAATCTTTGTTCTTCTAGACCCCTTCTTCTACACCATTTTTTGCTATTACTGCTACCTGAACGTACATTTCCGCTTGTTGAGTGTTTAATTTCAAGCCACTCTTTATATGCATTTAATAACGTTATCGGATCACCGTGATCTGATTCTAAATTTTTTCTTGATTCCTACGAGAAAATTTGTTATTAGCAAATATAAACTTTATTCTTTTCCTTTAAATTACTATTTATATTTGCAAAATTTAAGTTTATTGTAACAACTTACCTCACAATCAAGGTCTCTGTAAGCTCTGTTTGTAAAAGGTGTTTGCACGCTGAGAGCAGCAGCTAAAGATAAAACGGGCTCAATTTGATGGAATAATGAACCCATAATCAACATTTTTCCAATAGATATGTCAACTGGTAGTCTTGCAAGAGTTTTCCCTATAGCTGTTAGCTTTTCATTTTCCGTCAAAGCACCCTAATTCCAAAAAAAAATTTGATAAATAATCAACAATACATCAAAAATATAATATTTTGAATTTAGAATTTTTATTACTTACGTGTTCTTTCAATGATAAAATAGAAGTTTCTATGCTTTCTGCTGGAGGTGGTTCGATAAAAGGGAACTTGCGAGGATCTGGTAAGCCCATAGCAATCATTTGCAGTAAAGTAGAATCAAGAGGAACTCGCTGTAACTCTGGTTTAGAGTATTTTTCAAATGCTTGATAATCTTCGGCAGAGTATAATCTAGAATAACATTCATGTTTCAATTCTATCCTTTAATATTTATATGATGAAATAATTGTCTAATTAAAAAGAATGTGCACCTGTAACAAGTTCCCGGTCCCGTTCTTCCAGCTCGTCCCTTCCTTTGTTCTGCGCTTGCTTTACTTATCCAAAATTCTTTCAATCGCTGCATCTTACAAATTGGATCAAAACTCATTTCTTTGACTTTTCCACTGTCAGCTACGAATCGGATCCCGTCTATTGTAATTGATGTTTCAGCAATATTTGTTGATATTATACATTTTCTTACACCTTCAGGGGGATAACCAAATACCTAATAAAAAATAAAAATACGTTGATCAGTCACTTGCTAAGATAAATCTTTAAAACTTATGAAAAATACTTTACTTTATCTTGGTCAGCAATCGATAGTGTACTGTGCAATGGTAAAACAATCCAATTATTATCCTTTTTACTGTATTCTTTTGCAGCTTCCACCACTGCTGTGATTTCGCTCATTCCACTCAAAAATATCAATAGATCGCCCCTTTCTTTTTCTAAAATTATTATTGATGGAAAGTCATGAAGAGTTGTAACCATAGATTCTTTTATCACAATTTGTACGTACTGTCATATTTTCTGTCAATAATTTGCATGATTTGAATGTATGGGCTGGGATTGAATCTGTCATTTTTGGAACGTTTATCTTCTACAAGTACAGGCCTATAAATTAACTGGATAGGATACAGTCGTCCAGGCACCTAAGAAATAAATATAAAGTACATGTTCAATTTGTGAAATGATTATTCAACAGATTTTATCAAATAATAAATTTCTTGTATTTTACATACTTGAATTAATCTGACATCTTCATTAGCAAAATAATTACTAAAAAGTTCAATATTAATTGTGGCAGACATCAGGACTAATTTCAAATCAGGCCTTTGGTGTATAAGACATTTCATGATTCCTAACAAAAAATCACCATGTAAATGTCGTTCATGAACTTCATCTAAGACTATAACGTCATATTGTGATAGTTCTGCTTCTCCAGCAACCTATTGCAACGAAAAAAATTGATTACAAAAAAAAACTATATTACAACAGTTTACACTAGAGTGATCTTACTTGTCTTAAAAGCAATCCTTCTGTAATGAAAGTAATTTTTGTATCTTCACCTTTCTGCTTTTCAAATCTTATTTGATAACCAACTTCATTAAGATTTTCTGTCAAAGTTTCATAAGCAACTCGCTTGGCTAAAGATATACAAGCTATTCTTCGAGGTTGCGTACAAGCTGAAATGAAAATAAAGTTATAAAATATTTATCCAGGAGATTTATTTGTCAATCAGTTCAGTTTAATGCTCACCTATTGTACCAAATCCAGCTGTGTAAAGATATTGAGGAACTTGTGTTGATTTACCACAACCAGTATCTCCAGCGATGATGACAACTCTTTCAGTTTTAACGGCATTTATAATTTCATCCTTAAATTGAGCAACAGGAAGATTAGCTTGTTCTGTCCTTAATTGTTTCAATCTTGCAAATTTCATGTTTTGTTTAAAATCAAGATATGTTAAAATAATATCTTTGAACCTTTTGAGTCGCTCCTGTGTTAGTTCTCGGATATCTTCAACTCTCATAAACAACTCTTTACATCGATAGCTTAAATTGAAATTAAATCTGTGGGATTTATCATAGACTTCTGGAATTCCAAGAAAATTAACTTTCGAATTAGAGGACTTAGATCTTTTCTCCTTTTTTTCATACTCTTTGACAAAGAGCCAAAATTCTTCAGTATCCTGAACAATATGAAAGCTGGAAAATATTCTATTCAAATCACGTTTGTATCGTAAAAATGTAAAGTCTGTATCAATTTTGTCTTCAAAACTTTCTACAAGTTTCTCTGCTTCCTGCCTTGATGAACCAGGATCAGCATAGATTTTATTCCTGTACAAATGTCTACTTATTTTTTCTTTATCATATTTGCTACTTATATCGTCTTGAGATGATGAGTCACTACTTGAACTGGAATACCGTTTTTCTTTTCTATGCTTCTTATACTCCCTTGATTTATTTAATCCACTATCTTCAGAACTAGAATCATATTTTTCTTTCTCATGCAATCCAGAATTTTTACAAGTAGTTGATGATTCTCTAGACTTGGATCTGTATTTTTTTTTCTTATGTCTTTTACTTTTATCTCTCTGATCATTTGATGATTCATTATCCAAGGAATATTTACACTTTCTAGTTTTATATTTTTCCAGTCTTGTCTCTTCCTCTTCAGAATGATGCTTATGTTTCTTTTTCTTATGCTTCTTGGAATCATCCTTGGAGAATGATGTGAAACTATCGTCCTTATCCTTATGTTTATGTTTCGGCATTTTGCACAATGACTATTTCTACCAGGTTACTATTAAATATTGCATGTTGCTTTTGTCAAGTCAATCAAATAAAAGAACCTGTTAAAAAATTCTGATTATAAACATTGTTTATAAATTCGTAACCTCAATGTATAGAAAATTTATTTCAACTCTTTCCAGACTAAAGTAAATACTTGAAAAACTGCATTAATTACGTTATAATGTTAGTGTTATAAGTGAAATAAATGTTCAGTATGTTTCTATGATGCATCTGTTTTATTTACATCCATAATTACCAAGTGCCAAGACTGCGAAGGCCTTAAAATCATGCCTAGAGAAGAGCCCGGCACAACTGTTCGTCTGCTAATGCTAATATGCGCTGGACACATTACGAGCCTAGTAAGAAAGGTATCGTCTTTATCAATATAAGTTCAAAATATCTGTTCTAATTTCTATTATAGAAATGGAGATTGAAATAATAGTATTTGATTTGAGTAACCAAAAAATTACAGAAACTCGAAAACAAATGATCTTTAGTATAATACTATGGATAATTAAATATACACACATATCTGCATAGAATTGTCTAAAAATATCGTACCTCGAGTCTGAAAATGCATATAAGCAGCTCTATGGGTAAAATCTACACGATTTTGAAAAAGTCAACTAGTGTACACATTACTACTTCTTTCAGTTTATATTTAATTTACGATGTACCTGATAAACTAAAAAAAATCGAGTCTATCACCGGGGATAGTCGTATAACCCTTGTCTTGTATGCATACAAAGTCGAACTACAATCCATAGAAAAGGTTTTCTCATTGATTTTTTAGAATTTCATACATAAAATTAAAAATGACAACTCAAACCTCACTACAAATTTGATTTCAACGAAAAGTATGTCTCGATATATTTTTAATCAAAATTCGAAGCCTTGCAGAGCTCAAAAAAATTGCTGCGTTACATAAAAAACTCATTGTTATGTACGATACGTTTAAGAAAAATTTACATTAATGAAGCTCTGCAATTAAAATCAATATTAACGCTTTTATAAAATCCAAAAGACTAAAAGAAGTGCATAGAAAAATCGTGTTTGTTTTTATTGATATGAGCACCTCTATGAGCAAAAAGTGTGTCACACGAGCATGAGCGGCGACGAATCAAATTGTTTCCGCATGGGCCGCTCTTCATGTAACGAGAAAGTTAGAAAAATGAAGTGTTTACACTTTGCACGTTTGAGTTATGGCACTTATTCGGCGAAATTGCTTGTATCGAATGTATTAGCACATGTATTGCAAAAATATACATGCATCTGAATTATGTATTAGACATCTATAATTGGATTTCAATTGGTCATTGTAGCTTTAAAGATGTTCGATCAGATCGATCGAGAAACTCGGTAATTTTTCTTAAATTTCAGTAGTAACAGTACGATATTGTCAGACATCCACGTATTACTTTGGTCGAAGAATGCGCGTGTGCCAATATGAATCTACAATTGTAGAATTGTTACCGTTACCAAATAAGCTATCAACGCTCACATTAGCTCACCTCGTTTAAAAATCCCTTCGACACTCGTATGCGCGCGTGTCGACGCAGAAATATGCGCTTACATACTCGAAATTTATTAGGTGCACTATGCTAAAAGTGTGTCCACCATAGCATCTCAATTCACGATCAATCAAATTTTTCGAAAATATATAAAATGACATTAAAAATAATCAAATACACTTTTCAAATTGTACATAACAATTGGGATGATAGTAGATTACCCTAAATTTATACAGCAAAGGCAAATCAATGTTACAAATCGAATGAATAAAAGTTTATAAAATGCATTGCATTTATCTATTAATACGGCCTTAGGTTTAATTTTCACTTTTGTATTATTGTTTTAACACGAATTTTTTAATTATTTTTATTTAACACAATTCTGTTTTGATTGAACAGAATATATAAAATAATATATTTTATTAGCAAAGAAACACGTAAGCTTTCTACAGCAAATTAGATTGGAAAATAATTGGTTGAAATTATCCTATATAAAATATGTCTGTAGGAATAGATAAATATTTAAAAGAATTATATGTTTAAAATTCTTCTACTGATTATTAAAAATGATCAACTATGCGATTATGTCATGTAGAATATTTTGTTCCAATTAATCGTTTGTTCATTTTTTTGCAAAAAGATATAATGTTAGATATTTCATTTTTTTAAATGTTATTTTATTTCTCGTGTTCAGTAAGAGAGCATATTAAATGAACAAAATTACAAAATATACGTAGAATCCAATTATGCGGAATCTTTATCTATACGAAACGAACCCGGAAATTAAAATAATATAATTAATTTGTATTTTTACAATGCTTGTATGTAATATATGTACGTGTGCGATGTCCAGAAACAATGTTCGTGTTGATGAGTCATTTAGTAAATAAAGCGGTTCATAGTACTACAGCTCCGAACACACTAAATCACACAATAAACATGACATTGTTTTCAGCATAAATGTTGTGCAACGTAGCAAGAGCAATCAAAGTAAAAGCCTGAATTATTCCCGATTTCCACGGTTATTATTGGCACGACTGCCCACCCATTCAAATCACAGATCGGCAAAGCCGTGAAGTATTCATACAATGACCGAATGATCCTGAAATAACCATAGCCGCACCTTCGCGAGTTAAGAGGACCACCCTCTCCAACGAAAAAAGGGGAGAAAGCGTGCACGTTTTTAGGTCGGCTAGTACGACCAGTGACACATTGCGTGGAGCGCGACTATATACAACCTGGCCCGATGAACTCATTCAAAGTGTTAGCTTTTTTATCTATTCGCGGGCATATACATATATACGTACACTCTTCTCCCTTCTTCCTTCTTACGCCGCAGTACAGACGCCACGTGCACGACGCGACGTGTGCCGGCTCTTTTTAATCGTCAGACTTACCTAGTTTTTTCTTCGTGCGTCCTTTTTCACTGCCTGATTGATGAACAGTCTCTCAGGAGTTTTTGAAACAGCCGCGTTTTTTTTATTTTTTTAAGCGCATCAGTCGAGATGTTTCGTCCACCACGGTTGAAGGTGCGCTTCAGTAGGTGAAAAACGGACGGACGATCGATGAAAATCGCCGAGACAAGCAAGACAGCAATTGAAAGTTTACTCGAAAGTCGACTGCTTTCCAAGTGCACTCGAACTCTGAAACATCGATTCGGCGCTTATTCGGATGCGACGAAGCCTTTGGAGCCCTAAAACATTTTCAAAACTGACCATTCATCTGACGGTCACAGCCGAGCGCGCTATATATATATATTACACATCTCCCCCCTCCCGTATAGTATCCGCGCGAAAAAAATTCCTCCTCTGTGTATAGCTGCGCTGGCCTCTGTCGACGAGCTAAGCGGCGTGTGCGCGTGGCGTGGAAAAGTCGGCTGCACGGCGGAAGGGAGAGAGAAAGAGAGTGAGTTGAGCTGCAGTGTGCGCGCTGTACCGGCTTTTCGCCTTTTTCGGAACATACGCGTGTGCGTTCCGTACGCTCTGCGATATACTTACGCCGCTTCTGCCTGCTGGCGCGCTTGTTTCTCTCGCGACGGCGGCAGCGCGCGCGCGCGCGCCTCTGGGTTCAATTTTATTTTATCTTTTGGCCTTTGCAGCGAGTGCACGTTTTCCAGCTTGTGAAAGATCGGCAGCAAGCAGTTTAGCGGATTCCTTAACGCCAGCGGTATATCCATCTGCCTTGTAAATGTTCAAACTGTCTCTCGCGGTGCGCCCGACGGAATATCGCTCGCTTTTTATCCTTCCTTCTCCCGCACGAATAATATACGTTTTACGCGTCGATCCTTTTGGAATGTGATTTCGCGAGGTGCGGTTAGCAATGCTAAATATCGATGTCTATCGCGCGCCCTCGCGCGGTTTAATGCTATTCGGTGTCTCTCTCGTTGAGGCGTGTTAAAGCAAAATTGAGGTCACGGCTGGTTTTCGGAAGTCAGCACAGTTTTTCCATGCTAATCGACCACCGCTGTAGAGGTGAAATTTTTGTTTCTACCACCGACGAATCTCTAAATATCGTTAACCGTATTATTTCTTCCATGAAATTGTTTTTTTTTCTTCTTTAATGTTTCCGTAATTTCGTGTCGATTTGAATTGTTACTTCATTTCGATTTACATCAAGTCGATATTTTGAAGGATTACAAAACTTATTTTTGTACAAGGCTGCCGCTCCGAAAGCACACTGGTCGATGTACAATCTAAATTCTTCGAAAGCACACTCCAAATCTCAAGAAAGCCGTGCTCTCGTCCTTTCACGATAGACAAATAAAAAACGGAGTCCTCAATGTTCACGCACACACCCATACGCGCGCCCGCGCGAAACGCGAAGGACTCGTCGACCACGTGCGTTTTTCGGCGTTGCGCAGACGCGAAAGAGAGAGAGAGAGAGAGAGAGAGAGAGACTTGGCGCGGCACGCGCGCGATCTGCTCACAGGCAAAAAGTTCATCATCGGCCGCATACACCGGCAGTCTAGACTTTGGTTGCCTTGTGGCTGCGCCTTTCGATTCTCGACGCGTTTGCTTATACTCGTTCATACGAAGGTGAAATTCTCCACGTCTGCGTGCATGTCCACTTTTTTTTTCGTTAACAGTGCGGAATTACGCGTTTGGCAAATTTCATTTGGTCGTTGAATTTGAAGCGTTTTTGCTTCCTTTTTTCGTTTTTAGAAAATTAAATCTGAATGACTTTAAATTGTTCGTTAAATAAGATTCACGGCTGTACTCTCCTTCAAATTATTACAGACAAAATCAAGATCACGTGTTTATTTAGCATTACCGCTATCTTTTGAAAATATTGCCAACAAGCCGGTTCTCAAAGGAATAGAACACGCGAATAACCTGCCAATCTCAAGACGCTAAAACTTTGTGTAAACTGTGAACGAAAAAACTAAAATAAAATCACGCAAGATAGAAAAATATGAATCCAAACAACAACAGCGAGGAGCACACGAGCGAAACATTATACACGAAACATAATGCCGAATGCAACAGCAGCGAAAGAAGCCAATCAGCAAAGTGTCTTGCAGGATCTTCATCGCACGTCAAAAGTTTGTGCAGCAGTAGGCCGAATGGGATTAGCCGGAATGAGCCTGACGACAACGACAAGTCCAGTTCCGCCGAAGTAAGTATACACATATCTCTCTCTCTCTCTCTCTCTCTCTCTCTCTCTCTCTCTCTCTCTCTCTCTTTCTGTCTGTTTCTCGTCTTTTTCTCTCTCGGCACGTACTCTTTCGCTGCGTCCTTCCCCGCTAACGCCTACACCTGCGTATACGTAATTTGTATGTCTCGCGTTCGCCGAAGCCGCCTTAATATGGCGAGTGGGATTTATCGGTGCAATGATCATGATGCGCGGCTGGCGGGCTTTCGCACAAAGATACGTTGATTGATCGATCGTCGCTGCAGAGGGCAACACCGTTGGAATGTTTTTCCTCCTCTTTCTTTTTTAATTTATTTTTCGGAGCGAAGCCGGCTGATTAAACTTTCACTTGTATGACTGATTAGGCGCGATAGCTTGAATCTCTGAGCGTCTTGGTTTGATAAGCGCTCATTGATAATGGAATAAATTGTCAACTCGCTTGATACGCTCTTCGCTCGCTGCACGTCACTCTGCTTCATTTCTAAATATAAATCTGCAAATTTTCCATCGGTTCATTTGTCCGCCTAACGGCGCCTACATTCCCGAGAGCTTCGATCGAGCCGCTGACAATTGTTCGACTGTCGAGCGAGCGGGGATGGTCGGCGCGCTCGTTGGGGGTTTTCGGTTTTGGCCGGGAATCGATAGTTGCTCCGCGCCTGATTAATTTTCGCGTGTCGGCAAATCGTTTGCGCTTGACGATCGCGAGAAAAGGGGCGCGTTTTGTGAATGACCTAGGGACACGTGTTGCGAATGTGAGCTGCGTCTGGAGAGACCGACGACGAAAAAATAATTTTTTTTTTCATCCGACGGACTCCTTCGATAGTTTGCGCAAGAAAGGAAAAGTTACTTGATCGGTTGCCGTGATTTAGGTTACACTCGATATACAGCGATTAGAAACTCTCGAACACTCGATTATGTTAATAATGGAATATAAACATGATTGATGATATTACTCTATAAACGTCAATTAAGTATCATTTCTGTCTTTGAATTATCGCGCCGCGTGCATGCTATAAATAAAAAATGAGTCAAATTATAATCATATTAGATTGCAATCAATCATCAAAGAATCTTAGGCTCCATACCTCTCGCGAATTTTTAACAGAGAAAAACTGTCATCATGTATGATTTTCGCTGTGCCATAGAATTCTTGCACCAGCTGTCTGTGTGGTATATTTTTTGTTTTTTTGCCTATCTTAATAGACGAGCTTGACCCGAATTTTAAAAATATATTCGTCACATTATCGAGGATGCAGTACAGAAATTCGAACATAAATCAAGCCGAGGAGAGTTGAATATTTTCGAGGATTTCATTAGTAATGCAAATTGTCATTTTTGCAGACTAAAAATCAATCTTTACCGGTTTTTATTATTCGTCTTTCTGCGAGTATATCTGTTTGCCAGCTCTGGGTGTGAATCAAATCGTCCTCGACAAATCATTCGATATGAAAAGAAGGCTCAATCTGGCATGATATAGTTATGCGCCAAATTGGTCAAAAATTAGTTTGTCAAACTCATAAATCATCGCTAAAGCGACATAAATGGTGTGCTTTTGAAAATTTATCCAAGCAAATAAACCCAATAATGAAATAAATAAATTAAAATACTGTAAAAGGTACACCGGCGGTCTCTATTTTCAATCAATCCAGAATTAACGTCTGTGGTATATAAATCAGCAATGTCTGTAAAAATAATCCTTTCAATTATTCGCCAGATAAAAGCCATAGTAGGCGCAGCGCCACAGGTGTACATGCATCAACCCCAGGCATTGTATAACCCGGCTTTCTTTCAGACGCATCAATTTTGCGGCGAATTGATATTTTGCATGCGGCAAGGCTATGCGGCGCTAGAGGCCTGTAGAGAACTTTTTTTTCCGGCAAGGCAAGAGGGTCGTGGGATACTCGATTAACATTTTTCAGAGCGCTTTATCAGGTTATC
Source organism: Phymastichus coffea (assembly GCF_024137745.1). Taxonomy (NCBI): domain Eukaryota; kingdom Metazoa; phylum Arthropoda; class Insecta; order Hymenoptera; family Eulophidae; genus Phymastichus; species Phymastichus coffea. The sequence goes on from NW_026706916.1 coordinate 244,334, forward strand.
AAATGCTAATTTTCTCTCTTTTTCCTCGCGATTTGGTACATGCAACGTTTCGTATTTACATCTTCTCGGAAAGGCTTTGACTATATCATGCGCGTGGTGATATACGCTTAATAGTCACGGTCAGATAAAGCATGCTCACAGCATGTAAACAGAACGTCGCCTCTCGCACGATTAACGAACTTCTTAAAACTATTTATATTAATTTAGAAAAATTGCCAATGAAAATTTATGGCTGTCAAAAAAGACCTTGAATGTGTCCGATCGATTTTTGACTTTATCTACTTAAATTTCGAGTTTCATTGGATTCCGCAGTCGGTAGGAACTTTTTTTTAATACTGCCACACGTTGAGTTGTAAGCCGTTTTCAAAGCTTAATCTCTTAACATGCTGCTGATTTTTATCATGTAACCATACAGCTTTATCCGATATCGTATTTCTCTGGCCTCGTGCATATTGCACATTTTATTTTATTTTCGACTAGATTAACAAAATGAAATCGCAAAAACAACCGAAAATATAAAAGGAAAGATTGCTGATACTATTAATAAAATAGCACGCCACTACGTGGTATAAAATTTTTATAGTTCAACAAAATGGGAGACACTTTTTCTTAGGTCGCAGTGTCAGTCGTCTTATCCCTTGAGCTTCGCGAAGTTAAGCTAATTATATGAATATTAAAATGCGGCGCTTGTTTATTTTTTAACTTCTGTCGATCCATAAAATAACGTTTCGTATATTAGTAGTACTTGGGATGTGCATAAACGCGAGGAAATGAAATTACTCGAACACATATGTTTACTTACTTTATTTTTACGCGCACAATCGTGTCCGACGGAATGGGATAGCCACGATAATAAATACCATACTGTTTGAACGCGGCAAAGAATACGAGCGAAAATTATAAATGAAATTTCAAGTGAAAGCTTAGCAATATATTTCATGCTACGTTGTATGCTAATATCGGGAATACGAAATTCATAAAAAAAAGAGTATACGATGTAGTCAAGCAGTAAATATAGCTGACAAACGGAAAAGCAACAAATCTCGTTGGTATATCATAAAGTACACGTGCGTCGAAAACTATCGCAAACCATGTAGTTTTACGCGCCGTGAAAGCTCGAAAACAGTTAAATCGAGCGTGCAAATAAACTCCTCGGAAATAGCGCAACTACGCTCCACCGAAGCGCAGAGTATAGCAATCCGATAAAGTGCAGAGAGGAATAAAGATCTTACGGGACGCGAGCTTCGGGTTCAACCGTGGAATCGCTTCGCTCGCGCACGAGGTAGCTCGATTCGACGTACGTCCGACTCTCCTGCAAGTGGCTCGCATCGCGCGATTCGAAAGCTCTCGCGGGCGCTGCAATCGCGCGAGATTTCGCACGCGCCGACACTCGGCGCAGCTCGATCGTACGTACATGCGGCAGAGTTGCCGCGCAATCGTTTTTCGACAAGCTGACAATCGCTGACGGCGCTATTGGTCGCGCGAGCGGCGCTCGCAACGCATTTCGTACCTTTTTTCGCGCGCACCTACAGCTCTAGTTTTCAGGCTTTTATTTTTACGTGCAGCGATAACGAGCACGACTTGACGGATCGTCCGTTCGTGCGTACGCGTGAGCGTGGACCCGATTGCGTATGGCTTGATGCGTTCAATGATTTCGCTAATAATAAGTGACAGTACTGATGATAATCATGATTAAAGGCTTTTAATAATCGATTTTTAAACATGAAAGCATTAATTTGTATCTATATGAAATTTACCAAGTTGCTCGTTAACATTACCGATAGATATCGATACTAGTTGTTGAATTTTAAACGAGTACAGAGAAAGACATCTTCAATCGCTTTGACGCACTAAATCATTTTCTAGAAATGTAGAATTCGATTGATCACGAAACAGTACACTTCGATACTAGCGTGGGAAAGTGATTCGAGCCTCGTGCGGACGTTCGCTTCGTTCGGGCAACTGCCCACGCAAGGGTTAAGTCACTTCCACGCGCAGGTATTTGACTTTATTCATCGATACGACGCGCGCGAGACGAGATTTGAAGCTCGCTCGCTTTTCCCCGAGTCTGCGTCAATCGAGTCATAACTCACTAAATATCGAAAATTGTTTTTAAAAATCGTATCCTCACGCGATCGTCTGACTTAGAAAATATCCAATATTTTTTTCTAGCTTATAGATTAAGTTAGCTTATTATGAACGTGTCGCGCGGCAATAAGGCAAATTGATGTTTTTAAATTTTCGAACGGAAAATTTCCTGTTATGCAATTTCCCAATCGAAAAACTAAATTGCGAAACTTTGTTCTCATTCTTCTTAATAATGTCGTCAATATAGGATTGCTTATGAAAAAGCATGCTTGTGCAATTGATTGTTGCACGAACTCTACAATTGAAAATCGTACGCAACTTCGTTTGATCCTCGCGAATTTTTCCTATTCGTTACACTACAGTAAACGCCTTTACATTCAACGAATAAATTAGCAACTCCTGAATAAAAATGGAATAACGAGCGCAGCAAATTTCATGGCATTTCATAGATTTGACGGTTGAACGCTTCGGCGAACATAGGCGGTCGAAATGTACACAAAGATAATTCAAATTTCATTCCAACTGGTAATTTTAGATTACAGTATGACGACAGCCAATAAAAATATTACGGCAGATTATTCGTTTTCAATCGGAATAATTTGTTCAACGTACATCTCTCTGGTTTCTTCAGTAATTATCGCTCAGTTAACAATGCCGCGCTATAAGTCAATCAAGCAAATGTTGTTGAAATGTATTTAAAATGGCATTTATGTGAAACCCATCGATATTTTTATATTGTATAATTTTCTCAACATAAAAATAAAATTTTCGTGAGTTCATCAAAATGCGGTTCTTTAAAAGTATGTAATAAAACCATTAGAAAAGAAAGTAAAATACCATCTTAATAAAAAATAGATTGATAATGAATAAATGAAATTTAGCAATTTAAAGATTCAACTCTTCTACATACACTCCATTTAGCCCTGTGATTCCGTGTAAAAATAATTGGCATCGATATGCAAAAGCAGTGGGCAATAAATCACAGAGGATAATTGTTTTAGAAAGTACGATAAATTCAGCAGCGATTCATACTAATATGTATTGCTCAAAAATTCGTTCATAAACAAACTTTAAATACTCGTCGTAAATCAGTTGTCATATATTTGAAAATTGCTCGGCGAAAAATCGATGTGTATATCGATTCGAAAGGCAGACCACTGAAACAACTGACTTCCTGCATCTGACGTAACGAAGAACTTGACATCAATTATCATAGTTGTAGCACGTCAAGTTTGCATGATAGGGTTTTAAAGTCGTATACGGACGACAAGAAGAAACTAGTTCGTCTTGAAACGAATAGAAATCAGGGCCAATGTTGCTATGCGGCACCTCCGAACGATGTTTGCACACGCCTTTCTCACAAGATTTTCGTGTAAGGCAAATGTCGTGCGCACCTTGGGATCGCAAGGTGTGATTTATAACCTAACTAGACGTAAATAAAATCCAAGAGAGAGAGAGAGAGAGAGAGAGAATGCTCTATATGTCGCGTGCGTCGTTATACTTTTAAGGTTTTGCTCGCAGACTGGATATCTTCGTCGTATTCTTCGTGTGGGAAATTTCCAGTGTGAATTCTTGCGTTTATGCTTCATATATTCTTTAATTTTTTCAAGTTTTTTCTTTGCTTAGATGAATGTTCAAAAGTGTATAATATAGACAATTCAATCCATGTAACTATTCATACTATATATTCTAGATGAATTTGAATGATCAAGTGGTTATAAAAAATTCAGTGCAAACTATAAATAAATTTGTATACATCGCCATTTGAAGTATCATATTAGTATATGAATAATGACTGTCATGCATGACAAATTTGACTGAGGGTATAGTGATATACGAAACGACATCATCCATTGCTTTAGCATACTACGATATATCCTCTAAATATAATAAGTTTTTTTAAATTTATTGCGCTCAATGAGTGAAATCAACAAGTGTAATGGTCGGCAATAACCGTCAGTGTACCGTTATCTTTTCAGCTTGACATTCAATTAACTAATAAATGTCGTTAAGTAAAAATCAAGTTTTATTAACTTTACGCTTCTTTTGTTCGATATTATTCGAAATAGATGAATACAAAAGTACACTGTAAGAGTAAACTACTCCTTAAAAATTGAATCGATCAAAGAGTAGAATTTTCAGGAACCCAATTATACAAATAACACGTCGTGTTTTGAAGTTGATTAAAGGGTGATGCATCGTAAAATTACAGTTTTACGCTGCAAATTATAACGAATCGTTAACACCATTCTACCTTTCAAGCAAAGGCATTGATCAGCAAATTTGATCTACAGTCGAAGTGAAACTTACGCAATCGGACTACTCCGTTCAAGTATTCCGCGGTTTTGATATTCCGTAATTAATTCGCACGGGTTCGCAGCTTGTAAAGGCATCAATTTGCGCTAATACATTTATCCATCAGGGGCAGCGTTTAAAACTCGACTTTTCCATCTGCGGTAGCTCGTTAAAGGCTGCGTCGTATAGGGATTTGTATGGCGACAGAGTTTCCAGTCGCGCCGTGACTATCGTCTCTCTTTCTCTCCGTGTAAACGCGAAATTGAAAGGTATGTATACCAGACGCATTACGCCGCTGTACACGGGCTTTTCTTGGTAAATTCTGCGTGTTCTTGATGAATTGATTAGCCGTGAGTGCGGATAAATCGTTACGTTAATCGTTTTCGCTGGGGAATGCGACGATTTACTCTTTTTTTTCTGCTCCTTGTCTTTGTCGCGTGGATTTCGCGATGGAAATTTATGGGGCGATTAGGGTGAAACGATAGTTTGATTAAGTCACATGTCACTTCTTATTATCTGAATTTTAGCATTTTTATTGTCAAGAGGTCAAACTTTAGAATGTCCCTTGTCTTGGCGTCAATCTCCAAATCATTAACATTTTCTAGAATTATTTTCAAATCAATTGCCAAATCCGCTTTCGTAAAAATATAAGTATAGTATTTCGACATATGTGGATTTCAACTTTCAGAACTTCGTAATAATTAGATTCAATTTAAGTAGCGAATAATCTTGTAGTTACCTTGAAAGGACGTTAAGTATCAATGAGAGATTCCATCTGTCGTAATATCAACATAAAAAAAATGTCGAAAAAGTGAACGATAAACTCTTACTCTTACCGAGTTTAATCTCCACAAGATCCCGAAGAAAATCTATTTTCGGAGAACTGCCTAGTAAAAACGACTTTAAAGACATTGAGAGCCAACGTCTATCGGTCGATTGTAAGGATTGCCTGCGGAAGAAATAAAGTCAAAAGTGAAGGTGGAAGTAGATTACACGATCGGCATATAATTCAAATTACACTTGAGTTTACATATACGCTAGTACTTATAGGTTGCGTTACCGTAATTCCCATGTCGAGTCCATGAATGATGGGCGTATGAACCAAGCGAGCGTGCAAAGTACGGGTATGCATCAATGTTACTTGCGAGAAGTTGCTTTCGAAAATTCAGTTCCATCGATCAAACAGTCTATTATTAATGAATCGATCGAACGCGGTAAACCCTTTTAACCTTGACGTATTTTCGCAATTTGATCGTCGACTTTCGTGCGAAATCTCGGTAAACCACCGCGAGCATTTAAAGTGCGCGATGCCGCGCGTTGCGCTCGCTCTATATGGTTCAAGTGCAATTTACCGTAGGTTCGCGGCAGCCATCCTTGCGTTGTTTGCGGCCGAAACGTAAGGGAATTCGAAAATTGGCTTGGACGTTTTAGGTGTGATTATGGAATTCCGTTAGGTTACGGCATAATGATTGTTTATTTCACTTTGATCGTCGACATCGTGGTACTTGAAGAGTCAACTGTCGGAAAGAATTTTTTATTTTTAAACGCCATTGGAAGTTCTTATATTTGTTATTTTATCATCATTCTTGCTGACGTACGTTAGATATGATGTTTCTACTACCGGTAGACACTACTTTGAAGTTTTCACCAATAATATCATAAAGCACCACAACATTGAACAAATAAACGTCAACTACGATGTATTCATTGTAAACATAGCAGTCTTTTTTTGAAAAATAAAATCACGCTTTCCGAATTGATTGTTACGTCCAACCACAAGTGTTCTAATGTCATACACTTATAGTGTTCAATTCTATGGCACCCGTCTATGTTTATTTCTTTAGTGTTTAATTAATCTTCCAACAATGAAATTATTGTTAGCTCTCCATCGAAAATTAAAAAAAATATTTAGAGTGCAAAGTTTATCTTTCACGCTGCATCACAAACTATAAATTGTAGCATATTGTTGTGACATTATTTTTACCATATGGCAACAACAAAAATAAAAAAGCCACATGCCACGCGTAGAATAATAGGACTCTCGCCCGAAAAAATGTTAAAATGAAAAGAGCTGTCAATTTTCGATAGATTACGCGTTACGCTTCGTCGAGTAAACGAACTGCGTGTTGCAACGAGGACTTGCAAATTAAAAAAGAAATAATCAAGCTCAAAAATTGACATTACTATTCTATATAGCGCGTTCCAGTTGCTAGTTGTCACGGTTTGGTGGTTTTTTTGCCGTTGGAACACGAAATGTGGGGGGCGGGGGGTCAGGTTTATTATTATGAGTGTAGGTTTTTATGGATTCTGTAATTGATTTCTTGGGTTTTATGATGTTATAACTAGGGCATAGTTTTCTAATTAGTTCGATGTTCTTTGTAGACATGATGCATGCATTTAAAGAGCCATACGTATACTTGGATCTAATTGATCTATGCAGTAGTTAAATCAATCGAGTGCGGGATGCTGATACGTACATAAAATCGGACCTGAAGCAAGCTTTACTTCAATTATTCCAAAATCGAAGATTTCTTTAAAGTAGCAAAATGCCACAAAAGACAGTTTTTTGTTTCAAGTGCCATGTTCGGACAACTATAAAACCCAGTCGGTGCAAGCTCTCGCTTCGTCCTACGTCACGTACAAGACGTGAGCTCCGCATTACATCTCTATCGTACGCAAGATAGAAGCGGGAGAGCGAAGATATGCGGTGTAAACACGTGGCCGTTCCTTATACTGCTGGTCAGCCGCGCGAGTCATATTACGCGCCCAACTAATCAACCACGCCCTGGTCTACTCGCTATATATACTTTTATCTTGCCAGCTGCACCCTTCAATCTCACTTCGCGCGCTGTAATAACTCGCCCTTTCGCTCATTTGAACATCTCGTCAAGTTCTGATTGCTTCATGTGTGGGATTTCACCCTTTATATAGTTTCGTTGCTGGCTTGCCGACGCTAGACGTATTTACAGCTAAACAGCTTTCTGCTCTTGTTATGCGTAAACTGAATTATATAATTATATAATTTCCAGAAAATCTTTAACAATTACATGGCAATGTTCCTCGATGGCACTCTAACTATAGATTGTCTCTATTGAAGAGGTCGCGAGGAAAGTACAACTTTGCCTCGTATCGTGCCGCGTGCTAATTGGTTATGCAAGCCATCGGAAGACTTTCTTATCTGCCACAGTAGCACTCATCTTTATTGACTTTCTCCAAAATTTCATTGTGCATTTAGTGAATAATAATCATATACATAGTTAACAAAGCAATTCACATTTCGGAATTATAGATGGGAAAGCGTGGATGTGCAAACTTCGTAAGTTCATTGAATTCATTCTAAAACCATTTATGGAACTACGGCAAGCTTTCCCCTAATAATCGAATCGATTTCATGCGTAGAGTCACTGTCATTACACGACGCATTAATGAATTGCACGGCTTTTGCTATTCATACCAAAAATAACGAACATCGAGCTTCGTGCGTTCTCATCGTCGATGCGACGAAAGTGAAGGAAAAATGAGGACGGCGTTCGCGTAAAAAACGCGCGTGTACGTGCGTCTGGTGAAATCGTTTATTAGACGATGTCGAAAGTTCTTAATAAATGCAAGCCGCGCTCGAGCGCATTCTTCGACAGTGTACCAATCGAATGTTTGTACTTTGACGAGTTGACATGGGACGTAATTCGTAATCGGGTACAGTTTTGTTGCTGTCAGGCGATTTTTCACAGTTGATTTTCTACGGTGACTTTTTCTTTTGCGCACGCGTTATATGTGCGTGCGCAGCCGAGATCAATTCCAATTAAGTAACTCGAGTTCAAGGTTTGTCGACTATCCAACGCTAACGAAAAGTTTCACCTGATTAAAAATTGGAAATGTTGTTTACGTTTTTTCAGTAAGCCAACAGTATACAGATATCGTCGCTTCACGGTGAACCTTCCAGGTCGATCGAAATCAATATTTCCGTACTTCGTATTCTCGACAATACGTTTCCCCAACGGAAACCATCACTCATATTAATCAACTACCCTTTCGGGCCTTACTCTCTACAAAATCGCGCCTGCACTTGGAAGCCATTTCCGGAGGATTACGAGCAGCACACAGTAGGGTCGAGGCTCTCGTCGGACAAAACAGACTCGGCTTTTCAGTCGATTATAATTAGCACCAATGCGAAAGTCATGGCGCTAATTTGCGTTCAACGCAGTACGTGGCAGAATTACATGAACCAGATGAGAATCTTAAAAGCATAATTGGCAGTGTCAATTTTGATAAACTGTCAAGAGTGATCATGAACGATACCGCTAAACTAGACGACACTTCCATAAAGTATCATTCGGTTACGTAGACCGGCAAAAGCAATTAATTTAATAAAGGTCATCTCGATGTCAAAAGTCTCTGCGTACAGATGCGAGACAATTGGTTGTTATGTAGTGTGCGAACGGCGGACCTTGGCATTGTTCTTTTTCTTTTTATTTTCAACTCTAATATTAATAATTCCTCCGTGACGTAACTATCGCATTTCGATCGTATCGATTTTGATCGTAAGGAAAGGCCGAGTGTCGAAAGTCGAGCGTGGATCACGTCGTAGCGGCGCGCACAAGACAAGAAAAAAGTAAAGCGATTAACGTCTCCAAAAAGAAGACTAACGACGCAAAGTGGGGAGCCTCTTCTCGTGAATGAAGTTCGCGCATAGCTAAATATAGACGCGCGCGTAGCACAGCATTCCTCGGCTTTACCCATCGTCACGTGGCAGCGTACGCCCGTCGATCGCGATACGATTTACGTGTGTAAGCGACAGATTGTCGCGGATAATACCACGTCTATTCGTTTGGCTTGGCACGAAAGCTTTTTCAACAAAACCACTTTTGCGATGAATCGCGGCTCCCCGACAGCCGAAACTCAAGTCATTCGTAGTAAGGATAATGCCGTCATTGTGGCAGCGCACATTGACAGCTTCCACATTTAGACGCACGACGTATTTGCATGCGAAATTTCACTATCCGCGCGTGCTTTATTGCTAAATAATTCTAGCCTTTTGCCAATGCCGAGCGAAGTGTACACGCGCCACGTGAGACAAAACGATGGATATACAATATTTTTTGCCATCGAGATATAAAAACACTTCGTAAACTCGCTTTGATGCGCGTACTAATGTTAGTCTACGTAACAGACAGGTGTGTGCCTTTTTTATAGCAATTGAGCGTGCCGAAAAAGCAAAATAATGGGGAACCCATGAAGGCGCTCAGTATGACACAATCATTGGGGAATGCTATGATTGGAACACCTAGGGTACAATGTCTATAGTTAAGTGCGTCGGCGGAAGTGAGAGGAACTTTTTCGTCATGTCGCGATCGTTATCGCGAAAAACTTGTAGACATAGTGTTTGTTACCAATGTTATGTCTATGCTTCTTTTATTATGATTTGTCTCATGGGTTGTCATGATAAAAATTCCAATTTTATAAATATTCAATAAATATTCAAATGCTTGTCACTTGTGCATTGACGCTCGCGCCAATAAGAATGTTGACGATTGTGCGATGTGAAAGGTTTAAGTATTTTTGTTCGGACACTGTATATTTTTTTGTTTGGCATATTGCTTTTTCAAATTTTAGCGTAAATATATTATTTTCCTTAGTATCGTTGAAATGTGCATATATAGAATTATTAAAATCTCGAGAACAAAATTGTTGATTTAATAAAACTTGTTAAAAAATGCAATATCTTCGAGAAATTATTTCTATGGCATAGAGCTCTGTCAATATAAAATAATGTCGATTAGGTAAATTATTTCTATTGTTTCAGGTAAATAACTCTTGCGAGCTACAATATCAAAGACAACTGAACATCATGGTAACTAAAGTTAAATAACTTTCCGAACGACAAACAGTCAAATCAAAAATAATGCTCAGCCATCCAACATTAAACCTGTAAAATGACTTCTACTAACAGTTGCATGCAATCCATAATCACATTGCATCGCTCCAACGAAACAACTAAAGTCAAGCGGGTAAAGTCCATTTATCAAACACAAACGCGCCAACTACATACAGTTTCACCGCGAGTACTCGAGAGTCGACGCATTTTAAGACTAAACGACTGTGGGCTCTCACTCTGTCACATGTATGTCTCTTCCCCCAAGGACACTGAAAATATCGTGCCGTGTGTCGCGAACGAATTTACTCTCGCCACGTGTATGTACGGTATTATTGCCTGCGAAGGCTGGACTTATACTTCCGACTGGACAAAGGTGTGGTCGGCGACTGTTTACAGGCCAGATGTGTATGTGTGTGTGTGTATGTATGTATGTGCGTATACGCGCGTGCGTGCTTGTAGATTTACTAATGCGTTGTGAATTTGCGAAACCTAAAAGGATGAGTTACATGGTGGTTGATTTGAAGTAAAATTGACGTTTCCATCATGGCAAACACGGAGTGTTTTTTTTTGTTATTTTATAATATGTTCCACTTTATTTTTGTTTTGTTTTTCTGCCACTTTAATATTCATTTCGCGTTGCATTCAAGCAATCATTTGTAAAAAAAAAGGAAAATCTAGAAGGATCTGTCCGACTGCAGTTTATTTTTACAATGGTAATTAGGTTATTGATATACTTGTGACTGAACTGCTTCATAGTGGCACAGTATCTGTTGACCATAGTGACTAGAGTGTTATTGAACTTGATCAAGAAAATATCGGTTAGTGATTATAAAGGACTATCATATATCTGCTCGAATAACAAGGCAATGCTGTTATGACATTTATGATTTTTCTGTAAACGTATATATACATGCAATAAATAATAACGTAAATAAGTATCGGGAGTGATCTTACCGATTTTTTATCACGATTTTCTTTTGTACATTTCAAGTTTATCATCAAGTATCTTACAATCACGTGTTAATCGGATGACATGCTTCAAGTAGGCTACAAAGCTAAATAACAATAGCACATATAATAATATTCTTTGTTTTTGGATCCGATGGAAAAGTTGGAGTAGTGGTCTATGTAACCGACGCAAGGTAGACTGAAACTGAGTCGCAAAAGTCGATTCTGAAAGCTACCACTTGGTGTCGCAAAAGTGTTAAAGCCGATTAAATACTAAATATAGATGTTGCTGTGTCTTACTAACTAACGAAAGCATCATAAAGTAAAAAGATTAAAAAATGTATTTTGTACTAATGATTTGTCTTCCTAGAACCAGCAAAGGTAGACGTTTATCTTTGTTGCTCAAACTCACCATCGAATTACGTAACTAAGCTTTAACAAAAAACATCGAATAAGGCTTTCAGTCTTGCAAATACCATTTATCCTAGTTTTCCACACAGCAAACATTATTTCAACAAAAGACCACTCCGCTACCACTTGCTTTTGCATTGAGCCTCGAGTGCATAATGTACTCTCATAAGAATCAGGCTTTAGCCATTAACCGAACGGCATTCATCGGTTTTCGCGTCGATCAAGCGCTCATTAAAAAAACAAAGCCGACCAAGAACAACAAAACACTTACATATATCCATTCTCCTGCATAGCGTGACAATTTTTGTTAGAAAATGAAGGCATGAGAAGGATTTTGGGCTGTACAAGTGTTTTGCTCGACATGCGTAATCTGTCTACTCAACGCGCAACGATATATATTACCGCTTCGGATACATACAGGCGTATAAGAGATTAGTTTCCTCATTCCTACTGTACATCACAAAATAAAAGGAGTGCACGCAAGTAAAATGCCATGATTGATATTTTCTTGTCTGGGAGAGAAGCTATAGACAGTACATGTCAACTGAATTATCAGCCCACACTGTAACACACAAGTTTCTCTCGTATATCGGTTTATTACTCATGATAATGGGACTGCGAACGACCCCCGCGACGTAATTTTCCATAAACATCTCTCTACTCTCGTTCCTCCCTCTACCTTTTATCTATACTTGTCATTCTTCCTCTCTCGCAAGTATAATCTGCGAGATTACGTAATGACCTGCACACTCCTCCCTCGTCGACGCCGAGCGCTCATCATCAGCTTTGCGGCTTGTTTCTTCAAGACTGGACGTAGCTTTTCATTGCGATGCATATTAAAATAGGTGGGACAACGGGATCCCCAAAATTGTGCTGACGCACGTAGGACATCTCACGCAAGCGTACGATTTTGATTCGCGGATGTTGCGCGTGCCGTCTTTTTATTTATTTTTTTTTGGGGGGGCTATTCTTTGACTCTAAATGTGGAAGCGCGAATTGGGAAACGGATCATTTATTTGCGCATAGACTTTAATTTTGGACAAAATTAGCAGTATTGATCATGTTCGTCTGTATATGACGTTTATAAGTTATGCATTTATAAATTGGTAATACATATTATTTAGCTATTGATAAAAAGTGACGTTTTGCTCGGAGTGCATATGAATCATAATAAATTTTAATACAAATATCGCTTAAAAATTTGCTTAATTTTAAGTACAGTTGCAATTTAAATAACTAGTACATTTTTTTAAGTAATTTATAAAATAGTTGGAAGTTGTGATAGGCCCATATCGGGGAAAGCGTCAGACGTCCATCTGCAGGTAAGGAAAACAGGAAAACCCGAAATTATGCTGAATCATGAGGCGTAGGGAAAGGTGTGTACTAATGGTAATGGTGGGTCAATTGAGGCCGGCGTGATTGTGTGAACGCGTCGTTTTTAAATTACGCGCTGACAGCAATAAACAATTGTGACGAACGGAATCAATGTGTGCGTGCGTATGTGTGCATGCGAGTATGTGCGCGAGCGTGACGAAGGGAAGCACCTGCAGCCCCTCTATCCGACATCATTAGGTGCAAAATAATCTTGCTCGCTGATCCAACGCTCTACGATCGCTTATGTGTACGCGGGTGAATACTTGTGGCCTCTAGCAGCTCGAGGATCTTCTCCTGGCTATGTAACACCTCACAATAGAGCAGCAGGTTCCTGCCTCGAGGATCTATTCGAGCACGCTATCGTGACAGAAAAAAAAATTACTTTACCGATCCAGATACTCTGTTGTTATTAAATGAATTCATATTATCGTTAAATGCAATGCAAATGCAACTATCTATACTTCTTTCATAATACCTCACCGTAACAGATGTTGCGAAGATTTCATTAACTTGAATGACAAATTCAAAGACATGATGTAATAAATTTGGAGCAGCTGCTAACTGTTGAAGGAACTACAATTTGTAGATAATATTGTAAATTTTATTATGAAATTATACAGGTATAATAGATTTAGTTTGAAAATTGTTATGAGTACGGTATTGGAAAATAATGTGATAGGTATATTTCAAAAAAATTGAAATGCTATGGCAACTAGAGATGAACCAGGAATTGCATATAATACTTTCCATAAATATAATAAAAACTGTTGATGAAGCAACCTGCATAAAACAAAACCGAAGAAAAACTATCAGAGAAAAAAATAAACAGAAGCATTATGAGATATGGCATAGCGCACCTGTATGAAAATGAAACAGGAACATAAAACATAAAAAAAACCATAAAAATAAATTGGATGGCTTCAATGAATATAGAAGTATTTGGAAGTAGATAAATACCTAATAAAAAAGAAAATTTAATAGAATATACAATTCAACTATATATAAGGATACATATTCTAATAATTCAAATGATATTGCCAGTACTTTTAATAAATTTTTCAATGAGGTAGCAACCGAACTTGCAGAGAAGACTAAGATCAACTGTGATTATGCCTTAAATTTGCCGAAAAGAAATAAAAATAGTACATATTTGCAAGATACAAATTCAACTGAGATATCGAAATTAATTCTACTTCTGCACGAATATTGAAGACTTTAGACCCGTAAAATTTAAATGAATTTTCCATGGGACTGCATATTCAAATTGTGTTTTTCCATGCAACATGGTTCTTAGTCTGAAATAATGCCGAAATAGTACCGAGCTAACGATTTTCTGTGCAACAAGTTTAAAAACATTTCATCAACTATACAGTACATATATATCCATTATAGCATGTCATTTCAAATTTCGAGCATATAAACATATAAGGAGTACATATAAATTAGGAAAAAACTTGAGCGTCGTGTCGCCATTACGGTACGCTTTATACGTTTTCTCTTATAAGCAACGGTAGTTTGAGACATAACATGCCTAAGATTTGAAGTTTTTCGTTATTAAACATGATTGGTTACAATATAAATAAGTACAACTAAAGTGAAATTCATCGAATAAACCCCTTGCACATGGTTATGCAATTTCTAAAGCCGCAATTTCTAAGCCAACCACCACCTTGACAAATCGATAAAATCGATAACCACTCTCAGAGCGTTACGTAATCGACGTTAAACACTGACGACACCTTAAAATTAAGCGTAAACAACGGAGCTAAAAGCATCCGTAACGACTATAGAAGTCAACGAAAGACTTTTTGACGTGGCTCTTAAGGTCGGCAATATTTCATTCGCCGTTGCGCGGCTCGCGAAAAACAGTAGCCGACGCTACCAGCACGCGAAATAATAAACCATCGAACGAGATGATAAAAGTCGTCGTCGTCGTTGTCCTTGCGAAGGGATAATTGATTGAGAGGCGTGGATGCGCGGTGCAACTGACGAGCGTGCGCCGTTATATTCAACAGCGTTGCAAGAAAAGTGAAAGATTTCTTAGGATCAGCGATCAATAGAAAATCTTTTTGCATGAAATTTCTGGATTGCTGAGCATCGGTGGTTTTTTGATTAGTTGGTTATATTATATACATTATTTTGAAAGAAAGTTATTTTTTTAAGTTCCTTTTACATATCGTATAATATCTCATCAAAATATATGGTCATCATAATATTATAATATTTTCAATACTGTTAAGATTTTGTTAAGAGTTTGTTATAAAAACGTTTTACATTATGTAGGTTAATTCCACTTAATGTAAATTTCTACTTTCAAATCTCACCGGTAATTTTATTCATTTATGCCATTCAACGTCACGTACATCATCATGAAGTTGTTCAACATACATTGTATTCATAGAAAATTTCAAAATCTTATCCCCTCGATCCATTCAAGCCAAACATCTCTTCGTGTATTGCTTAGATAATTCAACTTGTTCACGATTAAATTTAATCGCCAAGCGTAACGACTGAGGGACACTTGACGAGAGTTCTGCAACGGTTGGTTCCAGCCTATATAACACTAGCGCGAGAACAGCTGAGAATTGGTACAAGCCGTGGACGATATTGTGATGCGCACCGCTAAATGCTTAACGGTCTTGTCGTAAATACAATTAGAGACTGCTTTTTCTTTCGACTACTTCTACTCTTATAGTATACCTGTTCAGGAAAGCTGTGCTTCGTGTATTTATAATTTGTTTTCTTATTTGTATTCGTTGCCAATGAAAATCTATAAAAATGAAATTGCACTATACGCACGTGTGAAATTTGATGCAGACGTCAGGATAGAAAACTTGAATTTGATTGAAATGATATATAAGCTTTCCGCGAATTATGCAGAGAGCTGAAATTTACGAAAGTTTTTAGAAAATTATAACGTTGGTGTCTGCATCGCAAAATACGGCAACAACTTTTTCTTGAAAACAGCTTGCGAGACAATGTTCTGTTTCTTTGGGCGTATGAATCAAGCTCAACAGTTTCCGTTTCGAAGGCAAAGAGTAACGGGTACGGCGTAATGAACGGTTACACAGTTTGTTTACGACGATAATTGCACTGTCAATATTTAGAGCGAGAACTTCTTCATTAACTCTTCCCTCTCTCGATGCTCGATGGTTCACGAAGCCATCTGCGAGAACACGACGTCTTTGGAAATATTTTCAGGAGAAAACAAGGGCAATCAAGCGTTCAAGGATTCCGCTAAATTTACGATTGTGAGTTTTGCGCTCTGCGACCTACAGACACTTCTTTTTCTTCTTCTTCTTCTTCTCCTTCTTATTCTTCTTCTTTTTGCCTATCCATTGTTTACAAGTGGTAACGGCAAAAATGGATTGTTTTCTCCCAATCATCATTAGTAGACCTAACTGTTCGTACAGTCCGAGGTACCGCTGATTTCGCGACATTACACAATTTCATTTCTCCTAAGCCATCAAAGTTTAAACAAGAAATGAGCGACTCAGACACACAGACCGGAGGCGTGATCGTGCGTAGGTAGTATTCGGAGAACACTTGTGCTGTCATCGTTTGCAAATTTGCCACGCGTATTATCCCTTCACCGTAAATTAAACTCGAAAGGAAACAAAAGAAGAGAACTCATTGAATTCCAAAGTAAACAAGTCATCCGCGCGCGTCATTTTTGAAACTCGGCGGCTGATTAAAAGCCGCTTAAAAAATAAATCGACGTCATTCGCGATATGCCAGCGAAATCGCGTATCACCTTACCTAATTAAAAACGAACGCTCGCAAGGCTGTGCAATTGCCAAACATCATGAGGTCGCAGCCGACCTTCAAAGCCGATCTAAATTGAAATTAAAAAGAAGGGCGCTGTCGTAAAAATCAATGATCCTTGCGCGCCCTTGATGGGCCGAATGCATGCGCGTCTCAGGAGGGACGTCAAGCTCTCGGATTAGACCTATTGCTTTCGCTCGTATTAAGAGATTCACAACGGCATTGCCGACACTGTTGGCGAGGGATACATGGATAACGACGTTTCATTATGGCTTTTCATTCTCTCAGAGTGCATATAAAAGCCGGTGGATTTCGGATCTTTCCTCTTCGCGCACGTACACTTACATATCGTATACGATCTTCGCCGTGAAAATGCACGATGTACTTCTAGTTACATTTTTCGTTTCACGACGTCGCCTATAAAATGTATAGTGCAGGCATTTGATGCAAATATAAGCGTGAGAGAGCTACGGTGCATGGTAGAGTCAATGAACGCCAAGCGTCCTTGATAGGCTCGTTATACGCATACAAACGGCACGACGTTGCGCGCCTTCTCCTTTTCTCTCTCTCTCTCTCTCTCTCTCTCTCTCTCTCTCTCTCTCTCTCTCTCTCTCTCTCTCTCTCTCTCTCTCTCTCTCTCTCTCTCTCTCTCTCTCTCTCTCTCTCTCTCTCTCTCTCTGTCGAGGGGATTTTGTGTTTCGGGCGTGTTACGCGAAGGAGGAGAGAGACTTCCCATTGTGTGTCGTTGTCGTTTGAACGAAGAGGAAGGAGGGGGATCTTTGCTTGAAGATAAGTGGCTCATTATATTGAGAGGGTAAGATACGTTTACGTGCCTTCTTTATGGTGCAACGAAAGTAAAGGTGTTTTTAAAAACCAAGTGCAGCGTCGCTAAAGTGGATGTTAGATATCATTTTCTTCGGTCTAAGGTTTATCTATATACGTTGAAATTTTTACGAATAAAGTAGCAATTGATTGTTGGATATTTATTGTCTAATAACGATAAGTTTTGCCGTATCAAGCGTAATGGACAAAGTTGAAAGCAGCATCCCTTTTAAAACGAATACTATTTTTATTACGAAAGCAACTAAATTTTTTCAAGCTCCGAAGAATACAACTGACTTGGACTACTTGTAGCATAAAATAATATTAATGGTACTTCTACCAGTGGTATAACTAAATTTGAAGTGCTCCCCCATTGAAGGTGTGTAAGACGAACGAGGTGCACGTTCGCAGCAGTGTTCACCTCGTGGAAAACCTTTAATTGTGCGAACCTCGTGCAATGCTCAGGGATCCGTTAGAATGTGCACGCGCATTTATGACTGACTTTATAATGGTGTCAGTATAATACCGAGAGAGAAAAAAATCGACCCTTTTGTTTTTGCATGTACCGACTGAACTTGGTACTCTGGATGTATAGCGTATACTTTTATGGTAATGCCCTTGAGGAAAAAAATATTTTTTTCCCCAGCACTTTTGAAAATGTCATTTATAATGCTATAAACTGCATCGCAAAAATAATTGATAATTTTCTTCCGTGCTCCAACGACTGAATCGCAACAATAAAAAAATAATAATAATGAAGAAACGAAAACTAGCACAGCATTGAAACTTACAACAAAATTCTATTCCCATCTCAGTAGCTTCTCCTCTGCGGGTTAACGCAACGTCGACAGTCTCTTTCGAACAAACAAACCAGTTTTCATCGTAGACTATTGAAGAGCAACGCAGAAGAGAAAGGGAAGGCAAAACCACTATTCAATTAAAAATTTTTCAGCCTCGAGCAGACGCTCGTTCGAGAGTATATATACAAGCGGTAGCATCTCTCTCGCGAAAAGGGAGCAAAAATGATGGTCATCAGCGCTGGCATCCTCCTCGTCTAGAACAGTCCAACGGGAATCTGGATGTTTTTTGCTCGCACGTTCTTCATCAGCCGCCAAGTATACGCTCGCCTCGCATACGTCGCGGCGCCATACGTACTTTCTTTCGCTTTGGAAAGCTTGTAAAAGTTCGAAGCTCACGAATACCAGCGCGCAGAACGGTCCTTCGAGATAAAGTTGTAGCTGCGCGAAACGTGCAGCCGAAAACAGCAGACAGCGCGCGTCCGTCGCGTTAAACATAGTAATAAGCCAAACTGGCATCTTAGCGCAACACCTCGCTCGCGCGATCTCAATTTCCATGGCGGACGTTCGTGTACATACAACAGATTGGCTGCGCGGGCTCTTTTTAAGGTTTGGCCTTGAAAGTTGTGCGCCGGGAAAATTGCCGGTGCACGCGCAGTAGTAAACCACGCGCTGCGAAACACCAGTAGCTTTCACGGTGTGATTAGACTCGCTGTTTTTTCTCCCGCCGGAAATTATATTGTATAGGCGAGTGTAATTTATTAAAGTAAAACGAGTGGTAAACGTTAATAAAAAAAAGGAAAAAAAAAAAGAAACTGGTTACAGGCGCCGTGAAAGTGCAGCAGGAGACCGTCAGAGCTGTCTCTTCTGGCAAAGAGATCGTCTGTCCATTTTCGTTGTCTTTTTTTATAACGTGTCTTTCTTTCTTTCTTTCTTTCGGTCTTTTTTGTTCGCCCTTCTTTTTCTCTTTGTACCTCCCACCTGAACGCGTAGCGGCGGACGATCGTATCTGCTTAATCTTTTGCATCTTGGCTGCCGCTGTCTGGTTTATTTGCCTTCTGCCGATTGTTTGTTTAAAGTTTTTCGATTGTCCGCCGTCGCTGCGTCTTATTTATTGCATCATGCCAGCACGCTCACATTGTACTTTATTGTCGAACGATATATTACGGCTGCTCGCTACGCAGGATGAATCGCTCCCCATTGCTTATGGTTAACATACCGTTGTTGGTTGTAATTTCCCAACCAAAGTCACTTCGCAGATGTCCGTATCCTGGCCGAAATTTCGCGACCGGTAATATAGTAACGAGCAATCGTACGCGAGTATTTGTCATCCGAGACGAGCGTGCGTTTGCGCCTCCTTTGTCCCCGGCAGTAGTTTTGTTTGGCGTAGGCAGAGAGACAACGTAATGCTCCCGGCGCGCCGTTCGCTCACTCGAACGTCGAAGTTTTCGGTGTCTCGGCGATCCGGTTGGGAGAGCAACCGAGCTCGTCTTTCTCTCTCTCTCTCTCCGCCGACGCGCTGTGCTGCACGCAGCGCACGTGGAGGAACGAGCCGCTCGAGAGAGGCAAGGTAAGTCAGTGGCGGCGCGTCCGCGAAATTCGAAGGATCTCTTACTCCGCGCGCGCGCGCCCGCGTACGCGACAGACCTCTCTCGTACGCTCTGCGGATCCGTTCGCGCGATTTCTCGCCCTCCGACCGATGTGACGTCGCTGCTTCTGCGCCGAGATGCCTCTGCTCACGAAAATGACGTCGCACTTCCGCCAAGGAAACGGCTGCCCGGAATCGCAGCCAAAAGCGATTTACCACGAAGACGAGTACGTGCCGGCTTATCAGCATCGCTACTACGTCAGCAAGAAGTACGTCGATTACTCGGATGAAGATTTGGATTATCCTTTGCGCGACGAGTTTTCAGGGACGAGGCATGGCAGGAACAACGACAAGGACTTCAACGAGGATTCGGACGCGATGTATCGTCGAAGTCGCGAGAAGTTTGCGTCGTGGGCGATTCGCGATTTGTCACCGAGGACGAACGGCGAGGTGGAACGAGCGTCGAGAAACAATAAGGTTTACGAGAATTTCGGCTCGCTGAAGAAGAAGAACGAGAAGAATGCCGGACTGAACAAAGGTATCCGTGCAATCGTTGAGAAATTGAAGCTGAAGAGCGACGATAAGAAGGACTCTTACAAGAGTAAGAGCAAGGAAGTTGTGGACGACGAGTGGAGATACGATAATGGATATAAAGAGAGAAAGAGTCCAGCGAAAGATGGCAAGACTGAAAAAAATCAGCAGTTCAGAGAATACAAGTACGAGCACGAATCGAGATCGAGGCTTAGATCGCCTGAAGATGGTCACAAGAAGAATAGCAGACACCGAGAGAGCGACCGATCGAAAAGACGAAGTTACGCGTTCGAAGTTTCGCCGGAGGATTTCGACGTGAGGATCGAAAGATACGAGCGTGCGCCGATAGATGCGGAAGTTCATCGTCGAAGTTCGTTCAGTGACAAGCGCAGAAGTGCATCGAAAGATCGTCGATACAAGGACTGCGAGTCGTCGAGGCGGCGAAGTTCGTCGAGAGATCGCAACGGCAGCGACGATTCGTTCAGACGCGATCGTAATGGCAGTGACGATTCGTTCAGGGAAGAGCGTAACGGAAGGTACGAAGAGTCCTCGAGTTCGCGAAGAAGGCGAAGTGTATCGAGAGATCGCGATCGAAGGTTATACAAAGAATCTGATTCACCCAGAAGAAGTTTATCGAGAGATCGTGACGTTGTCGATCGCAAAAATTCATTTCGACGATACAACAAGGAATCGGAATCGCCGAGGAGAAGCTCATCGAGCAGCCCGAAGAATAACGCGAAGGTGAACGAACTGTCGTCCAAGGGCAAACCACCGAAATCTAAGATATCCGACAGACACTCGCGCCCGTTAACGCCGCCGAGGGATGCGGTCGTAATGCATTGCCGCGAAAGTTCGATGATCGACACGCCGCGTAAAAAGGAGTTCTCAATGAGAGAATGGTACGAAACTAATCGTCGATTCGCCTCTAAGTACCTCAAGGAAAACAGTAAAGCCAAGGAGTTAGCAACTTCGGACGCCAATGACCAATTCGTCTTTGAACTTCCCGAAGAAGCGAGAACTCTGTACGAGATTGAGAGTAACATTAGAAGACATTCGATCGACGAAGCCAGCGAAACAAAAAACTCACTGCCAGGCACGGGTTACGTTGGCAAGATTATCCGCGAAGAGGAGGAACGAGGGATTGGTGGTCATCGTAGGAGGTATGAAGAGGATGCGGAGGAGATGGAAAATCGACGTAGCTATACTACGCCAAGCAGAAAAATATGGAATTATCGCGATGGGGTATGAGCATTATAGCGTATAATATGGCCGACCAGCCGTGAGATATGAAATTTTATTATGTACACGCTTTTCTGCGAACGTTTCCACTAACTGTTTCCACTTTCTTTTTTTTTTTGCGTTCAATTCGATCGATATTTTACAAACATTCTCACATGTCTTGGCTTTCGTTGCGAAAGTCTTCATACCGCCCACACGATGACAAATGGAAAATGCAGTTTTTTCAAGAGAGAAAGAGAGAGACGGTGAACTTGCGAGATATGTTTATTGTATACGTGCTGTATTTACGCGATACGAAATGTTATAACCGTGCTTATGCTGTATTACACAAAACTTATAATGTTTAACAATCCATTGTGTGATTTTCCTTTTTAATCGATATTTTTCCTGTCGAATTTATACTGTTAATGTTGTGTTATTATTAATTTTCAAGATAATAAATAAATGTTAGTGACTACAACGATTTGTTTTTCCTTATCCTTGTCAATTCATATCTAAAATATTTGTTATTGAAATAGTATAATTAAGTAAATATGAAAAAAAATCAATGTTTATTCATCAACTGTTCACTTTTAAAATTTCATCAAAAGCGAAACTTGAAACATTCGATTCTCAAGTCTAATCCAGCATAACACCGCGCAAACCGCTATCTTATACAAAGTAAAAAATATTGAAAGTGTACGTCTCGTAAAGCAAAATCAACTCGACTGCTTGCGAGCCGAACGCCGACTGCCGAAAAATCGAACGCCAATGTATACGCAAGTGAGTCAAACGATTTGGCCGCCGAAATCGAGAAAGAAAAGAAAGAAACGGCGCTTGCGCGTGCGTTCATTAATTCACGGTGACTATATATAGCCGGCTAGAAGCATTTCGTCGTGGTCGCGCCGTTCGCTGCCGTTACTCGATATTTTGCGAGGCCCTGACGTGCATGGGCGGACTGGCCCCAAGTATTAGTGAATTGTCTTGTCTGATGCTTGCTTGCCTTGACTCCACCTTATCGCGCTGTAAAATTTATTTATTTAATTTGTATTTGTCGTTTCAACGGAAGATATTTCATTCAATTCGTTCGCAGTTAGCTTTGAGTATTTCGAAATTTTTTTAAGGCATTCAACGTGTATTTGCGTATCACTTTACGAAGTGGATTTTTTCCGTCTTCTATATTGACATAGTTTTTTAGTGGCGGATTCGAACTGAATATTATTGATGTGTCCGGACAGTAAGTGGAGTATGTTGTACTTGAATGATATTGTTATGCATATTCATCAATTGATATCTAATAAAATGATTTGAATATTTGAATATTCATAAGCTTGTAGAAAATCTTTATAAAGAATGATCAGCATTAGGCGCACGTGAATTTACAAAAAAAAATAATTAAATTCAATCTTCCCTTACATACAAAGCTTCAAAAGAAAGACAAACATCTTCCGCTACAGTAACGATATTAAAGAAAGAAACAAATGTGCAAAGCACGACGTTGTACCAATAAATCGGCGCCAATCAAAGCTCAACGCAGCGTGAGAAACGGGAGACAAATTCCAAAACAAAGGCGGTGAGTGTCAGGCGAAAAAAAAGTGCGAAGAAACTCGTTCCGACAACCGCAAAACAAGCACGTCGATCGCACATACGGACCACATCGCTGAGCGAAGAGGAAGCGGCAGATGCCATATTCGCGATCAGAAATGAGTTATTGAACTGCATCGATAATTTGTATACGCTTAGAACTTTATCAGAAATCTCATGTGACGTAACACGCGGATTCGCTCGTAATTCACTTGGTCTAAACGCTCTTATATAGTAGACTACGATTAATGTCGGCGCATAGGCTCTACTCTCTCTTCTCCTCAAGAGAGTGCTTTTGGCGGATAAGAGTGTGACAAAAGCGATGTATTTATTAGACTCTCGCTCTCCCTTTCTCTCTTGGTCTCTTGGACTTTTAGCTCGTGCACAAGCTTGTCTTGCTAGTCTACGACAGGCATGAAGTATGGTCCCTTGATTTCGGTAATGTTATAATTGCGTTTCTGAAGCTTTTTATTTCTCTTGACAGCAAACGTTCAATTACTTTCAAGACAATTGTTTTCGCACCCTTTGCAGACGTCCAAACTTACGAAAAATATACCACATGGGCTTCTATCAAAAAACGTTACTTTACGTGCATCGACAATACGTAGTACCAATACATTTTTAATGTATCGCCGTGATTCGCGACATTATAACGACGAATTCTTTCTGTCGATAAATAAATTCCTTTCGCATATAAACAAGACTTTTCTCAAATAACAACAGTAACAAGAAAGCTACCAGCGCATTAAAACATAAATCACCAACTGATAGAGTACGTATTATTATTCAAAAAGTGCATCCTATAAAGACTTTAATAAACACATTTACGAAACTCGCCATAATTTACACCTTGAAATCTTTTTTTTTCTCGCAAGCGTCGCACCATCGTAAATCAAAAGAATAAAATGTTTAAGGTCATCCCCCCCCTCTCTCTTTTTCTTTCGCTCCTGTGTCCTGGTGGATTACTCAACGTATACTTCATTAAAATCACACACATACTGCTCGCGATAGCTTCCCCGCGATCGTACGACAAGTATCGTTGAGCCGATCACGTGGACGTTTATCCTTTCTTTTTTACTTCGCATCACATCCCAATTATGACTTTGCTTTTCCGTGTGTTGCAGGGCGTTCATATAACGGACGTGGACGAAGGTCAGCCGTGTTTGAGTTGCGGCGAGACCTGCTCTGGTTTTCTGCCCCACGTATGGAGGTAAGTTGTAAGAGTCACATGTGCGTCTGGCAGCCCTCTTGGCCACGAGAAAGTTCACGCGTATAAGGTTGAGCGAATTGCAAAATCAATTATTCGCCACGGAATGTTTGCGGACGAAGTGTATCCCGCCAAGCTTGAACTGACTAACCGTCCCAACAGTTTCATAAGTATTCAATTACAGTGGCGAGAATTAAGCCGGGCCGACTAAAAATAATCCTATGACACTGCGTTTCCGCAATGACTTGGTGGTCAGTTTTCTGCGCAGTGCCTTTTTCCGCCGTAGCCGTGTTTGCACGCTTTCTCCCAGCGGCTTTCGACTTTATTATCTTTGGCAGCAGCGGCCAGCGCGTCCGATCGGTTATATTGTGTTGCGCACGCTCGCGAGAGCTGCTGCCGGAGCCGATTAGCGTTTTATGTATCTCTCCCGGCTACTTATATACTCGACTTCGTGCTCATGATTTATTTTCATAGCGAGTCTGTCTGTACGCGCGAACAGAATGATTGAATCGTGAGCGGCAAGTTTGCTAATTTTGACAATGGAAGGATGCGAGTTTTCATTGAAAACTTTGACAACGAATTTTTAGAAATTATTGTTTATATCCTAGTCCCTTGCCATTTCTATAACGACAGATGGTTTAATACAGAGCATTTGAAGCTCATGATGTATGACTCGACGATCTACATTAATATTTGAAGCAAAAATCACGTATATAATAATCAATGTTCTCAATACTAACGCATTTTTTGCCGTTAAACATAGACATCGAGTAAATGCATCAACGAAACAAAATTTGAGCTCCTAGCTTCTGTATTTACGCAAGCATTGCTGAACGGCCTTTTTAAGACGCCGACTGTGAAAGTAAAAAAATGCCATGTGTTTACCGAGCATTTCATACTTGGATTGCTTTGAAGTAACGTCTATATGAATTACTCTTTAGCCCGTGCTGATTAAAAAATCAATTCTTTCAAGTATTACTTTGCGTAGCTTATACATATATGCGGAATTATATGTCGTATTTTTCATTATTTATGACGTGATGAATTATAGATGCCCATTTATTTTTCCGTGATAAAAGTGAAAAGTTATGCTGTATATATACGGATAATTAGTCGGTAAATTGCGCATCTTGTGGAGAGGCACGGTAATTCAATAAAAGCAGTGATTTCGTCATATTACAGAAATATACAGTCTCGTAAACGCGTTTACAAGTCGTGTTTCTACGGGGTGTGGGGGGGGGGGACCTTCGCTGCCTCTTTTTGTACGTTGTACTTTATCGCGTACATACGAAATTCTTCGAGGTCAATTTTAATTGATTATCTTTCCGCGCGCGAGGAGTAAAAGTTCGAGAATGCAATATATTGAGCAGTGCCACGGCCTTCGAAGAATCAACGCGAAACTGCAGCAGAAAACTTGGCTTGAGCCGGCAGCCGCTCGGTAACGACGAATCAATTGTCAGGCTCGCCGCGATGGACACTTGCATTGACTTCCTCTACGCGGCCGCCCAGTTATATCAGTAATACTGTTGCGCGCTCGAAAGATCTGGAGTAAAGCGAGCTTGTCTTCCTTTCTTTCTGTTCGAAAGGCAGATTAATTGGGATCGATACTGTTGCGATAAACGGATTTCAGCTAAGTAAGTCCGCTACGGACCGTTACGATCACGAGTTACACCTAGTTCGATCATTGTTAGCACTCAACTTTATTGAGAAAATTATACAACGACATTAGTTTGGTTTCAAGATTTCCCCTTGATTTTTCATGAACGAACGAAAATTCGGTTCTGATAAATGCAATGACGCGAAGAGACATCAAGCGTAATGTAAAGAAAGCAAACGCAGCGTCCGTGTCGTACTAGCTAATTAAGCCGGCTAAGGTCTTGCATCAATCTTCCTCAATTCAATTCACTGTAGCGTGCGTTGGAAACGCAGCGTCCCAACGAGAAAAGCGAGGCTTCGATTGTTTTCCAGAGAATGAAAGAAAAATAGCGGACACTTCCACCTCGTTTGCCGTACGCGAGGGACCAAAACATCAAACGTCCGAAGTCGTCGAATTGGAACGAAGGCATCAAAGCCTAGATCTCCTCCGTGGGTTTCCTCTATCTATTCCTTTCAAACAACGACTCTCGTAAATTGACCGTGCTCGAGACGAGCGTTTGCCTTTAACAAAAAACACGTCGTGCAAATGAGTTTATATGTTGATTGTTGCTCGTGGCTCCCGCGAAAGCGATGCATTGGTTGGCAACGTAATACACATCTCGTATCAAAAAATTTCATTCAAGACGGCCTCATCAGATTTTTTAAAACAAGTCACCAATCATAACTACATGACGTCCCATCCGTTGAACAGCGAGAGAACCACTCACACGGGCTACGTGAATCGTACACTGTTATTGCTATGATCGCTCGCGCAGGCTAATTGAATAATCTCCTTACTGTGTGCCCCCCTTTTGGAAAATTAGCCTCGTCGTCGGGCATATCAATTTTCCGTCTTTCAGCTGCTCTCGTTTTCGTCCGTCACCCAGTGCGCGGCCCAGTATTTATAGTTTTCGTGTCGGCGAGCAACGTTATGGATAGCTCAAACGCACGACACAAAGTCTCGATACGAGACCGCTGCGTTGTTTGCGACGCGCTTCATTCTCTTTGTGCCGCTGACGCTGCTTCTAATCCCAAAAACGAAGAGAGAGGGAGAGAGAGAGAGAGAGAGATGATCCTTGAGCTCCGATAAGCGCCCGCATGTGCGTATGCATTTCCGAGAATTTATGAAGTTGCTTGGTGCGCGCGTACGTGAAATCCGAGACAGCTCTGGCCTTCAGCTTTTTTGCCCCGCCCGCGCCGTCAATCTTTATTTTCTCCGAGCGTAGCTGCAACGCGCTCCCTTGCCGAGAGATCGCCATCTGGCGCTTTCAATTGGATTTACGATTTCATCACAGATACGTCGATTGTCCGCGTGCGCTAAAGTTGATTTCGTTTAGGCGCGATTATCCACATGCCTTCCGCGGGTTTTTCGAGGAATCGTTAGCCGAGCTACTTGGCGTTTTAAGAAAGTGTTTCGCTCGTCGTTAGCGCGCTCGAGCGAACTCGACATCCGGATTCTGGGACGAATGGAACATTTTTCTATCGGCCTGAATCGACGGTCAATCTTTATTATCGCATAATAAATGTTACTGATAAATCGAAAGAAAGTAAAAAGGAAATATGTGGGATCTTTTTTCTCGAATTACTTTATAGTCTCAACAGAGAAAATATATTGATTTATTCCGTATGCTTCGTGCAGGACAAAATACTAACCCTCATCTCAAGTGGTGCACATTGCACATTGAATAACATCAACTCTGATACATTGCAATTAGACTGAAAAGAGGCATCTGCCATAATTAATCGAATGTATTAAAAATCCAACATGACCACGACATATCGTCGAATGCAAATTATCGACGAGCAGAGCCCATCTGTGTTCGTGTATGTTGTCCGCGCAACCCAAATAACGCAAGCGTCGATCTAAATTTCAATCCGAACGGCGGGGAATTTCTCCGACGATCTATTTGAATCCCAAACAGCGAGCCATGCTCAATGGCAACGGCAGTCGCACTGTTATAACAGAGACAGATCGTAATTCGCCCGTCGTTATTTTCCCGTGCCACATAATCGAGGCATTGCCTCGGCAGGCGCGCCCACGTGTTTTCTCCTCTCTTCGCCAAATGTCCCTTACATCCCGCGTGCCTCTATTTCTGTGTTACGCGCGCACACATGTGCACGCGCTCTGTGCGCCGCACGCAGCGCGCCAGCGAGTTTCGAAGCTCGGCTACTGACGCTGTCCTCAGTTGGTGCCGGGCTATTTCGAACGAAACGCCGCCGCCTGCATGAATGACAACGACGCGAACACGCGGAATATGCGCTTGTGTTTACATTGTGAGAAAGAAGTGTGTTAGCGGGTGACTACTGGCTTCGCCTTGCTTTTTCCGTTTGCTGAATGAACGTCTTGACAGATTCGTGCGTTGACCGGCTGATCGATTTCTCAATTCTCAAGGTGCACGTGCGTCTGACTTTCGGTCCTAGACGCTCTCAGAAATCAGTCAATGTCACGTGTGTCCGACGTGATTGATTTATACTACTTAATTTGCGAGCAAGTTCGCACATTCTTTGCTTTTCGAATGGAGGCGTTTCGAGTCTGCCATCAATGTTTATACGCGTTTAATTAACCAAATGGTTTATTGCCAATATATTTTTATTATACAATTACGATACGATTATCAGTGGACGAGGCTGCGATAGTAAAATAGTTTAGTCTGTTTTAACAACGTCATTCTACTGAAAAATCTATTGCCAAAAATTCAATGACAAATAACAATTGAATATGTTCAATAGTATTTTCAATCTACTTTCTACGATTATAGATAAAATTACATGCAATTTCCGCCACATTAATTAATCCAGCAAGATAACACCTAGCGGAGCTTAGCCTATTTTTGCATGAACCCACGGACAGCGACAAACTTATTACGGACATATTTCGTTAGACGAGTATATATAGTGAGGGTAGAAGAGAATAACGTATAATTAAACGACTGAAAAAGGGTAGGTAATTAGTCACTTAGGTTTCCTGACGGAAAATTAGTTTGATGGATGGACTGGCGATTAAGACGACATTATTACAGTCAGTTTCGTACTCCGACGACTCGTTACGCTGACTGTGAACTATTATCGTCACGATTGAAACGTACACTTTCTTTTGCGAAGTTTACACCTAATTACTAATTACTTGCCACTTTTTTCGAGAAAAAGTAATCTTAAATAACAACGTAATTTATGATTCTTCTTTCTTTCTTGTACAGACATAGGTCGTCACCAAAAAATGGAAAAAATGTTTCAATTGTAATGGACATTAATCTCTTACAAAAGTCTATGTAAGAGCCGGTAAAAATTGTTTGTGAGTTATCGAATTAGTCTGGAAGAATTAGTGTGAAATAGGAATGCGTAGATTCTCTCTCTCTCTCTCTCTCTCTCTCTCTCTCTCTCTCTCTCTCTGTCGATGATTTATCGAGTCATAGAAAGTTGGTTTCACTCCTATATGGAATTGTTTCGAGACGTATACATTCAATGCTAATTTCCACGTAAAACGGGAATTTCGAATAAGAATGTATGATAAAATAGAAAGACCCAATAATAATGTATTTAAAAATACCTTTCTAAGAGCCTAGTACAAAAAAACAGTCAGTCACGAAGAAGAAAAATGAGGAAAGAGATAATTATGGGTTTCGTACTGAAGGCAGGGTAAATAGTTACCGTAAATTATTCCTCAAGCTCGGCGCGACAAAATATCCAAGAATGATATGCGCTGACACACTTTTGTGCGCCGAGGTACAGAGTAGATGCTTATTATTTGTTTGCGAGAGCGAGCACGGAAAACACGTCTTCTTATTCTTCTTCTTGAAGTGAAAAAGTGGTTTGCATTCGTCGAGCGAGATAGTGAATAATGAACGTTGAACATATTTGACCGTAGGCGAGGATGTGTTGGGAAGATAACTACTTTTTTCTTTTTCATGCTTAATTGGGTGTTTGTAACAGATGGTAGCTGGTTTAATTTGGAAGGCGTATCGGGATAAATGGGGGTGATTTGGAAAAAAATATCGAGTCGTACAGTATTTATAGTTCCTATTTTTCATGTATTGGGAATCATTAAATTTAATTGATCGGCATCATATTTGTTTCATTAAAAACAATGTATTATCGCGAACGACTCTCGCAAAGAAATAACGGTACAAATTTTCTATTTTTACATTGGACGTCTTCTCATATCCAAAAAGTGCCAAGCCTCGGCACATCGAATCAAAAATAACGAGCCCGCCAAGAAGAAAGAGAAGGAAAGGGAAAGTTAGCAGCACTCAAGTACTCGAGGCGCGATTGCACTGGGCTGAAAAGCACAGTGCACTTGTTATCTCAGGCCACAACAGCCTGATGGCCACATGTGTGTGTGTGTGTGTGTGTGTGTGTACGCGCGCGCGCCTCTTCCGAACGGCGCGCAGCGTATATCGTCGCACGTACGCACGTGCTTCGCGTTGCAGCGAGTTTGTGTATGCCGCGAGCGTCTGTTGCGTTTGGCTTGGCCACGATTGTTTGGACGCTGCCGATAAGTGGCTTCGCCGAAATTATTATTTCCTCGCTTTTTTGTTTGTTTCAAAATCCGGAAGTCCTTTTTTTTCTTTTTTTTTCTTGACCCGGAACTTCGTGTAGTCTTATCTGGATTAACTTTATCTGCGGTAATATTAGGGTTCTTTCATGTTATACCTATGAACGTCATGCTATTTAGTTTATTAGATGTTTGATAAGCACAGCAGCACATGTGTTGTAAAAGTGGTCATAGCGATAAAATAGCCTGGAAAAGTTTTATTTACTATCGCAGGTGGGAGCTTCGTGGGAAAGCTTTTTCGATATGAATTTTCTGAGAAGGTTTATAAAAAGCTCACTGGCTCGTATTAACGTTTGATATGAATAACATGTTAATGATGATATAGATTAATTATTAAAATAGCAACAGTCATTAACATCGGGTTGATAGGTATATCTAAGGAAAGGCGTTTATTCTTTTACGCAAATTGGTTTTCCAGCAAACAATTAGTCTCGTCAGCATAACCATCTGCCGCGACAATCGAAACTCGGCTAACAGAGGAAAACAAATCTCTCGTTTCTACAAACAGCGACGGGGCACGTCGAAAATTCGCCACTCTCACTTACACTCTTGGATGTCATGGCGTAGTTCTTGGCTAACTTTCATTGTCAAACGATACATGTATACGTATGTCACCCTCGCTTTCTCCTTATCCGTTCCTCCTCCTCACTTTCATTTCCTCTGGTTATCTTTGTGTCATTTACCTTGAAATTTGACGATTTTCTTCGATTGTCTAGTGTTTTATTGTAGTTTACGAGGGCTGGGAAGGGCAAGGTCAGTCAAAGCGATTACGGACTATTGTTCATTTTTATTCAAACCATATTCCAGGCACTATGATATTATCTAAAAGTTTTTTACGTCGTGCGCGCGCGCGCGGTCTGCTTGTCGCGATCATTCGCTCTAATTTCATTAGAAAAATAGCGCAAAAAGCTTTTCTCAGGCTTCGAAGCATATTTAAGACGCTTAATAATATGTGATTTCTTTTACGCGCATTCCTGGGGATCGGACTAAGCGTGCCATTTTAACGAGCGCGCGAGTAGAACGGTTCGCCTATTTTTTCATTCTTCTGAAAACCAAGGGCGCTGAGTCTCACGGGACTAGCTTTTGCAGCCAAGTCAGTTAGGCGACAGTCATTGTCCAGTTAGCACTTTTGCGAGTCTCACAACTCAGGCGTAGTCTTTTATGTGAGGAAAGGCGAGCGATATTGAAAATTTCTTGAAATTTCGATTACAAAGCATTGTTTTGCGTAAATTTTAATATCGGATGTGATTAGTTCAACGTATAGTAAGAAATGGCATTGACCAAGGCTTATCTGCTTCCAAATCTGGTCATTATTACTTTATACGTCGTCGCTGGTTGGTATATTTATTAAGGGTTTTAATTATTAAGTCGATTGAACTTAAAATTATTTATTTTTCTTATTGACATTACCATGAAAGATATTTAATAGGAAATTCACTTAGTCACGTTGATACCCGGTATGGGTTCACATTTTTAGATGCCGGACCGCAATTCAATTTCGATAATGTTTTAATTGCACCGCGGGTGAATGTGACATGCCATGGCTATTGGCATACTTACTGCTCCATTATTACTACTTCAACAACAAATGCTCCCCCGAACGCTACAATGAATGCACCTACAAATCCAACCACCATTCCAGCGATCACTCCTGCGGGCGCTGGTTCAATGATGGCTGCAATCGTGAGAAGCACTGCACGTGCAACCACGAGTACCAATGTAAGAGCGACCGCGAGTACCACTGCAAGAGTAGCTGTGAGTTCCGTTACAGGAGCAAGTATGAGTATCGCTGCCAGACTGACCACGAGTACAACTCTAAGAGCAACAACGAGTACCCCCGCGACTGTAACTCAGATGTAAATTTTCATGAACGGAAAGGTCTGCCTAAAGACTATTACAAAATTTTTGTTTAAAAATAAATAATTGTAAATAACCCATCATATCAAATTGTTCAATTTCAACATTTAATGGTATATTTTTTAATAAATACCTATTTCTCAGTATTTTTTATCGTGACCCATGCGAAACTTATTCTTAACTTGTAGGAAGTGTTAAGACAAACTAGTGAAATTTATCAAGTTGATAAATAAAATAACAATGATTTTTATTGCTAAGCATATAAAATTAAATCAATGAGCTATCGTGTAATAGCACACGGAAAGTAAAAATTTATCCAAGTCGCACTTTATGATTATTTGTTTTCGCACACAACTTGTAACAATAAACAAATGATGATAATTCTTTTCGTGATGTTAAATTTGGCAGCTTCGGAAGGTAAGAAAATATTTTTATGTATTTTTACCGTACAAAGCTCTAAGAATACTTCGACGTATATTTTGTTCAAATTTGAAAACGTGCAAGGTACAAACTGTCGGACACTCCTTTGATTTATACTCTCGAAATTGCAGGAAGCATTATCGACTCGTCGTCGGTACCAGCATCCACCTGCCTAAGCACTCCTACCATTTCCTTCTATAATATGTTATTGAATTACAATCAATTTGAAATTGCCCTAACAGAGAATGCGATAATTTCTGTGGTGAATATAGTAGTTAGCATACAATAGCGGGTAGAATCGTAAATTGGAAGGTGAAATGTGAATGCCGGAGGTGGTACCGACAGCTAAGAATATCGATGATCAAGGCAAATTGTATATATTGATTAAGATAAAATGGTGTAAGCAAAGAAAGCATCCCATTAATGGCAATTCACATGACAATTTATTCGAGTTTACGTGTGAACAGTCATATGAAAGGGCTGCTCACATAAGTTTTGAATAAGCCGTGTATCTGCGGTAATGTGCTTAGTAAATTAGGCACAGTGGGCTTGCAATTTTCACGTTTCACAAGCTTTGATAAATGAGATCAGCGAAGTAAACGTATAAAAAAACTGACAACGAAAGCCGAATTAGCGTAGAAACGTATAAAAAAAATCTCAAAGGTATCGACGATAATTCGCGTGACTCTATTTTAACTGGCAGCGCGCGCAGCCGACTTTCCTCACTTTACAAACCACAATAAACCTTCGGTTTATACTACTCGTGGTTTTAATTGCCTTCGTACTCCTACTACCTCTGCACACCTATATGCAGTGAGAGCGAGCGAACGAGAGAGAGAGAGAGAGAGAGAGAGAGAGAGAGAGAGAGAGAGAGAGAGAGAGAAATCCCCTCTGATCGTCGTTTTAACGTTGAGTCAGTGTGTAGTGCGCGCACGCGTCGTCGACGACGAGAAAAGTAAAGAGAGCGATCCATTGCACGCTGCCGTCGAGACTTCCTCAAACGAGCGTCGCTTGGCTGGCTGCTCGGACGCTTTCTTTTTTCTTTTGCGTGCGCGTGCGAATGTCATTGTTGACGTCGCCGTGGAAAATTCTATTTGGATAATAGATCAAAAGTCAGACGCGATTGCACCATGAATCGCGTAAAGCTTCGACGCACGTGTTAATTAGCGCAACGGTAAATCTATCGGCAGTTTGCCATTTGCGAGGTGATTATGCAGTAATTTTCGCATCGGAAGAATACGCTCGCGCCCAAGAACAACAGTGCGCGATTTTCATTCGAGTGTAACCGAGAGGAGCTTCGGCAATCGGCCTTGCCGCAGACACAAGTGATAATGTGTAGGATTTAGCAGGAGATTGCAGCGCGGAGGTGAATTATTGTCTCAAGGTTCACGTGCATAGAACACGATGCTCCATCCGGCTACTGTCGACAAATTGTGGTAATTCGTTGACATAGTTGATTTTTAGATCTTCTGAATATCATGGCTTTTTGTTTTGATCGTCTTTGAGATAAGCGCGATGATGATTAAGCGCGAAATGTCTTTTCTTAATAAGCTTCACTGATAAGTAGCAAAAAAAGCAATCGAAACATTATGAATGAAGTGTGAAATAAAGAATTTTTCGTAATGACAATTACGCTCAAATGAGTCACGTTTTCACGCGAAAAAAGTAATGAATATTATCCAAGCAAACACTTGTTCGAATGAATAGACGCACTAACCTGGTTTGAACGCGCGGTGCAGTGGTCATTTTTTAGATTGCGATAAGACGCTAAAGCCTTTTCTTCTCTCTCTCTCTTTGTCTCGCAAGCGACTTATTACTTCGCGGTTAGATGAATAATCTTGATGGATTGTTTACTACTCGAGTCAGGAAAAGCAGCGTATAACTTCATTACGAGCCGCTTGGCGTTAAAAGGCAAAGTGCAGTGGAATGCGTTTACAAACGCACGCCGGTTTGCCTTCTTCGTGTTTCCCAGATCCCGTGATAAAACGCGCGACTGACGGTAAAAAAAAAAGACAGGAGTGCTTTTTTTCCTGGATTCTTTGTCTTTGGCTGACTCAGCGTCACAATTTTCTATTCAGCGTGTGGGTTTATGCAAAACTTAATGCGAATTCTCCGTCACTTTAGAATTTCGCTCGACACTTATCAGTTTTAAATCTCGAGAAGAAGTGGAGGAGGGCACGCGTGCAATTTGTTAGGATTATGAGTGTGGGTCATAGATATCTAGCTACTGTTGAGGTCACTTGTCATCAGGCACATCGTAGGTATGTTATCGTATTTTTCGAGGATTAGTTGTGTCGCTTTTTTTTTATTGCATTGAAGGGACAATTATTACTTAGTACAAGATTCGATAACAATCTGTGAATTCCTTATAATGCTAATACGAAAATCTTTGTCATTCAATTACATTATAGCGAAAGCGTACATGCCCGCGCATGAACGTTATTTTTGACAGTCATATATTTGGACTAAACGACCTCAAAACCTCAAAAGAAAAAAAATTCTTGAAAGAAAGTATCTATCTTGAATATTTTCCATTCGCTTAAAAAATATATTATAATTACGTAGCGACAATGACGATTTAAGGCAATCAGCTAGGACAATTTTTCGAGCAAAGCAGATCAGAGAATTGGACTGAAATTCAACGTTTGTTTACAAAGAAAAGATAGACAAGCCTGATTCTTATAACACGTGTTTCGTCAAAGCTCCCTCTCTCTCTCTCTCTCTCCCGTCGCAGACAGGTTTAGATTTAGACTCATACCGTGTCAAACGCTCGTTCTACTCTTTCTCTTTCTCTTACGCAATAAAAATCTTTAACTGACAAATCTGCAGTCCTTATTGGTCTTAATAGTTGAAATAGGGTTTACTGAAGCTGGCAGGGCATTCGGCAAATCGATTAAACAGCTTTTGATTCTGATATTTCCCATGAACATTGATTAAAAAACAAAATCTGTCAGAGTCAACCTTGAACTCGTCACCGCGCAGGGCATGTACCAAATTGAAGAAGTATAATAAAGAAAGCTTCACTCTTCTATTACATCCATCGCCGGCCCAAATTAATGTTCTCCTTTTCAATAATCAGTCATGGGTCTACCGACATGCAAAGTGTCATCGCTCGAATTCACCCGCGTTGAAAAGAAAATCCAACCAAGCACGAAACTTTCCCCTTTCTCCTTCGTCAAGGTTTCCTCTGATGTTTGTTCAACGCGCCGCTCCCTAAAAATGTACACGCTGACGGTGCGTCAAACGATATAACGATATTACCTCTCGTGCACACGCAATTAGTGTTCACCACGTGTAACGTACGCCCGTGATGGCAAAGAAAAAAGACTGTCGAGAGGTTAGCGTGACTGTGCTTGCGTGAAAATTTTCGGGATCCGGCGACGTAGTGCTTTGAGGTTTATGTACTTGTTTGATGACTGAATTAAAAGACTTTTCAGAGTATTTGGCACATGAGTTATAGTGAAAAGATCAAGTTATGTGAACATTTTTTTTGTATCTCGACTGAAAAAAAAGGAAACGAGAAAAAAAAAATTAATGGTTAACAAATAGTCCACGCTGTGCATCAACTGTACATCATATTATTTGATAACGTTAAAAATTTTATTGAAGCTTCATCTATGGCAGATGTAATGATCACACTTCCATACATTTTATTATGAAGACAGTTAACGTTCCTATAAATCACAAAATCGAGCCGAGCGATTATATTCTTTGTATTAAACTTCTTAAATCTTTATTCCGGAAGCTCGTGTTCGTTCTCTGGTTGGATTAGCGGCGCATTATTTTTATAGCTGCCCCACCCCCTGTAAATGCGTCAGCTCGCATGAGAGATCGGCGAAGTTGGCTACAATCCCGCTTGCCATGTCACTTTCTTGAAAAATCACAGTACACCCAGAACAGAGCAGCTCTTTGTATATTTGCAAGCCAAGTTATTCGAGCATTAGTTACAAAGTCCCATTTTCGATACGTTCGAACAAAATTGTGAAAGATTGTTTTATGGTTAATAGTGCGGTTCTTGGAAATTCGAGTTAAGCGTGGTCAGGCATTGGTAACGTAAGGATTAATTTAAAGAAAGAAAACTACTCTAGTTTTTTGTATTTTATTTGCTATTCAAAATTATTATCAATTAAAATTAAGAATTAATAAGAGAAGGCAATTATAATATTAATTAAAAAGTCTTTTTAGTTTTCATAACCATAGCTAACTGCATTATAATTCAACGCAGTAATAAACGTCATATCGAACACATATCGATCGGTTATTACAAAAATTATTTCATATAATCGACTAAATTTATTTGCGCATATTCATTTATTTTTAAAACATTTTATTATCCTTTTGTTTTCTCTCTACTGATTTACATAACCAACATTCAAGTATATATTCAAAGCTTGAAACATAATCACTCTTTCGCAAGAGTCAGATAAAGTACTTTCGCGCAATTTTTTACATGTCTTGCATGCAGTATAATATCGATCATATGTGTAGATATCGTATCAGTTATCACTGAATCAACCGCACTGCACAATGTTAGTAAAGCAATAACAGATTTACGTGCCATTGCCAGAATAATATGAGTATTACGATTATAGTATATCTTTCTTTAAAGATTTCATTTTGTTTAAATGCACCTCACTACCGATATCTCTAGAATGAACAATTTTTTCTGCAATACGAATTTGACATGATTTAACAATGAACACTACGTCGTTTTTGCTCTACGTCTTTATTGAACATAGTAAATGAGTATATGATGAGCGATAGTATAAAATAATCCCATTAACTTTTGCAATTAATATAAAGTTTTTATTGTATGGCAAGACTGTTATAATTAGTTAAAATTCAATTTATTTCAAATATGATGTTTCTTTTTCAATTAACTGAAGCATTATTTATGAAGTAGAAAAGGTTTCGACCCCATACACTAAACGTTATTCAATTTTACTTAATTTTGTTATCTTTTACCGTATAAAAATTCAGAAAATATTTATATACTTACATTTAGTCTAACTTTCGTAAAATACACTGAAGTATCGAAAAATACAATGGTTTCCTGCATGAAGCTATCGTTAGGCTTCATGGCTTTTGGTTTGTGTTATTGATGATTAGTTCGGACAATATTTTTTTTCTAGTATGTGTGATTTTCTTTGTGATTTATCCTTTGCAATTGTTCAAATTACGTTCAAGTCAGGTTTAATCTTGATTTTATGCTTAGTTCCTCGATACAATTCCAACGATGATTGGACAGTTGAAAGTTAATAAATTTTGGTATAATTTGATAACAATTTTGTAGTGCATACTTCTGGAAGGCATTCTTAGTCAATTTCGTTTGTGCAATTATTTTCTTTCTGCGAAATTAATTATTTTTGCAGAAGTGGAAAATTAATACGGTAGAGAACGATCGAAACAATACGTAAGACGATTTAAGCTTCATGGTAGTATTTTTAAACTCGACGTTATAGCGATTTCAAATAAATCAGTTAATTACGGGAAATTGCGATATTTGCAATTGAGATGTATTCTCTTTACGAAATAAAATAATGAGTAATCTGGGCAAACCTCGATGAATAGCTAAATGAAGAGTTGAATGTTTTTTCTTTTTGCGGATAATATTGTGGATAAGACGAATGTTCCTTTGCCACGACTGCATTTGCAAATCTTTTACAGAAGTTCTACGAATAAAACTTGTTCAAAAGTTACGTTACTGAGATAAGATCGTTTGCAGCCATATTGTAAGTTTAATTTTCTGCGTTTGAAGTTTCTCTTTGATAAGTTCAGTCTACGTAGTCAAGATATAATATATGCTTATCAAGATTTGAAGGATTATTTTTTATTTTGTCTATTTTTCACTATGGGTAAAGAAGATATACCCTTTTTTAAATCTTCAAGCGATGTAATTATACATATGCGAAATGTCAATTAATTATGAATCTTCACAGTAACTGTGATATATCGTTAGTCTTACGAGTTTTTTGTTCCACCGATGAAGTATTTGCCAACCAATGAGACAGTATCTATTTTCTCTTGATATATTTTCTGATTGCTACGTTATTTTCTTTTACTTAAGAGCTTTGCTATTAAAAAGTCGAAAGTATGAAAGAATTTTCGTAGAAAAAGAAATATCAACGTAATGAAACTCAGCTGCAAAAGTCATATCTACTCACTATAGATTTTCGCACCTGCATTTGCGCGTTCGTACGTTGCAACGTACACGCGCACGTTCTTCTCTCTCCAGTGGGAGTGTAGAAAGGTGGGAGGCAGATATGCTGGCGGTGTGGGAAATCGCGACGAAGCGATAAGACGCGTCTACTCGTTCGCCGTTGGTCCTCTCTCGAGTTCTTTAGCAAAGCGTTTCCGGCTGCTCGCGTGTGGATTTCGGCGTGGTGCAAGTGTCGGCAATGCACACACGGTGGTACGTGAGCTCGACTATTTTCCTGCGGTGGAAGGTGTAAGATATAGATTTGTACGTTGCTGTGCCATTTCGATTCAGTGACAGTTGTTAAAACGTAAGGAGATGCTTTGATAATTTGATAAAAGGACGAGTCTTTTTTTAAAGTTACGTGCTGATTTCGATAGGCGCGCCTGTC
The DNA here is from genome assembly GCF_024137745.1 of Phymastichus coffea. NCBI lineage: Eukaryota > Metazoa > Arthropoda > Insecta > Hymenoptera > Eulophidae > Phymastichus > Phymastichus coffea. The sequence goes on from NW_026706916.1 coordinate 283,885, forward strand.
GTTATCTCGATCGAGATAAAGCGCAACTTTAATTTCACACGAAGCGAGTAGAGTCTGCGATTGCTAATTATCATTTGGCGTGTCTGCTACATATAGGTACAAGTGATGTAGCATTGACATCATTTTGGTAGAATTTTTGATTAATTGTGACGAAAATCATTTGATGCTTCTATACAGCTGTAAATTAGAATATTTTCTACGTAGTGGTAAATAAACGTTTAAGATGATGAATAGTATTATCTATGACTCATCCACGCTAATTAATATACGTCGCGCATCTATCTAAACTAAAATACATTTCAAACTTAAAATTCGTTTTCGAAATTCACGTCGACTCGAGAATTTTTGCATCAGTTATGACGATAAACAGTATCATTTTTTCCTTTCCATTGGCTTATGAGAATGAAAAATAAAATTACGAAATCCAAGGTGACTTCTTCAAGATTTCTAAATAAGGCAGTCGATGCAAGTTTTGTTTGGAATCAGTTAAAATATACTTTAGCCTCTGTAGTTTTTGCCGAGCACGCGAAAACAATTTTAGTTATTGCAAAATATCCACACGCAATGCGAAAAAAGTTCGTTTGCACAACACTGCTCGCGACATTTCATTCAAAATTGAGCATAGTCAGAGACTAACCAATGGAATCCATTCTACTGTTGAGTTGTCTTTTATTATGAAATGCATGACACACTTTACAATTTACTTTAAATTATAAAGTCTAGAGTTATAATTCAGTTATGGAATTCATTATACAACTGAAAATGTTTTATTAGGGAATACGAAATAACTTGAAGCATCATTATAAATGACACGAAAATTTATGACTATACATTTTTTTTCAATGTGCAAACGTCTCATGGACATCGGTGACGAACCTTCGCATACAACGATACGAAACTGAAAAAAAACATAAATACAAATTGTCAAATGCTCATCGATGTTTAAATCCTCTCCGAACAGCTGACAAAAAAGCCCTCGATGTCGAGTGAGATCATTTGGCTTGTAAAGTTGCAGCGGCGTTTCTTCTCAAACAGCCGTGTCTCTCTGTCTTTCTTTAGCTAAATTTAGCGTATGATCAACCGGTCGTTCGCGCGTTCAAGCCGGCTATCGGTATAATACGAATAAACGTCGCTACGCGACCTTTTCTTCGCGAATTGTTTTATGAGGTTGTTACAAATTTTTTTCACCCTTTTATTCTTCTTTATTTCATTGTCGGTTTTTTTATCGTTTGTAACGATGACGATATACTTTATTCTTTAATAAATCTTTCGATAATCTTCTTACGTCTAGAGATACATAAACATGTATGGCCGTAAATTTTGAAAAGTACGGTTACGTGATTCACTTCACGAGATGTAAAAGAAATTCACTTTTTTCATTGGCACAGCGATATCTTCTGTCTCTTGTCACCTACTACTCGACGTCTCTCATTTGCACGTGAGGAAGTTATTTTCCTCGAGGTAGATAGACTTTGTTCTTTTTATTCGTGTGTAGAGTTGAGATGTCGGCTACTGTGAATAATACTCATTGGGACACTGGTGAACTTGACACTGTCGTCTGTTATGAAGATGAAGCTGAGCTAGGAACCAAATGTCGAATGTGTTTTTATACTGGGTGAGTTTTAATTCGTTATTTTCGTTATTGGCAGATGGATCCTACTGATCGAATAAGCATTTAAAAATCATGCATTGATAGATACATAGATATAAGCTAATTGTATTGTATATATGAAAAAAATCAAGTCATTAAACATAACACAATCGTTCAGAATATGCATTATCAAATACTTTAAAATTAATATTACAATTCATATTACGTTGAGCTGGTTATTACAATGTCCTCAGTTCAACAAATCAGTTGAGTTAAAAATGTGTAACGACATCGATAAACAATATATCTATCATACTGAAAAATAAAACTATCCATCGATATATTATGATTACGACAATTACGACGGTTATATTAATGATATAATTTATCTGAACAAATTACCTATCGCTAAGATTTTATCATAAGTGATGATTTGATCTTTTATTTTCATTTATTCAATTAAACATCCTCATTACTCAGAGAAATTTAGATAATAACCAGGAACTAGTGTACGTGTTGAGCTCTCAACATATCTTTTAGATTTTGAAAACATACCCTACAAAATCAGCACATATAATCAAAACTGACTCAGAAAGCTATTCATTTTTATAAATATAGTGACATCACCTCTCTTTACTTTTACCCAGAAATGTTCGATAAATAAAAAAAAAAACGCGTGGCATTAAAATTGATTATTCAGCTGAAATAACTCATTCTAGAGATCTGTATTTAAAATTAAATTTGTAATTTCTAAAACGAGGAAACATTGTTAGAAGAAATGTGGAATTTTATAGTTTTTATTAATGATTTGGGACATTTTAACGACAATACCACGATTCAATTATATATTGTTATGTAGATTAATGAATCGCTAATTATATGAAAATTATTCATATTATGAGTATGATAAATACTCAGCAAAAAGACAAAGTAATGTGAGTGCGAAATAACAAAGTGATATCTATCTTTGAAAAATTTTATCTCGTAAAAAGCATATAGTATTTCAAATATAGTTATTTTGTCTACTCCTCATATATTAACTTTATCGCTTAAGTAAATAACTTAATAGTTTTACATGTATAAAATTATGTCAAATTGGACATAATCATTGTATTCAGATTTATATTTGTCATCTTACACAATGATGCGTACAATTATTTTTGCACAGAACCCTATGCATAATTTCAAGTAAAATTTTACTACGTGGGAGGTTCGGAAATTGCATATTACATTAAAAATTGTATCGATAACATCGCGACAAATATTACATCAACGGGTTCTTCCTCCCTCTACGACCGAATCTCGATCGATGAACAAACAATAGAGTTTAAAGTCCATTCCAATAAAGATGGGAGATTTATCTCCCCCCCCCCAATCATTTCGTCATCGCGGATACGACAATAAATAAAAAATGTGGTTATTTTTATTCATCTGACTTGTTTTGAAGCTTTATATAGATACATAATGATATCGTGATTCAGAGCGCAAAAACGCAGATCTATCCGATTACAAGTACCTGTGCCGCAATTTCAAGAGACACGTGCACCTACCTTTCTTTCTATTTCCGTATGTGTATGTGCTCACGAAAATCGTGGTCATTATATACGTACGTACACTCTCGCTTTTGTTGTTGCTCTCAAATGATATAATAAAATCACGATTAAGTTACGTAAAACGAATAATCTATAATGCATAAGCGTCAATAAGCGAGCGCGGTCATTCGACCCTCGTTGTCCGACACACATTCAATGTTTCCCGGATACCACTGCCATTCCTCTCGCGCCTATACAACAAAGATACTACTGCTGCTAGTCGAGGTTATTCATTCGTGTTGCGATTATCAGTCGCGTGTCCGTGTGGAGCTCGAAGCCTGCAGCTGTAGTTGGGCTCCGACGCTTTAGCAGTCTGTCGCTGCTGGTCAAACGTTCACCGTGCCGGTGTGTGGTTGTGTGCGCGCGCTCGTTGGTTTGTGAGCAGTGAAGTTCTGGTTTGATCGACAACCACTTGCGTTCGTTACCAATTCTACGCTCATTCTCGGGCATTGTGAATTTACCAGAGATCAGATTGGGAATCGAAACATCGATGTTTAAGCGCGACTTTGACAGCTGTACTTCTCGGGCCGATTCTGAAGAGAAATGTGCGTGACGAGAAACCTTTTTTTAACGATATCAAAAACTAACGAAGAGCTTCATTGGGAAAGTCGTTGAGCCGTAACTCATATGGGTGCAAAAGTTAAATGAACCGCGATTTCGATCACTTGTTTTGTTTTGCCTTCGGAGCATTGTTCTCCACAGCGAATGTGCTTCATTTTTTTTTATTTTGCCATGCGAGTCACGACTACTGCTGCTGCGCCCCCCGATGCAAATTGGATTAATTCGTTCGATTGCGCGAAGGCTGATGCTTTTAATTGGTCGATGGTATTGGAATTCTCCGGTCGAGAGAGATTTTACTGCGAGGAATAACGCCTTCTTCTTACGTTTTTAGTTGTATGATATCCGTGAATTCCCTTCTTCTTTTTTCAAGTGATTTCGGATTCTCGTCCCGATTCACTAATCAAGTGAAATTCTTATACATGCAGAAGAGTCTCTGGAATTCTTTGCATCCTCTTTTTTTGCAGTAAAAAATCTGGCTTCCTGGATCTCACGATCGTATTCCGCATTCAAATTGTAAATAAAGCATCACGACGTGCTTTTCTGTTAAAACTGCTATGTAGGGGGTGTCGCCAAGGCCGAGAAGTCCAATTCTTATCTATTTGGCTTTCTAGTTCATGGTTGAATTTTTCGCAGTTGCTTCAAATGATGATAGACGTATTAGTGCCAATGTGACGAACCATATGCTTTGAATGAATATTGATGAGTCGTTGATATGATACACTTTGTTTTTAATCAGATTCAGTCATCTTATATAATTGAAATGGGTGACTTGAGTGAATGCTTCGTTTGGCCGTCAAATTTTCATATTTAGAGTGAGTAAATTGATGCAGTTAAATGTTCGTTTTTCATGGAAGTAGATTGCTGTGATAGGAAATTGGTTGTAATGAATAGTCCACTCAGTTAAATGTTATACTTCTCTTGTTGAATCAAAGTTCAATTTTAAAACAACCTTACATATTCTTCGTCGATCTACAAAGTTGCTGACAATTACAAATGGTATTGATGGAAAATGAACAATTTATTGTTACGGACACTAACGGTGTTTGTAGCTGTAATTTGGTCTATAGTAATCGGTTAAAAATTATTTACTTATTATCTCATGATCATCGAGAAATGGTAAAAGTATAATCTGTTTTATAAATATTGAATTAAATTTCTCATAGTCGCAACCTCGAGTCTTAATCGAACGCAATAGCCCAAAGTGATCGAACGAGAATGAGTAGCGAAGAAAGAGAACCTCTATCGCCGCTCACTACATTTCCATACGACTGAACCAAACAAGCACTTTGCATTGAATGTCACGCAGTCGAAACTCGGACGTGGAGCGTGCCGTTTGCGCAATGTTTCGCCGCGACTCTTTTTCAATCGCGCGATAATTTTTCGTCGCAATTCGCAGTAAGGTGCGGTATTCGATTTGTTTGTCGATCCTGGGCGCGTTCTTTAATAATCGCGAAGCCACTGTGATATTTATTCAATCGGCTGATAATTCGCTGAGTTGCGATTGTGAGTTATCGCTTTTCATTTGACCAAACGCTTAAGCCGCGCGTTCAAAAGGATAACGGGATTTCCATTTTTTTCAATATTTATTCAACATTCGAACGTTAAAAAAAACGACTCATCCAACAATGTAATTTGCAATACCAGTTAAATTAGTTATTTCGGTTTATATTGAAAAGGCCAGACGTGATACATCAATCAAATTTTACTACCGTGGATAAACAACGAAAAAAAAGATAAATAAATCCGAGAGGCATAAAACCGTGGGACTACACATATGGGAAGTTAAGCGACAGGTCTTGGCGGCTTTCTTTCTCTCTCTCTCTCTCTTTCTTTTTCGAAGGTCAAAGTATTTCACTTTTTAGCCGCCACGATAGTTGTGTGACGCGCAATGATAATATCGAATCTTCGGAGATTTATGCATGCGTTCTTCTCTGCAGCCATAGTAATAATTATGATTCATAATTATACTTGTCTCGCATGTTAAGTCACTAATTTCTTTTATTTAAACATCTAACACGAAAGTATCCGAGTGACTTTAATTGGTTTGACGAAAATGAATATCGTCTCACATCCAAGTCTCTCTCTCTCTCTCTCTCTCTCTCTCTCTCTCTCTCTCTGTCTCAACATACGGCATCGGCACATTCACCTTTCTAAAGAAAAACGGGTTAACACGTGTTTGACGACTACTAGCGACCCTGACAGGGCCGCTTTCGTTGTGAATTCATTCTAATTGAGTTACGTTAATTCACTTTACTTACCTCACGAACATCACTAGCAAAAGCACGCCTTCGAATACAAGACCAGTGGCTATCGGTAGCTTGCGCGAACGATTCGCATTTCTTCAGGGGAAGTAGTTGTTTTCTCATTCGAGTTTTTTTTTAATAAGCGGCTATTTTTTTCGATTATTAGTCAACGAACAAGTGAACATTTTTAGTGGAAATTCGGATTAGGATATTCTTTAAAAAAATTCAGTGATAAAAGTCAATATGGTCAGACAAATTGATGCGATTATTCAACATCAAAGTTATAACAAATAAATGTCACATGTCGATCGATCAAATCAAACATCACTTCCACAGACGGTTTTCAAAGCACGTAAAAGATCCAATAAACGAATAAACATTCCTAAGCAAAAAAGAAAAATGGTATGGGACGATCGTCTGTCAGTGAAAGAGGTGACGGAGATAAAGCGCAAAACGCCGCGTTTCCCATCGCGAGAGCGTAACTTCGCGGTACGTCGACGTGGACCACGACGTACAGGATCTTTACTCAGTGCCAGCCTCGTCGATACACCACCGCCATCTTCTAATGTCGACGTTGCCAAGGAGGAGGAGTCATTGGCGATACAATATCTCGAGCAAAAATACCCGTAAGACTGAGTTTTTTTACGAGGAATGATTTTAGTTTGTTTTGATGTGAAAATCGAGATAGGGAAAGTATTAGATTACTTTGAAAGGAAAAGTGTGTTAAGCCAAGATCACACATTGGAAGTGGAGGGGAAAAATCGATGTATGTCACTTATATCGGTGTTGAATGATAAGTCCAATCATTAGGTGAAAGCTTGATAAAGAAACCACAGTAAGCATGACGAAAACTTCGATAATTGGCTTAGCTAGAAAAACCGTAATTTGATCATTTGATATGATACGGTAAACTTCTTAGATTTATATTATGTTTTCTTAATCACACTGTATATATATTTTTTAAATTATATATTGAGACGAATCTTATTAGCTACAGATTTTTATTCATCACTCATTTTAAATACACGTTTTATTAAATTTATTACGTGTGCATAAATATATATTTTCTTTTTCATCGGTAGTTTGATCTGCTAGTGAAAGCAACATATTTTGTAAATTAACAGAATAATAGCATATCGACAAATAAAATTGTTATCATGCTTTGCGTCGCTATAGCGGAATCTTATCACCTATTTCACGCGTCGCCAGTATATCGGATAAAATAAACGATTGATATCCTTTTCAAAAAGCGTGTTCATTGTTCGATTCGTTTATTAGGAAATCGGCCATGAGAATAAAAAAAGAAACCATATACGGTCTCCGAACGCGTCGTCGGCAAACGACGACGACCACGCGAGGATGGTCTCTTAGGTGAATCATAGTCGGCTGAAAAAAGCAATGTCAATTGAATTAGTTTTTTCCCTCCCTTTCGAATTCTTTTCACGACTACTTGTTGAAGGAATTTCGGAGGTCAGCCAGGAATATAAAGAGAAGAGTGATGACCTTACTCTCTGACGTTTCGATAGTTTATGTAGATTTGTTTGATTTTCGTTTTTTATAAGGTGTTATCGCGACATCATGAGATAATATTGATTTCAATTAAAAATCGAATCGATATGACAGTTGACATCAGTCAAAACGTCCAAATTGATACGTGTCGACTACAACAATAATGAAATACCTTCTAACATTAAGTCAAGTAATTCACGAAGAATTCCAACTAACTTAACGCATATATCGTAGGAACGAAAATAACAATACAGTTCATTCGCATCTCCGTCCCCCTAAGGAAAAAAAGAACCTATACAATAACCCAAAGCAAACAATAACAGTTCTTATATACGCGCGTTTGGGGCATCGTCCTACTGAACAAACATAATCTTCCTCCACGAGATTCTCTCAATTATTGAAAGAATCTCGCAGTGAGAAATGGACTACCCAAAAATTCCAACGAGCGACAAGGTCATGTTATTAGCTTCTTCTCGAGCCATTGTCAAGGCAAGAGTGTGAGAGGGGAAAATACAACATGGACATTCCGCATTATTTTATTTATGAGTTCACGAATTGGCTTCGCCAAATATTAAAAAACTTCATCAGGGCCTACAATCCACAAAAATTCTTTCTCAAAGAATTTCGTATAATCGAGGTGAAAGAAATACACGAAGGGGAGAAACAAATTAAACGAGCGAGAAGAAAAAATGAGCGCGCAAGGCGAAGTTTTATAAAGTTGTACGTGCAGACTGGCGTAGTTTGGGAATCGGAATAGAAAGAGCTTTTTGAGGAAGCTCGCGGAAATAATCAAAGTGTGCGCGGCATTTGCCAAAATCCCGTCAAATGCGCTCTTTACAACGCACACGGACGCTGACGACTTGCGCACAATGATCTGTTATATTGCTATTTCACGCTCTTTTATATAGAAGTGCATTAGAATACGAGCCAGACAAGTGAGATTAATTACGTCTCTTGTTACAATAGCCAAAGCCAATTACGTAGTAGTTATACTTTCTCTCTCTCTCTCTCTCTCTCTCTCCCTCCTTCTCCCGTCACGAAAAAAACGACAAATGCTTGTATTCAGCAATTATGTTTATCTCATTCATCATCATTGCAGCGAGTACAAATATTTGATATCCAACAGGGTATAGATAGGATAGCAAAGTCAAGACAGTATTCCGTGATCAATAATCGTACATCACACAGCTAACATCCGCATAAAAAAAAGGAAAAACTTATTATGGCAACGTCGGATAGCAATTATCGATACGTAAATGCACGACGGAATTAGGTGCGCGTTCCAAATGAATTATCCCCGCTGGGTTTTGAGAGAAAAGTCATATAAAAGCGTCGTGAGCGCGCTTGCGCGAAAGTTACACGTTAACACCTACACACGCGCGGTGACTCGCAGAGTGCGAGAACCCTCGTGGCGCCGCAGTTTGAAGAGTGACTCTTTTGCGGCTGCACTGCTCTTATAATACCGCGCGCAAGCTCGCGCTCGCGGCCTTGACAGTGCAACGGCAGAGCATTCGCTTTCTTTGTTTGTTTTGTGGTCAGTGGAGCAAGTGAGTTCCCAACGAAACAAAATGGTTCTTATCCAGATAGGCGAATGAAAACTGAATTGTAACAAGGAGATTCGTTTTTATTTGGTGAATTGACTTTCGATTAGAGAAATTCATTCTAACAATGTGTGCTCGGTTATTGCACCAATTCATTCAAGATTTCCAGGTTATAAATAAATCGTGGTTCTCTCTTACTTTTCATTCAGATTCAACCAATTGCATACCCATTTTTCAAGTGTTTCTTAAAATAACAGTGGAATTTTTTTAAATAAAGAGTAGTTAGCCGAGGCGTCTCTCATAAATTCTTTCAGTTGCATTGTCATTTTTTGTTCAGTTCTATACCAAGTCACTTCCATCTTACATAAATAATATTACCGCTTGATTTGTTTATCGCTCGATGAGTTAAAAAAAAACATGATTTTTTGCTGTCTAAAGTTTGCGAGAAGATAGCTATCGGTGAAAAGACAAGAAGTACATTTTTCAAAATGATTATTACGAGATTTCACAACGAACGTGTAACTCGATCTAAAATTTGTAATCTCGATCTAAAATTCATTGCATTAATCAATCTTTGCAATAAATAGCATATTTACAAACACAAATATCCTACGTGTAGACGTGCTGTTTGAATTCTGTCAGTGAAAGAGAGAAGATCTAAGATATCGAGTGTAATTTTAAACGCATGAAAGCTTAAAGTAAACGCCTTTATTTACGACTGAATTGACAACAATGTGCAATGAACGCAGCGCGTGGCGTACGAGAGCATCTTCTCCCTTCGTCAGCCTGACGTACTAAAAGCCCAAACGATCTATATTTTGGCCTTTGCACAGTTACCGAATCACGCGTACGTGCGCTACTTTCAACTTGACGTTTATCTAATTGCCAAAGGCAGAGCGCCGCGCGTGTTATACTTACGAGCTTTTTGTCGATAGTAGTGACGTGCGCCGCGCTCGATTAGATAGCAAGAGATGCGTTAGTTTAGTGGGCTTTTTGGCTTTCTGAACTCTTGTGCGTGGTACTGTTTTTTTATTTCTTTATTTATATTGAAGATTCCGATATGGATTCTTTTTGAGGGAATAGATTTCTGTGCGAGTGTTTTTATGATGTTGTCGGAGCAAATATTTATTATAATAGCTTTTGATATCTAAAATTGATTTTGCTTTCGAGTGAAATTCAATATCGACTTCAGTTAGTTTGTCCGCTGTCGTAATGTAAGCTGGAAATTATCTGTTCAATCTGATATGTCTTTAATGGATATTATTAGTAGCTGATTCATAAATATATTATCAATCTTATTAATTGACACAAGCTATGAAAGCTAAAAAAGCAAGAATAAATTAAAAATCAATACATATACTTGATCATTTAATTGAACTTTGCTATAAGGGCTCGTAAGAAATGGTGTCGTCGCAACGCCGTTATAAGTATTTGAAAGTTACTATTAGTCAAAAACTAGAAATCAAAGTTCCTAATTAAACAATTTTTTTCAAAAAGCCATGATATTTAGATTAATTGTAATGAACTGGAATTATATCACTTCAATTTGCTTGTCCAATAAGTGAGCGTTAAGTGAATGTGCGTCAATATCAACAGGGAGCCAGTTGTATCCTGACGCACTGATAACGAGTATCAAACGAAGACTCAATTAAAGAAGTTATTTGGATAATTCATCAACATTTTCAAAGAACAGAAATGCATTCTGATCTGAGTATTACAGTATTATAAATTGTATGAAACGAAAAGTTTTGAAGTATTCTAAAAATAACAAAAACATATCGCATGTGCAATCATCAAAAACAAGATGAATGGGGAGCTTATCATCTCTAATCCAAATTAAGGTGATAATAAAAACAATAACCATTGATTGAACATAAATCAAGCCAACAATAACAAATGAATGCATTTGGTAAAAATCAGATCAGAGCAGGCAAGCTGCTCTGGCAATTAACTCGCTCAGCCTGAGCGGCAAACTACATAGGCGTCACACGACGCTAAGCTTGCTGGGCAAGATGAGTCCAAAGGGACCGAACCAAGACGCTGGGCAGAAAACCGAGGTAAGGGTATCGTGCGTACCGTCGCCCGGTGCCGAGCCGCAAGGCGTTCGGGTAAGAATACCCGAACCAAAGAAAGGAATACCGCCGGTACCACCGCCAGTACCAGCAGTAATCGAATCACCAAGGATAAGGTGCCCGACGATCTCGGAAAAAGACTTTTATAGAAAGACACTGTCACTCGACAGGAAGGACCGATATCCGACTTTGTCGGGTGCGGAAATCAAGAGAGGCTTGCAAGCTACCGGTCCAGACGCACAGAGGAGGCGGAATCCTATGCTTGATCGGAAAAACAGGTCAGCCGCGAGAGACAAATAGAGTGATGGATGATGGGTCTTATGCTTTTTTTAGAGGGCACGTTACGAGTTTTGTGGAATTGAAAGTTGTATACGTGTGTCCTTATATTGTCGTATTTGAGAGGGTCAGGAAAAGCTTGATTTTTCTTTCGTTCTTCCGACAAAAAAGTTTCGGGGAACTTCGAAAGATTGATTACCGTATTTAGATTCACGGCACGGGTAAGTTGGTGTTACAACGAAAATTCCACAAAATTAAATGTTTGCGAAAAGCTGCTGAATGATCCATCACGTGACAAGAGAAAAAGCGCGAAATACTGAAATAACAATGGTACGTAGGTTCCCAACGATATCCGGTGCAGAATTAAAGCGTGGCAACACGATAGGCAAATGTCCACTAGAAGGCGGTCTGGATTTAAGTCTCGCACCATGGCCTGGTATGAAATGGGCATGCGTCAGGGTACTACATCTCTACTGCAAGGTCTTCGACCAGTACGAGCTATTCGAGCTCATCGTTAGGTAAAACAAAATGACAGTGCTCGTGTGTGTATGTGTATTCCGCTAACTAACTGTACATTGCATATCATTATAATCAACGAAAACTGCATGTTTGTTGCTTTTGTGTATACAGCATGCGAATACAATTAATATCTCTCATTCGCCATTCGATCCTAATAAAAATAAATAAATAAACAAAATTAAAAGATTGGAAAGTGGCATACTTATTACGTCAACGTGTAGTCTTTTATATAGTTGACGACGCGATTGAAGGTAATGCGTGCTGCAACTGCTAATATCGAAAGAACGATTTTCAACGCTATTTCTGCGTTAATGCCCCGACGACGCTACTTGCGCCGAGAGCTTTTCTTTGTATCTTTCTAACTACAAGTGCGTGATTAATACTCTCCACGATGAAAGGAGTTTACGTTTCGTTTCTGCGAAATTGAATCATTTTTTAAATCAGAAGAATTATTGTGACTGATTGATTGCTTATTTCAGCAACTTTATTTTAGTTTCCGACAGAGGAATCAGTGAGTCGGGTCGTCAGCAAAACCATTATTGAATATTGATTAAAATTTCAAAAGTGACTATTTCATGTCTTATCCTGTCAATTATTGATTGTTCTTTTGAATTAAAAATTTACTTAATAGAACATTTGGTGGGAATTAATTCACAAACATAGTAATATGAATTGAAATATCACGAAATAGATGTTTCTTAAAGTAGCAAATAAAATTTGAAATAAACTTGTATTCGCTACCGAGAGAGGGAATTAATTAACTTATCATGGATTTTTACAATCATGCTTCTTATACTATATGAGTTGATGTACCCTATTTATAAGAGATACAAAGACGAAAGTTATCAATAATTAAGAACTTTTTCTCTCTTCCGAAGCCTAATAATTTTTTGTCAATATAGACGTAGATTAGACAAGCCTCAATCAATCCCATAACATTTTAACAAACTAAAAAAAGTAAATAAAAAATCCAAATGACAAAATACAGCTCGTATCATTCATACTCAGCTAATACACGTACATTCAAACTCTGTTCATTACCGTTCAAATCTGTCTGCGTGTTTTGGCGAGGCAGGTTAATTAATCGGCTGCAATTGACAAAAGAAGGCGAAACTCCCTTCTCTCGTTTCGTTGTTCGAAACGAGCTAACGAGTTCTTTGCATCATCGTCACGCTCTCTCTTTCTCTCTCTCTCTCTTGCACTCGCGCTCGCGGGTATCGGTGTTCGAACAAGTGCGTCGTTAAAAAAAACTTTTATAACGCACTTTCGCCATGCCACGCTATGGATATGACAATACTAATGTGAGGGAGAGTCGAGACGTGTCGAACGAATATTGCGATAAAGGCGAAACGTTGTTTCAGGTGCTAGCTGTAGAAGTAAACGAGTAATAAAAAACTTGTTTTCCATTTCGGGAGCTCGAAATAACTGAATAAGTGGGCTAAAATTCTTGGCTAAGATTTTCCCTGGATGGCAAATCTCGTGAATAATCTAAATTACTCTTGGAACAAGTTCATTAATCTTCATTTTTTTGGATAGGGAAATAAACTCATGAAAATTAGTGGCTTTAGGTACGTGCAAAATATCAACAATTCAATTGATCTTTAGATAAACATATCAACAATCTCCATTAGTTGTTGACGACAGTCTGATAGAGATTTAGGAAGGTTTTTTGTAACATCTTAATATCCTCATCAAAGTTCTAATCGTTTAGATGTCTTGTTCAGAGCCTATCGTCCTTTATAAATGGTCACAATGGGTGGTGGTGTGTATCGAGGTCAAGTCTCTCTTGAGACATTCGAAGGAGCACTTTGATATTAAGCCGTTTAAAAAAAACGACAAATACTATGTGACGTCAGGTTATTAACGCGGAGAATTATTGTCGAAGTATTTATTTTTTTTATCGTCGTTATTTATATCTTTTGTCGTGGTTGTGAACTTTCTTTTTCGTCGTGTGCATTTTTGATTAACTTTCGTCATTTACTAATTAGGCATCAGTTTTTGTATGGCTTTAAAGTATATTTTTGATGTCGCATGAAAAATAATGCTTTTCTTGACGTAAATATTTGTTCAAATTGCTTGCACCATTTGAGAAACTGGGACTGTAAAATGCTTTTTTGAACAGACGATGTTATTAATTTAACAAACCAACGTGCTCTTTTTATAATTTTGACAACTAAACGGTTGTAAAAATCGCAACTATGACCACTCCATCCCTCATCATGTTCGACACGTTGAACTGATTTACAATGACATTCGCATTTCTCTGCACCGAATAAAAATTCGCGCACGCACTTGGCGATGATAAAAAAATCATTCTCATCATGACGTCTTGATTAACTCGCCGCAGGTGGCTTAACTCTTTCTTATCGGGCTTCTATCGGTCATTGATCGACTCTTTGCTCAATTTGATTTATGCCTTACGAGGGAGGGAAAGAAAAAAAGGGGAGCGTAACCTTGATGGAAGGGCGCGGTATAGTGGAGCAGGACAGCCAATACACGCTTTGAAAGCGCAAATGCATCTCGCTGATTATACGATTTACGCCACCCCTCAAACGGCTTATACGTGTATTTCATACGAATTTCCTCAAATGCTTTGTGCTTCCGATGGATTGTGTGTTTGGTGTACTTTTTTGATTTGTATAATTGTGCATATTTGTTGATATTTGGAAGGACATTTCGCACAAATTTTGTGCGATAAAAGTAAGATGTTATACACAATGATGTTAAGCTTTAATATTCTTTATTTGGAACGAATACTTTGTAAAAACTTGCGTTCGCGGCCTGTAGAGGGAAAAGCAGTTTTATTTACGTGTAATTGAAATTTCATTGCCAAACTGTGTATCTAACTAAAGATCTTATACGTTATATTCAATTTGCATATGGATAAGTTTTATTAAAAATAAATTATTTTCGTACCACTTGGATCCTTTCAGGCATAATATATTATATTTCATAAAAATATATCGGCCAACGTTTCGAGGATTTTATTTATCCTCCTTTTCAAGGCTAAAAACATACAATGTTCAAAACTAAATTTTCAAGAGGCAACTTAAAAATAATATTATGCTCGAAAGGATCCATCGGTACACGAAGATAATTTATTTTCAATAAACTTTATCCATAATCAAATAAAAAATATAATTAATTAACAATAATATGATCATTAATTGATTATCAATAATATGAATTAACCAGCAGCTTAAAGAAAAGGAATTTTCTCAGATTTGTAGGAATTGTTACAAATATTTACATGACTACTTGGCTACTACAAGCTTAATTTTAATAAATATCATAAATATTTTCTCGTAGTACGACAACAAACAAAATGGATATGCGGTTCATAGGAAACAGATACAAGTCTGCTTGAATTACCACCAAAGTAAAATCATCTGGTACGGCTATCCGAAGCTATCGCATTTAGCATGCGAAAGCGTTTATTTCAATAAACTGTCGAATTACGAGCTGCGATAAAAAGTTAAGGCGCGTCGCGCCGGCTGATTGTACAATCGCGAGGGCACCAGGGGTAGTAAAATGCGAAAGGGCGAGCTGGCGCGTATACGGGCTCGCAGTGGTTTTTCGCCGGACAGCGGTAAGAGGATAATAAAATCTTACGAGGAGCAAGACGGCCGCGTTTGCTCTTGGAACTTAATGAAAGGAGCGAGCGAGCGCGCGCACGGCAAATATTTATGGTTAACGTAGGCCGCGCCAAACGAGCGCCTCAATTTGTCCCGAACGCTAAATCACTGCGCCTCGATTAAACGTCTACCTCCCCACACCCCCCTCACGTCCCGCCTCCCGCCCTTTTTTTTCTCCGTGCCTCCTTCATTTGCCGAATAATTATAATTTAGCGATGTTTATTCCCTCCTTACTCTGTTGTTGAAAGTTATAGGCCGAGGTGGTGTCATCTCTCTCTCTTTCTCTCATAAGCGATTTTCCATGTTTTTCTCTTAATTTCTGGCGTGTTTTTTTATGCATGCTGTTTCACGTAAAATTAGTTATTTATTTTACTGTGACAACGTTGTTATAGCTAATAGTTTGATGTGTTTTA
This sequence comes from Phymastichus coffea, assembly GCF_024137745.1. Lineage (NCBI taxonomy): Eukaryota > Metazoa > Arthropoda > Insecta > Hymenoptera > Eulophidae > Phymastichus > Phymastichus coffea. Next base: position 299,837 of record NW_026706916.1, read on the forward strand.
ATCGTATTTTTTTGTTCTTGTGATCTTCATTTTGCTTCTCAACTTATTTAAAACTAATATTTCAATTGTGATTGCTGTAAAAAAATTGCTTTGACGCAAGTATAAGACGAATTGATTAGTTTTATAACAATCAATTGACTTATTTTAATTTGATGATTATCTTGTTGTGATTTTATTTTAGCGAAAAATATCTTTCATATGCTAATGCATTTTTCGCTAAGGCAATTTTAATCATTAAAGTAATTAACAAATAAATTGCAAACAGTAACATATAAAAAAAATCAGAAATTAATTGTTCCTATATTTACCAGGTAAAATCTATTTTAGCTCCAATTTGTAAATTGCGTAAGTTTTATTACACAACTCTCGACAACATTGCTAAAAAATCATTATGAGTGTATTGCGAATAATATAAAAAATCGCATCAAGTAATATTTCGGTTTCTTTTGGTTTCCCCATATAAACTTGAAAAATGACCTACAGCTGTTAATTCGTTCGATCGGATCGTACATGCGTTTGAACTTTCTCAATATAAGCTACCCAACAAGAATTGCCAGGGTTGTACCAAAAATAAAAATTTTTTTTTGTATGGCTCGCAACACCGCAAACAACATCTTACCACTTGTACAAGAGAAGTTTTTCGATGTCAAATGAAGCTACAGGCACCTCGTAGAGTCAAGCATTAACCTCAATTTTATTTACAGGAAGAACTGCACGAGTTGCAAATGCCCAAGAGAAGCGCACGAGGTGTGTCACGACGAGTGGGTGTCGGTACGAGCGAGACTTGGTCTCAAGGCCGACGAGACGAGAAATCCTGCAGGATTCGACCCAAGGGATGTGGGACTTGCGTGGGCGCCACCAGGCTTACCAATCCACAAGGTGTGCTTATTCTCTCTCTTTCTTTTTCTCGTTTTTATACGAGTACAGTATGCGTGTGTGTGTGTGAAACACGTATCGGGGCTTTTCTGTTTTCCTTTCGTTTAGTACGAGCTTTTCGAAGAATCCTTTTTTGGACGTGATAATCGTGAGTTTATCTTTCGTCGCCTGAACTTTTATTTAGTAGGTAAAAATGTTTTGCTGAATTGGGGATTTGGATTTGATGGCTAAACTATACTATTGTGATTTACATTTCTCGGCGTTTGGGTGGAAGGAACTAACATTTCAATAGGATATCCGTACGTTGACGCAAATCTTTGATAAAATAAAGCGAAAAAATTGAAAAATTTTGAATCGCACAAATTTTGATGTCAAATGCAACTAGATAATTAAGAAAAAATTATATTGGTAAGCTTATTTGCAGTATAAACATAAATCTAGATTTTGTAAATTTACCAAACGATCCACAATTTGATTGGTAGTGCAATGACGCAAACAAAAGTGTGCATGAATGCATAGTTGGGCTTAATTTGAAACAGTTGAACCCGAGCTAATTCGTGTAAGAAAGTGAAGCTTATTTTAGGGTGAGCAATTAGCTGGCTGGCAAGTCCGCTTTAGCGTAAAGGTATTCACGTATCCGGTGTGCTGTAGGTTTATAAATGGGGATTTGAAATCGCTAATGAAACGTAAAGTGGAACTTGCAGCTCTCTGGACAGCGAAATAAGATTAGACAGGAATGCATGTAAGCTTGAAGAAAAATAAACCGTATATGTTGGAGAAGATAATATTTGTTTCTATGCACGATACTGAAGATGTATTTTTGTCTTTTCTCTCAAGCTTTGTCAATGCCTTATTCTGACATCTCCTTTGGGATGCTACTCAAAAGTTTTCACTTTCAATGATGAATGTTCAAGTTCTCGGAATAAACCCCGAAAATAGCATTCTAATAAAAGGTCGATAATGAGCTTATATTTTTACTCTTACAACGTCTATTTTCCGTCGCGCGTGCCAATATTATCAAGTTTTTATGTACCACTGTATTTTTATTTCTCGTATAAGCTTCATTTGTATCGATTAATCAGCGATAATATTGTTGCTTGTTAAAAAATCAACACTAACGAAACTTTCGACTTACTTGTCAATAACAAGTCATATTCTCACTCCTTGGCGATGAGTTTTGCGTTGCGCCATTAAGCATCAGAGCTTGCAAGAAAGCACAAACGTTTGGCCGAACGCCCGTGTAGTTTAATATTTTCGAGGAATCTTGTCACAACTAATGCATAGCCTTGAGTCATTCTCTTCTACCTTCGTATTCTTTTTTCATTCAAAAAGCTCTGAATGCGCGCGCGCACGTGTGTGTGTGTGTGAACTTGAACGTGTTGGCTCGTCGTTTATTTGGCTGGGTATGTCACTGCGGATGTTTGTTTTTTTAATTGATCGTCAGTTGAGTGAAACGTCTTACGGTAATGAAAGGCTAATGCCTATCAGTTAAGAGAAACGAGCATTTCAGAAAAATTTATCATGTATTCAACGTCAGTTTCAATTTTATAATTTTGTTGTCAGATTAACCGCTAACAACATTCCTATCGATAAATATCGCGTGACAATCTGTTCAAAAGCAATAAATTAGTTATATAAATAAATGAGAAAAATTTCTTTATAATAATGATACATTTTATATAGTTTTTATTTTGTATACAATTATTGAAAAAATAAATTTGCATATCAATATCCTTCGTGAAATTTCGCCTTTGTATGTCATTATAAAAATAATTTAATTCAACAGGTGGAGGAATACTTTTCAATGCTGCCGAAACTATCAGTGCCACGACTGGGTACAGCAGGCGAGCGGCATCGAGATCGTCAATTGGCGACACAACTGCCAAAGCAGGATTTGGCAAGAGCTTATTGCCGTCATCTCGATCCTCAACATTCCGTCAGTGCCGATGATTTTATGGCAGCGCGTAACGAGATCGCACTGGATATCGGAAGTGTCCAGGAGGTTTTTGATAAGGGAGTGGTAAGTTCTTTTTAGGATATCTTAAACATTTCTATAAAATTACAGTCCACCAATGAATTGTTTTCATCGATATATATTTATCGTTTATTTAAAATAATGTAGTCGATGAAATATTATTATATCAGAATATTTTTTATATAATATTATGATTAAATACACATAGTCAGGTTGTTAGTCAAGTTATTCGATTTCACGTGAATCGCAGATCTAGTTATTGAATTCATCAATAGAGGATTGCAATAATATTTCGATCTAGTTGATTGAAAAAAGACTATGATATATATATATATATATCAGTTTCTGTATAAGTTTTTCATGTTTCATTTTTAATAAATGGGACGTTTTCAAAACATTTTACGCCAATGTTTCTCAAATTTCTAGCCATAATCGTTAGATGACGTAGATTTCAATTATTAATTTAGCAAAATAATTTATTCAGCGTAGTAAAATAAGAATTAATTACTCAAATAGAATATAAATGAAATTATATTCAACGAAATAGTCAAATCAGTGCTGATATCAATTTCATGAAATTATTATTACCTATACCAACTAAAAAATTATTATTATTTTGAAGGCCAAATTATAAAAATGAGAATGGATTTATTACAGGAATGCGGAGCATGTAAGGAGCCAGTAAAGTACGGTAGTCTTGCCGTATCGGCAAGCAAATTAGGTTTCTTGTATCATCCGACATGCTTCAGGTGTATGCAGTGCGAGGAATTGCTGGTCGATCTCGCATATTGTGTTCATGATGACGTGCTCTATTGCGAGAGGCACTACGCTGAGCAGCTCAAACCGAGATGTGCTGCTTGTGATGAGGTACGTTCTCGATTTCATTTTGGAGCTCGAAGGACAATTTCCTGCAAGTTTTTTTGAAGAAATATAAAGTGTTTATTGAAACGAATGAGTAATACCAAGATTGAGTGTTGTTCATGAAATAAAATTTGTTTCAACGACCCTCAATTATAAAATTTCCATTTCAGTTTAAAATTTCCAATGAATTTGTTATTTAACATTTGACATGAAAAACTTACTTGATTATACTTGATTATATTTCAAAATATGCAAGAAATTTTCCTATGCATTATGGGAACATATTGTAATTATATTTTTTAGTATTAAATTATAGTTTCATAATATAAGTCGTTAAGCTTTCAGAGCTTGCGCTGTAATTTCATTGCCTCGTTTATCGACTGTAGTATAGCAACGTCGCTTCGGCATAGAGTAAACCTCTTTACCGACAGCAATACTCATTGATAACTGCAATACCGTTAGTAGCATTTAAATTTTTGGATGATAGTTGATGGTTCAGCCACTAAAAATAAATTAAATATAATAAAATGCTTTCCTCAAAATGCATCTTAATCATAGTAATAGAATATAATTCATTAGAGTTTCTCGATATTCAACAGCAGAAATGAGTTGATAGAAGAATATAGATAATTAATTGCAAGTTCTCAATAAGTATATAAATACAAATTTTAAAAGCGCTTTCTTTTTTCGTATTATATATGAATACTTTTGTGCATACAGTTATTATATTTGAACGATTAAATAGAAAAGCCATAAATATTTATAAAGTACAAGTTATCATATTAGAAATCTATTAAAACGAGACTGATGTGTTTTGTGAAATCAAAAGATAAAATTCAACGTTAATTTGGATTATTATCAATTAAAACTTCAGTAAGTTATAAACGTAATACAGTAATTTCCAATAAATCAAGGAAAGATTTCAATCTCGTTTGCAATAGCTTGCGCAATTCGCGAAAAGCACGCCGTCAAAAGAGGTAATCTAGACGTCGCACTCCAAAGATATTTGGGACATAATAGCGCGCAATATATAAGCGCCGCAGAGTCGTCGGTCTGTGGCTCTCTTTCTCTCGCTGGGCGAAGTGGGTTGCTTTCGACTTTATTTAGCCAGCCAAAAATAGATAATAGAGAGGCGCACGTACGTCCTGCACACATATTCCGCGAAGGGAAAGCGCGGAAAACTCAGAACAGGCACTTTCCGCGCTTGAACGTTGCGCCGCTCGACAAATTGGCCACCTGTGCACATACGCCGAACTGTATCGCCTTCGAATCGAGCCAAATTGTTACGATGGACTTTGGCTGATTATGAGGTCTCTTAATTGAGAACGACTCGGTTTGGCGGCCGTTGGATTTCGAGGAATATGAGATGTTATAGATAATTTAACAATTATTTCTACATTGCACAGTGTCGATGTAGATGGTATATCACAGTTGATTCTGACATCAGTTTTAATGCAGTTTTAACTTTTACTTCCGAAATCCTGCTTCTGAATTTCCTCAATAGTATTTCTACCTTAATTTGGATTTAAAAAAGAAGATTACACACTGACATCTTAAAGTGAAATTTATCCACTTTCACGCCTGCTTTCTTGATGTTCTTGCAAATATCATTAATTTACATCTAACCATAATTATATTTCTGTGCGCATTCAACAACTCAAAATATTTAAACTCAAACGCACTTATCAACGGATATATTGTAGATATGCATAAGATTACCAATGGATGGAGAAATTCTATTTCAATTTCGAGAAATCGATTACTCCCACCACGTGAATATACGCGAATTAGCAGACGCGCATGTGGCGCTTGTGAGCTTCATCTTCTCCTTTATTAGTTAGTCATTCAATGGAAAGGAAACTCAATTTAGCTTGAATACCTCTTCAAAGAGTGGATTTGCAAACTTAATTCATTGAACGTAGATAACGCGATAAGAGTGATTTTTTTATTTTAACGTTTGTCCGTTATTACGAGATTCGAAGTGTACAACGTAAAAAATACTCTATCTGGTAAGTTTTCAGCGCGGAGTGCTATATGTTTTAACAAAAGTAGTTGCTGTCACAGTCTTAATTTTACGATTGTATGCTATATAATAGTGATTTTTTTTCTACAAATTTCGCCTTCTGTTGAAGAAGGTATTTTAAACTTGAAAGAGTATACATAAATATTGAAAATAAACTCTTCCGTCAGACAGTTATTGATAAATTAAAATTGGCTTTGCAAGGGGGTTAAAAAATGGCTTGACAGAAAGATCTGTGTCTATATAAAAATTTAAGAAAAACTCATTGCAACTGTTTTTTTAATTACAATACAATTGCTTGATAATAACTTTTTTATTTTTTAAAACATTTTAACAAATAGCAACCATTTATTTGAAGATCTGTTTTCTTGTTCCCAATGTTGGCGGGCTATAATACGCGTTGCCCGATCGTCGTCGTCGTCAGAAACGCTAGGCTTCGGGAGCTCCGCGACATTGTCTATTTCCGTAGGCGGTCGGCACTTTGATGATTATGATGAATGTACTTTTCAAAAATTTTGGCTTGTTTTTTCAGGCTTTTGAATAGTACAGTGTACGCAAGAGAGGTAGTAGATAACGATTATTGCTAATATAAATTTTAGCAAATAGATAACTAATTCGCTTTTTTATTTCTGTTATTAAAAGCAAATTAATTATATAAAATCAGACTTAAAAAATGTTGTTTAATTTACGAATTTGAGTATTCAGCACAGTTGTTGATTTGCAATGTTATAGAAATATCAATTAGTACAAATAATTCATAATAGGTTATGGTAGTAATTTGATCAATGAATAGAGAATATTATTTTATACAAATTACAGTGTTATGAATTGAAACAATACCGAATTTATAAAATTACATTAATAGATCTCAACGGATGAATTCTCAGAAAAATCCCACCTGGCTAACTAAAATCATATATAAACCAATATGTATATGTGCAAATAATTTTTCAAAATATGTAGTGTGTCAAACAAAAGTTGTCGCTCAATTATTATTAATTTTGCATCAATAACATATATAAATACTAAATAAATTACCAAACGTATATTTGAGAAATACTCAATATTTATGTCGGTCAAGAATGAATATTGAAAATTATAGGTACAAGTAGAAAAAACGAACATGAGTAGGCATTATGATTCTCTATGAGAATTATGCCAATTCCACGGAAATAATTCAAACTCCACTTTGCATTCAGTAAAGAAAGGGTCTTTAAAGATTTACATGCCAAGCCACACGATTTGCTTCGGGAATATTTTATCAGTGTAGCCGATTGATTATATCCTCAATGCAAACGTAATCCAAACAGACTCGTAATACATCTCGAATAAAGCCAGTTCAAGACGTCGTTTCAACTTTGTAAGCTCGCGAGCACTTGAGCTTTCAGCCGAATTGACATGAGAGTCAATGAACAAGCTGAACTGCATAAAGTAAACGAGCGAGAGAGAGAGAGAGGGAGAGAGAGAGAGAGAGAGAGAGAGAGAGAGAGAGAGAGAGAGAGAGAGAAAGAGAGAGAGAGAGAGAGAGAGAGAGAGAGAGTGCTAGTTTCGAAAGTGCCTGAGAGAGCGAGAAGAGAATCTCCCGAGGACGACTCGAGCTAAGATGAATGAAGCGATTTGGGTCGACTGTCGGAATAATCGGATGGCAAATTTCACCGTGGGGTTTACCTTAGGCTGCATAAGGTTTGCCATGTTTTCGCAGTATTAAATAAGGAGCGTCGGGGGTTTCATGAATAATCTTTATTTCGGAATTTAAAACTACTTTAGTGACGGGTTAGTTATGAAACTCGTTTTTATAGTGCAATAACTAATATACCACGTAAAAATTTGTATTGCCGATACTTGGCGCGATAGGACTCGGGGAAGCAAGCGTACTTCAAATCTCGCCTGGCACATGTCATATCAAAAAATCAAGTTGGATACACGTGCGAGGCTCAAATCACTTTCTCACTCTATTATCGAAATGTACTATTTCGTAACATTCTAATTTATACCTTGAACTGAATGCAGCTAGATTTTTTTACGTGAACTGTGGCTAAAAGGGAACAGCGACGTTTAGTTTAGATAAGTAATTAAGAAGTTACAAGTATTAAATAAAAAATAAGTCTATACAATCAATGCCGTTGATTATTGAATAGTAATCATTATACTACAGAGTTCAAGGACATATAAGGTAGTGTGCGTGGTTGTGCATATCAATATGTCCATATTTGCTGTTAAAATTAATGCAAGTTTTAATAGCAAATTTTTAATGAAATAAGAATCGTAATTAGCCGGCCTAGAAAATCCCGGTCATAAGTTGCGGAGAAGCCCTTTAAATATTTAAAAGTTATACCAAAATTTACAAAACAATTTTTATCAAGAAGTAATGTTATTTAAATTTAAAAAGCAAATTGCATGCCCAAAGTAAAAAATTATTAGAAGGATACATTAACCTTTTAAAACGAATTCGTAAATATAAATGGCCATTCAATTATGTGCTTGAATTTGTAGAATGCTTTTTCGAGTAGCTGGCTCAATGAATTCAGGAAACAATGGTGTAAGGGTAGTCAAGGAATTTTTTCAAAAAATAGTCTAAGTTTCGGTGACGTTAAAAATTCATCCTTTTCAAGGCTCAAATTATAATATTATTCACAATGTGACTAAACACCAAGAGTTATAATATGTCTGTTGTTATTGGTGTTGGTCACAATTAAATTTCTGTAATAATTTACAATATCAATCATTATAAATTATTGAAGTACGTGTGTGAATAGTGTAAAATTAAAAACTTGTCAATTGTAAATATGAATGCTATTTCATATGGTATTCTAAAAGAATAGTTTTTCAACCAAGACAAAAAAAATATCGATTTCAAAGAATCTTCGACGTTAAAATTCATCCAAAGTGACAAATAAAAATATTTTAATAATTGTCTCTGTTATTAAAAAAGATGTTCATGTATAATGTGAGCATTATTTAGAGTAACAAGAAGTTACTAATAAGAATGAATGTTAATAATATCTGACATACACTAAAATCGTATAAATTCCAAATTATTGTACTATCCACGCGTTAATGAATTACATAGACGTAGTGACCAATAGACATAGTATAGTGCATTCTGCGTGGGTCCTTGCACTTGGCCATCACCTGTTGCCAGGAAAACAATGTGCTTTGTGACACGTCACGGAGTTCGACTATTCTTTGCCGATTTGTTTGTCTCCGATCGATATTTTTGGATGTAGACCGAGTCGCTTTCGTCTCCATATCCCTCTCGAATAAAGCCAATGACTTTGTTGGTCTTGTTCAGAATCAAGATTCATTCGTGCATTTTCTCAATTTTCGTCTCATCGCCAATACTCATTCATCATATTAAAGAATAAAGTCGCTCGTATAAAAGTCAGTTGTCAGCGTCGCAACGCCTCCATTATTAACCCTCGAAAAAAAAAGGAATCGTTTTAGGTAATCACCCTCGATATCCGTCATTTTTCCAAGAAGAGCATAAAAAAATAGGTTCATGCACAGGTACTTTGATCCCGCGTAGCGTTGAAAATAGACACGCCATGCAAAGAGAAGCATCGGCCAAGACCGTGTCGCGCTTTTGGAAAAACGTCGGCAGCTAATATTACAGTGAAAGACGCGTCTATTTCGGGTCACTTATTAAAAGCGATAATTTTAACTTTCTTACATTCCGATTGCAAAATACTTATATACTGTAGAAACATTTTTGCGGCTTGAGAAATCTGGGATTTTTTATAAATAAATTCGCGAGTTATAATAACTATGCTGTGTACAAGCTTGATAACTTTTTTTAGTATATATGAGTTTGCATGTGTATTTGAAGTAAAGTGGCTGAATGACATTTATAATTTCATTTGATGTCTCATAAAAAGAACAATTTATTAACGTTGGTCTAGTCTTCTATTACTTATGCAACGCGAGTATTATAAAGTTGTGGTGAAAAATAAATAAGCAGTATAAAGTTACGTCAAACAGTAACTACATGACAATGTATTAATTTATTGTGATTGCAGATATAACTTAACATTATATCAGAGTGCAGTGTTTACGTTTACGAATTAAACGTATTTTTATAATATTTTGTCAAAGTATATGGACGATACGAGGACAGTAAAGCCAAAAATAAGGTATATTTCGAAAAAATTGGAATCTATATTCTTTTAACACAAAGAAGTCGAAGGTCATTATTACAATAAAGCTTCTATAGAGAGTCTAGGACGAACAGGGCGTTGACGGCTTTGCACTCGGTTCTCGAAGAAGCTTGGCCGATCTAAATCGGTCAGCTAAAAGGGGGTTTTGAGATCCGGCAGCAGTCCGTGTGCTCGACCATGGCCACGTTCGATCATCGACCGAAATAAATGCCGTTGGCATTGTTCCGCTTTTCCATCAAAAAGCTTCCATCTTATAACAAGATGATGATGATAGTAGTCTAGAAGATTTTGAAGGGCTTTCATGAGTTCCATTCACCACAACTAGAGGGATTTTCTTTGAATGACAGTGACTTTTAGCTTTGCTTTTTGTATTTTATTCTAATTTCAGTTATGATTGATCAATTGTTTTATCAGGATTATGAAAAATAATTCAACTAAAATTTATTACATAACAAGACGCAGAATTGTCAAAAATTTGGCCAAAGAGACTTTCAATCGCAGTTCATCGGGCAAAACCGTGCTCGTTAATAGAGTTGAATGCAATTCGTCTATATACGTGCGCAATAACAACGACTTTACGGGTCGTTTCAATAAAACTCGAATTGGAGCGCGGCCAGAACGATGTACCGAGTGCAGATTTTGTATCGAAAATCAGGATGACGCGACGACCCGTCACGCTCATCAACGAAAATATTGGATTTTCTATTCGCGGTGCTGCTGCTAGTCATATACTTTTTCGGTCAGCGCGGAAAATAGTTTACTGTCGCATTCCCTGCATTGTTCTATGTAGTCGCGCGCACCAAATTTATTTAGCTGGTTTACTAAATATTTCAGTCAAACTTTGTTTACAAAATTGTTTAAAGCTTCCATTATTAAAAATTAAATTGCACGAAAATAATGAAATTTAAAGTGTATTCACGTGGAAAATGTAATGATCTTTTGACAAGCCGTCTTCTAACCATCCTGAGTTTATCTCACATTCATGGTCACGCATAAATCTTGCGTGCTCACAATTGATCGCATTCAAAAATAGTCCGCTTTCAACTATCGTGTCTGTAAAAAATATGGACTAATTTACGTCAAACATATGCATAAAAGACAATGCGGCTTTTGTCAAATGGTGCATGCCAAGTTTTCAAGCCTTTAATTATTCGTCGATCGTGACTGATTCAGGGTGTGCTTGGCTACTTTTAGCCCCTTCTTCTGCTCATTACGATTTTTGGCTTAGTTCTGTGCGCTCTATCTCTATCTCTCTCTCTCTCTCTCTCTCTCTCTCTCTCTCTCTCGCGAATAGAACTGCCTTGCCGACAAGCAATCTGCATACAGTTGCAGCTCGCGCGACGCTGCGCAGCCGAATCTAAGATAAGTCAATTGTTTGTCAAAAAGTGCCGTAGCTTGACCTTGAATAAAGGAGTGAAAGTTTTTTAACAAGTGATCGAGATTGTAGCCCATTCAATTAAAATTACAAAAGACATATGCGGCGTGGGGTGAAGTAAACAGTTTACACAATGTGCTCGTAAGATTTATTTTGGCAAAGTGAGTCTTGCTGCGGTGTAAGTTCAATAATCATGGGATTACAGCTGTCGGTGTTGTTTGGCTGCGTGGGCGCGATCGAATTACTAGCATGCCTGAAACACATGGTCGTGTGCAAGATGCAATTGATCCACGATCTTTCGCATTGCAAGGTAGATTACTTTCATCGACCATCAGCAACTGGCGTCGCCGAAGATTTCGTGATCATTGACAAAGCAAGTTTAGACGATGAGCATCAAGCGTGCAGCGAAATCGAAGCTATACTCAGACAGAATAAAGCCGAGCCGAATGTCCTGTTTATCGGACCACCACCGTCGATCGAAGGTTACGTTAGAGTACCAACTCCAATACCATTTGGTATGGACGATCAGATACAAGATCAAAAATCTAGCTCTAACTCGTCGCTTGTAGATTCTGGCAATGAGAATCCTACGAGACAAACACCAGTTGATAATTCGCCAGTGATCGTCAAGTCTGTTCGAGGCTCTTCATCCGATGTATCGTCACTGGAAGACACGGAGAATCATCCTGGCAAAACAAATCAGAAAAAGATTGTGAGACGATCGAGAACACCAGAAATACGTTCTGGTTCCTATGAGGACTACGACGAGGAAGACCAGAATATCAAGCATAAAAAACATTTAGCTACGTTGAGCAAAAAGTCACTTAAATCGAAATTGAAAAGCTTTGACTTACGTAGATCAGCTGAGAATTTAGCTTCACCGAGGAGATCGAAACGTCAACGTGATCCAGAAAGATGCAAGTCTGATATACAAATTCAAGTATCCAGAAATGCATTGCGCGACGAGTGGACCAACACATCACCTATTGGCAGTGAAATAAGCGTTGCTAAAAATAACAAAAGTATCTCTGTATTCATACAGACGAGCTTTGAAGATAAATTACGAGAAAATATGTCTTTGCAAAACCTTGAGACAATTTCGTGTCCGAATTGCCGTTGCGTTTACAAAGATACATTGGAATTACGAAAGATTTCCGAGACTGACGCTGTCGATGGAAAAGCCCAATTATTAAAAATATCGAGTTTTGAAGAGGCTTCGGATAATGATTATACAAAGTTGAAAGATACGATGACTAACAAGAAGAATTGGATAGGGAAAGTGAAGTCATCGTTGGAAAGCGAATCACTCGATGAATATGTTGATGCCGAGGAGGACGGAATGACTTTTTGCGACCAGCCGATTCAGTACAGCATTCCTGATCATCCTGATAACCAAGCCTTTTGGGTAATTGCAAGACCCTTCTCGAAGATCACATCCTGCTCGTAATTTTATAGTTTCGTAGCGTTGACGTTTATATGTCCTCAAAGTATCACGGGCGATTGTGATTGCCTTTTTCGAGAATGACAAGGATAAGGCTATTATCCTACCTGACTGATTTTCGTTGTTGTTTTTATGCATGTTTTTGTAATAGATGTAGTTTTTTTGTACGAGTAAACAATTTTTTGTACAATTGTCTATACAATGAGATTGAATAAAGTATGATTATTTCAATATTCATTGTTGAATTTTTCTTTGTTTTTCATTCTGATGCGCAATATGATATTATTCCTGTAAACAGTAAGCATTCATGAATATGATCGTTCAAAATTACTCAAAGCGAAATAAGCAAGTTAGAATGACTTAATTTAGATCACCGATGTCGGGTCACACGCAAACTAAATCGATCTATTGTTCATTCTCCGAAAAGAATATTAGCGTCGATTTATATGTGTGTAACAATCGTAACTGAAGCAGTTTCGCGGGGTGAGCGCGTTAATCCATTCGCGGTCGCGAGACCACAACACGTGAAAGTGACGAAATAGCCTGTGTGTGCAAATGCTTCCTGAAGCCTGCGCATGGGTGTACGTGTGTGCTAGAGCCTGAAATTAGATTTACTAGCTGCTAATTATACGTGAATTTATAGTAGTTTCAGCTCTGGCGAATCCCCTCGTTGTCATTTATTGTAATCCGTGGATTTTTAATGAGAGTAAACGGAAAAGGTAGTCCGGAAAACAACTATCGACTAATTAAATGCAATTATACAAAACAAGATAGTTCATTCACCCATTCATCGCACACACCAAATTCGGTTAGTTTATTATACCTTGCGGAAATTCCAATTGGCCTGAGCAGCAGCGAAAAAGCAATATGGATGGTATTTCGTGTGGTTGACGCGCGTTCGCAACGTATAGTGCCGTGTGCTACTGTGGCGCGTGTGGTCTCTCTCTCTCTCTCTCTCTTCCTCTCAATCTCGCTCTCTTCCTCTCACTCTCGCTCTCTTTCTGCTCAAAATATCAATCTCTCACCCGCGAGAAAGAGAGAAAACAGCGATATTATACGAGTTGCGTAGGCCGCGACACAGACGTGCGCTCGTCCCGAATTTCGGTTTTTTTTCCTAAGCACATACACTGGTTTGACGATGCAGGCAAAAAATTCTTTGTCTGACGTGGTATTTTTTTGGTCTTTCAAAGCAGCTATGAGATGATGAATACTGAGGGATTTGAATAGCGAAATATTTTTTCTCCTTGTTTGTGAGATGGGTATGCAGAGCTTTTTCGGATAGGCACTTCGGTAATGTAGAAGTGTAATAACGTGACATTTAGCTCGAAGCAGATTTGTAAATTTTTAATAAGTCATGGAAAGTTAATCAGGGGATTGACAATAGCGTAATTTAAAATTTTAATTAATGCTGTCGCGAATTGTTCGTAACTAGTGTAGTCAGTGGACATAATTTTTAATTCTGTAAAATTTTATATTTCAACTTCAAGTTATTTGATTTTGTAGAACATATGGATGGATGTATGGATATCGTTCTTCTAAATTATCACTTTAAATATAGATGTAATATTCATTCTAATTTTATCAATCCGCTACGAAAATAGTTGAGCAACTAATTTCAGCATTAAAAACTGTTTTTAAAAATATTACAAACATTTTCCGAGAATATCTTTAGTAAGAAATATCAGACTAAACACATTATAACATTGGACTAGCCCTAGGCGTAGACCATCAATCAGCCGATTGTCATTTGTAACAATCAACCTGTTAAAATTCAAATTTAGAACATGTTTTCAAATCTGCTTTTTGGATATTTATTTTGCTTTAAATGAAGCAATTAAATTGTTCAATGATAATTTGTAAAAGCCATTGATTCCTTGGCAGCTGAGATATCACTTGCACCTAAGCCAGGGTCAAATGATTTTCAAAAAAACTCATTGCCTTGAATTAAATTTGTCAATGAGCCATACCACTGTTGATCCGGAACTGATATTAATCAATAATAAAAAATGCAGTTGCAGTACAGTGAATTGTATAATATAGTAAATAAAATTTCACATAAAATTAGTTTTGTGAATCATCGTAGATGAAAGAAAAAAGCGGACTCTTGCGCGACATCGTTCATTACGAAAGCACACGTAACAGGATTATTCATCATTTAAAAATTCTCTCCATCTAAGGGTCGTATGTATCGTGAACTTACAATTTTTCCATCGCTCGATGGTGGGATCATTGGTGATGCGTGGAACATTCCGACCCAATTACCTCTACACTCTCTCCCAGGCCCGATCTATTTTTCTTTCGTGCCACCACTGCCGCGAGAAGAAGAACCACCTGCTTGGCACCAAGTCAAATTCGGCGTGTGGATCGTCGCATGCGCCGAAGAGCAGAAAAATAAAAGAGAACGGCGATTAAGCCGATCGACACTTTTCTTACTTCACATTTTTTTTTATTTCGAATCGCGGACACATGTAATACGATACAATTTGTCAATTTGGAGCGACTGCAATGTAGTGACATCTATTTTAATTCTTTCTACGATGATATCGTAAAATGGATTGGAATTTATTGTAGTGCACTCTGACGATGTAACATTAAAATTTATCATTAAAATGCAATTTACAATTCAAGTATCAATTACTCTTCTACCATCAGAAAAATGTCTTAATCCATACCAATTAAAGTATATTATTGTTGCGTTTGTTATTGTTGAATGATTGCTATCTAATTTGAAATATGAAATTGGCAAAAATTTGTAAGATTTCGAAGGGAAGCCGAAGTTGTTGTAAATCAGTTGGCGTTGCACGCGACACTACTTGTTAGCTCAAATTCACCGAATACCATTTTGTCATTTGGCTAAAAGTATCGAATAGCCTAATAATTCATGAAGTCTTGTAACATTTCAAACGACATTTAATGAGACATTACAATTTTCAGTAATTTAGAGTCACTATCTGATTAAACTTTGTTAACTTGTATTCTATTTCTCATGAAGTAATATTAATTTTTTTTATTACACGTGCGATTGTTTTTTCATTTTTTGCCCTAAAATCCAGGTCTGCATTATCTATCTTCGGTCTGGGTTAGACATCTTATTACAAGTGCCCACTCAACCGGCATTAATAAATTTGTGTCTCATGTATTATTCAATCGCGTCTGAAAATATCCACGACGAATCAAAAAGCTTTCTCACTCTCTCGCGGAAAAGTTGTCGAAAAGTTGCACCCGACACTTCTCTGCGCGATGGCTGAGTCAGCAAGCGACATTGGCTGACGACATAGAACTAAGAAATTCTTCTAATACTTAAAAATTTATCTGTTTTATACGAAGACGCCGGAAAAAACAACACGTATATTTTTGGCATATGAGTTAATTATTTTCACAAAACTAGACTGCTTACATGGCTTGCTTCTGTCAATTATTAATCATTGTATGTTGTATGTCACAGCTATTTCGGGTATTTTTGAACGTTTTTTAACAAACAGATTGTGTTTTTCCCGTTGTTTTGAGCGTGACCAAAAAGATCTTTAATGATCTTGATTCGTTACGCCAAAAAATTGTGCGCTTGATGTTTTTTCATTATAACATTCTACTACTCGTATTTTCTATTTTTAATATGAAAATTCGTCATCGCTATTTAATACAGGTAACAATAATCAATATGTTCTTACTCAATTCATTATTCAGAAAATGTATGTAATTTATTTTCAATGATTTCGAATTGAATTTTTTCTTTTTGTCGGAGTAAAAGCCTGTTCCATCAAAACAAAAGTCAAAAAGCTTTTCCTTCCACCTTTCACTCGTAAACTGTGCCACCGTTCTTCGCAAATATTTCAAAACGTGATTTCGAAAAAAAACCTTTTTAGTGAGAGTTTCTATGAATAAATATAAAGGCATCTGACTATACAGCAATTAAAATGAAAAAGCACCGAAAAAACTCTGCAAGCTTGCCACATGAAAAAAGCTCAGAATTTATAAACTATTCTAAACACTTTCATCATCGCTTACCATAATTCCCGTTTAAAAATCTGAAGCATGTGTATGTGTTTGTGTGTGTATGTATGCGAAGGTCAGAATGACGCGGGAGGAATGATCATTGAAAAAGCATAGCTTGCACCCACGGAAAATTGCCCGAGTCAGTTCGCGCGCGCTCGTGGATAGAAAAGTTGCACCCGGCACGCTCTCTCGCGCGAAAGAGAGAGAGAGAAAGAGAGTTTCTCTGGAGTTGGATCCGAAAATAGCATACGAGGGGCGCGTACGATATGATGACGCCCTGGCCGGCAGCACTCGAGATTTCAGTCACTTGGCAACTCTCGTCCGAGCAGTACACGCATTTCTCTTGACAAATTTCTTTTTTTTTTTTAAGTTTGTTATTTTGTCATTTGTCGATCGGACAAAGTATATCTTTTCTTTTTCCGACATTCAAAAAGAGAAGAAAGCCGGACTAACATGGCCGAAGTAGACAACAGTGTAGTGTACACGACAACCGAGCGCAAAACGCGCAAAGTTAAGAAGACAACGAAGCAGCGCCGCGAGAGCCGCGATCAGAATGCCGAGGTCACGATCACCGAGGTCGACAACAGCCAGCACCAACCTGCCATCGAAGAGTATGTGCTGGCTGGAGCGCCACAATAATCCCCCACCCTTTTTACTTCGTTTTCTTGATCGAAGATGGAAAATATTACACACGATCTCTCTTTCGCCGGGCGTTCGCCGACAAATTTTCAATTTGCTCGCGCGCTTTTTTTTCACGCCATAGCAGGTATTTTCTTTTAGAGACGTGAAGGATGTATTGTTGAAATCGTTGGAGCAAATAGCTATCTGGATATACGAGGTGATATTTTGCTTCATTGAACGAGAAATATGGGCTACATGGCGCATTTGCTAACAGAATACTTCTTTTTATCATTGTCACTTTTAGACGTGTCTTTGCATCCAAAAATTCATTTCTGTTTCATTACAAATATCGTATATTTTCCCTAGATTTTTATGATTCCAAATGATTAAAATTTCAGTAATCATATTGAAATAAATATTCAAAATTTGCGCAAATTTTTTTCATGATTCCAATTTCTGACCCATGTGTGATTTCTGACCCAACCTAACATCCTCGTGTGTCTATGCCCTCGTCATTACCATTACATCTAAAAATTAAAAAAAAATTAATGATTCTTCCATAATTTCGTTCGGCACGCGAAAAACTTTCTTTGTCGAAATAGCATGACTACAAGCGTTCAAAAACATTTTCATGCACTTGCAAACTTGAGCTATCAAATGTCGGAGGCGGTGTAAAAGAGATCGATTTTTTTCTTAGCTAGTTCCCAAAAATAGTTTTCTCCTCTTATCACATGAGCATGTTAACATTAAACTCAAATGATTCGCACGAAAACTTGTTCGCTCGAAATACTCTTTTCATACATGAAAAGACATGCTCAGCCAGCACATACAACAGCACTCAACCAAGGTACATATCTCCAAGACAAACCAGTCATCGCAATAAATTACTTAAACTGTATTCGTCGATTGGTTGCATTATAAGTATGTTCGTCACTTTCGCGACAAAAAAAACATCTTATTTGGATTCGTTTATTAAAAAAATTCGAAACATCTGAACGTAAAGTTGAAATTTGAATGAATTAACAATCAAAGATCAAAGAGTTTCATATTGCATAAAAGTTTGTATAACCTGACGGAATGCGCATTAAAAATAGACGGCAATTTAATTTTAGCGGGTGATAGAAACACTGGTAACCAGTATGTACTTTATCTAAAATAAGACAATATGTTTTCGAACTTGTCCCGCCCAAACCTTTTTGGCACAAAAAATATCGCAATACCTTCGTATTTTATTTTCCAATTTTCGAATAGAGCACTCTTCGAAATTACATTCACAGGCGACGCGACGAATCGACGTTTGTTATCTACAGTCAAAAAAATTCATGAAAGTGACTTGATTGGAAAAAAAAATCATCGTCATACGTTACTCGTCGTACGGAATGAAACGAGCTCACAATTAAATCATCAAAAAATGAGATACTGATTTTCTTGTTCTCTCTTTTAGTTAATTTTCAGTGGAGATTACACGAAGGCGATGAACAAGGACTGGCACAGCAGCCACTTCTGCTGCTGGCAGTGCGACGAGTCGTTGACAGGTCAGCGATATGTCCTGAGAGACGAGCATCCTTACTGCATCAAATGCTACGAAAGCGTCTTCGCTAATGGCTGCGAGGAGTGCCACAAAATCATCGGCATCGACTCCAAGGTAAATAGATCGTTCAAACTGGCTCGGCAAACAAACGGAATTCCTAATGCCCAAGCGGGAAAGCAGCTGTGCCCGTCGAGCGATCGTTTATTGTCGTTCTATCCGCGGGACCACGTCGAACTTTCGAGGTATTATAAAGCACCGCCGCGACGAGCTTTAACCAATTCCCGTCGACTGGTAAAGCAGCTCAGATTACCGCCATCCAAGAATAGCTTAAACGACTATTCTGGTGCAACATCTCGCACGCACACGTATCATATCCAGTAAGCGCGCTCGCTTGCATCTCTCGCGTTTTGCACATTTAAAGGATCTCTCACGCTGTTGAATTCATGCGTGTGAGAAAATTTCATTTTTATTTATTTATTTATTTATTTTTTGTTTTATCTCAGTTGAGATCCGTGAAAGTGGTATTTTTGAAAAGTGTACGAGAATTGCTTCTGAATTATTATGAGGGTTGTGAAATCAGAGCGAGAAAATTTTCGTATGGCAACATGAGCTTGTAAGGATGTGACCGTCGACCTGCTCATTCCTAGAAATAACTTTGCGAACGTGCGCTCGTCTTCTTTGCCTCGGAATATTATTATTAGTCGTGCTGGAATGATTATTTCCTTGGTGCTGTTGTTTTTTTGAGAGTTTATGTTGCGACACGGTCATGTTTTACATGACGCTTTATGAGATGCTAAGCGCGCACAATAACATGGACTTTTTGAATCTAGTGGTTAATATTTAATGGGAAAATTTTAAAAAGCAAATCGTATAGCAGCTGCATTATAATGCCTATCTTTATTTGGATTGTATAGACTAGACGTTAATATTTGAAATGTAAAGAGTACGTAGTGGGTAATTTTTCTTCCATTTATTAAAGCATTTGTAATCTCAATGAAACTCTTATCTGTTCGAAATGCACAAAAAACTAGCCTAGAGCTTAAAGTTCAGATTTTTCGGCGAGAACCAAATGTGGCGAATGTCAACAGAGACGTATCGGGCACGTAAGATATTGATTTTGTTGTTGGTATTCCACAGGATCTGTCGTACAAGGACAAGCACTGGCACGAGGCTTGCTTCCTCTGCAGCAGATGCAGAGTGTCCTTGGTGGACAAACAGTTTGGCAGCAAGGTAGACAAGATTTACTGCGGTAACTGCTATGATTCTCAGTTCGCTAGCCGTTGCGACGGATGCGGCGAAATCTTCCGCGCTGGTACGTGCAAAATCTCAAGCGCAACTCACATCCAAAATCAAAAATACGCCTCTTATGTTTGCCTCGGGAAATGCAAAGCGCGACGTGGTGAAATCAGCCTTACATATACATACAATATATCGCGCAATGTCAAATCCGATCACGTAGCAATTAATCTAGCTCATTACTCATACGATCGAGCGCGAATTTGACTTTTAAACGTGATTCACGGCACAGCCAGGGCCCGGGGGACCAACTTTGTATGTAAGCTCGTATTATTCGGCTCCACTCGTTAAGGTTAAACGAGTCAAGGACCCGGACGTGAGGACACGAGGCGTTCGGCGATCTGCCGATCGCCAAAAGTCCACGCGAGTTCGCAAGCCGCCTCGATAACCGCTAAGCGTCATTTCAATGATTGCATCGATGAGTATAGTTGTTATCGAAACGCCAAAGCTTACCATGAGTCGTAGGCGTACATGATTTTTTTGACGATCTACTTGGTTTCGTGATTGCCCGCAAGGTGTCTCATTATTTGCGCTGCATTATCAGTCAATAACAAACATATAACTGACACTCCAATTCATTTTCTGCAAACGGAAACTTTTGACAACTGTTAAGGCTATTAAGTTATATTCTTCAAAATATTTGTTTTAATTACAACACCAAACAAACCTTATTGCAATAAATAATGATATGCTTTGACGATTATATTACGCAACGACGCGTGGGCGCTTGAGGAAATAATTAAGAATTCGCGAGCCGATGCATTTTTCATCAAACAGCACTGATTTATCACATCCCTAATTTCCAGCATCTAATTAATCGGATCAAAATGTTTTTTGATGTAATTCTACGCGGAAACGCGCATTCTCGATTCAAATTGGCTCGTGGCAATTAAAATCGTGAGTTTTGGCGTGGCTAATATACGAAAACGGCCGCTGAATAATTGTCTTTTTGTCACTTAAAAATAATTACAATTGCGCAACATTTTCGCAAAACACACCTACCACGAGTACTTTGACAGTATGTTCTGCATGTCCAAATGTGTCTTTCAATGTTATACGTGTCTTGAGAACGTAGACTGCGTGTCTTGTACACGCATATACTACATCATCGAGTTCGAATGAATCACACGTGTTTCTATCAGCTCTCACTTTTTAAAAATTCTCCAACGAACCGTCAGTTTGGATATTATTATCGAGATTTCTTGTTTTTCAAGGCGATGAATATGAGTTTCGGAAACTGTGAGAGTACACCGGTTCTTATGGCACATGAAGCAGTAGTTTTATAGGTTTACGGTTTCGCTTGTGTGTTTTCAAAAAGTAGTGACGTATGTTAGAAAATCGATAGTTCAAGAATGCTTGTACGTCGAAAACAGTCAATGATTTACGATTTTTCTTTTGCCTTCGCAAGTTATCGATAGCCAATATTTTTCAATTCACAATATTTATTTACGGAGTATGTAGAAATATAAAAGTATCAGCCAAAATACCAGGAAGGTGAATAATGAAGCCATAAAGTCTTCGGGACAAAACAAAGCATCACGTAATTTTTCATAATAACGTTGTTTGCGAAATTACTCGTGTCACATAATAGGTGTGTCTATAACGAATAACTTTTTGGTTTTCCGTGCACCGCACAAAATCTATATAGAATGACGTTTATTTATACGATGACTCACGAATTGAATGATTTATCTTTGCGTGAGCTTTTGCAAAGATTGAACATTTTTAATATGTAATATTTTTGATAGATTTTTTTCTGGTTTTCTCAATGGAGATTGATGGCTGAAACATTTTCATAGCTACCAAAATATTGTATTAGCCGTAACTCCACTCGCTAAAAATAATTTCACGATGAGCAGCTCGGTGGATGAACTGAGATTATTTATATTAGTAATTGTGTTTGAACACTTTCGAAGAAATTTACTTAAATTTTTATACGTAATAAAATTGTTGTTTTGATCACGCGATTTTCGTTTCTTTTCAGAATTCGTAAATTAACATTGTCTTTTAGTAAATTTTAAATTAATTCGAAAACATGTAACTAAAATTTTGCAGTTTTCGTGATAATGGCCTGAATCATTTTAGAAGTCATTGGTGATCATAAAATAAAATAATATTACAGCGTTACTAGAAGAAAAAAATCTCAAAAAAGCTGAATCCGTTATATAGCTGATAGACCATTTCTTACCCACGTACGTGTGAACTACTTCCGCATACGACAGCAGCATAGGTATAACATAGTTAAGTGTACACATGGCAAACATTGTTGTCGTGACTTTGTCAAAGCTAAATGTTTTGCATGTTAATTATACAAAATGATATAACCATTGTGTATTTTTAGAAAAAGCGATTTCGTACGTGGCTTTACCTGAACTTGGTTTTTTAAGCGTGATAGGGTTTCAGTGACACTGGTTGCTTGGCAAATTGACGCCAGGGTGAAGAACAAATCGAACGCTTTGTAAAGTTACCGGCTACCAAAGCCATGAAAGCATCAATCGACGGACTTTAAAATTTCTTCATGAAATGCTGTTACACTTGATTTTATTAAGTAAACTGATACACGATCCGAAATTAAGTTTCATCGAGCTGTTAAAAAAATGTTGTAGAACAATGATATCGTCACGACCGATCAACGAATATAAACTTCAAAAGCCACTTGACCTACAAAGCTACGTAGCAGTGAAACTTTCTCCCCCAAAATAAAAAGCACATAAACCAGTTCGACGACGGGCGCACGAAGCTATACTTGCAAAAGCGGCAACTCGCACCATAAAGAAAAGGGGGGAATCATGCGTATGCGCGGACAATGGCGTTTACATGCCTCCTCTCTTTCGCTCTGAAAGCCACGTGACCAACCGCTCCTCTGCAGCAGCAAAGTTTATCGTCTCTCTACTTCTCCAGAAACATAAGCCTCAGTCAGTCTCAAGCCTTCTGGCTAATCGCGCATACACGCAGTGTTTTACCTCGGCGGCGTTGTAGGCACGAACGCTTTCGTAGTTTCTCGTTCTCACCCTTAGTCGCCGCCAACCTTTCGAGTTTTTAATTGTTGACGCTTACCTTGCTGTTTTCAACATCAAATCATTTTCATGTTTCTCACGACAATTTGTTTTCGTTGGCGTCTGAAGGCAATTGTTCGTTACGAGTGACTGTACGACGAGATGGATAAACATGATTGTTGTACGCGACGGTTTTATTAGCCTGGCTATGCCACCTTTGCTCGAACAATCTGTTATTCATTCTCGCACCCGACTGTCACTGTAACTCTTCTGAAAAAGATTCACAAGTTATTTGTCTCACCATTCACGTAACTCGTCATTTTTCTGACAACGTTCGTATTTTTTTATCATCACTTGACATTTGTTTGCAGTGCCATCTTTTCACGTGAATATAATTGATAGCTTTGAATTAACTTTATTTGTATTCAATAATAGATGTTGAAAACCATGGTAAAAAAAAACAAACAGTATTTTTCAAGCAATTATTTTTTCATTTTTGCATACTCAAGCGAAAAAAAATGTATAATTCATTTAAAAAGAATCATCCTTTCTTTATCATAAAATATAATACTTGTAAATAATCAAGCAGTTGAATAATGCTGTACAAAAGAATCCTAATCCCGTGAAATCATGTAAAGAAACAAAGCGCAGATATGATTGACGAACGAACACCATATCACAGCCGCTAATAACTTGTCAACCCTCGCGTCAACAGTTAGAAACCTTCGAAAAGTAAAAAGGGCGCGGCAGTTGAAAACTCCAAATCCGTGCGAGCTTTACAGATCCACCTCCGATTCAACGACCATGTCGACCCTACTACCAAACTACAGACCGGGTTATTGGCGACGTGCTATCCATTGGCCACGTTATTACTATTGGAACGAGGAACCGACATCCAGCGTAACAAGTTTGCGTGATCTACGTTCACCGAGGGTAGTACGCAAGTGGGCATACGTACCGCCGCCACCAAGACGATTAACGGCCACGAGTATGGCTACCGACGCGTTGAGTGACCGTCTGGCAAATCGATTGCATTTGCACACGAAAACCGTCGGTGAAGAGCGTATCCGCCGTGCCCGCGAGAGAAACGAGGATATTGCCATCTTTAGCATGATTCCGCTGGGCGGTGATCCGACTTTTCGCTGCTGTCTCGGCATCTATTGCTTGATGGGCGACGCTAGACGCGCTGAGCCAGGTGATCTCTCTTGTTTTGTTTGCTTGCCGATACGCCATCGAGAGCGATTCGATCGATTTCTAATACGCTGCGACTTCTCTCTTCTTTTCCCCATTTGACACATGCGACCAACACTGTATTCCGGTTTCGCGTCGTTAAACTTCGCGCGCGCATCGAGTGCTAACTCAATTATCGCGTCGAATTTTTTTTTTTTTGTTTTTTGCGCAAACGCGCGCGCGACAAGCGGAAAATCAATATCAACCTGCCAATCCATCAGCGAAATTCTATGATTGCGTTAGCTAATTGCAGCATTAATCAATGCTGAAACTTGAAATTTTCCACTGGAAAAAAAACAAACGAAACGTTTAGAAAAAGGGCGTACAAAACACACTCCTTAGGTAAACAAGCTACGAAGGTTAGTTACTTTCCTTTTTTTACGATCACGGTCGCGTTTGCGTCCATAAATTCATCAAGGAGGGCTTGAAGTTTAATCTTTTGCACTTCGTTTAATCAACTGCGCAAGAAATGTTTTCTGTAAAGTAACTGGCTAATAGAAATTAAACGTATCGATGCATGATGAGTTTGTTCTCACCACCAAGCAATGAATATACCATAACTGAGCCTTCCGTGACAAACTGTACAATTACACATGCTCGGCTAAGTAGAAAAAATGATACTCTCGGGAGAAACGCACACAACGAGACTTTACTTAATTAAGTCTATAGCTTCGCAGTGAGAAGTAGAAAAAAGATGGATGTGTATTGTTACGGTCAAGATGATAACTCATCGTTCTATCGCTGACGCTCAGCATATTAGTAGGACGTGAAGTTATGGCACGTTTAATAAGGAAGCGGCTTTACGCGCGTATTACCAAACATGTTGTCGCTGAAATTTTATTGCGAGCGATAAGGTTTGCGCGTACTTTTTTAAAGTGCCACTCTCGCGTCAGTGATGTTCCTTTTATTTCGCTCTTTGATCATTTCTTTATCCTTGATATACGAGTAATGTATTACGCACAGCAGCTTTCGGATTATATATTTAGACTTGACTCAAAGAGAGCTGCCGCTTTCCCAGGAACGCTTGGAATAGTATACGAGGCTTTTGCTCTCTCTCTCTCTCTCTCTCTCTCGCATTCTCTCTCACTCTCTCGTTTTTTTTGCACGGTAAAGTCTTAATTGAATTTTTCGCAGGCTTTGCAAAAAATCAAATGTCTGTTATGTTATAATAACTTTCAACACGCCCGCAGTCGTTGTCACTTATGTAAATCTAAACTTCCAATGTCTGATTCATACTAAAGTAACATCTTCGTGTTAGATAGTAAAGTGCTTTTCGTATTTTTACTTTAATTCTCGCACATTTGAATTACAGATTGATCGCTAATAAATTACTCAATAACATTGTTGAGTAATTTTCCTTTCTATAAAATTCGACAATCGATGTCAACCCGGTCGGCTAATGCGACAAGTGCAGTACACGCGAGAGTAGTCGTCCGATGAATGTTGTTGCCACATCGTTGCGGCTTAAAGTAAAAGGCCTTGGAGCTTCGTATACATACTTATACGGAGTGGCTTTGGGCCTCTAATGACGTCATTGTTGCGTTATATACTCTTTCTTTTTCATTTTCTTTTTGAGTCATATATGCGCTGCAACTATGGAAAATTCGTCATTTTTAAAGCGAACATTTTCTCAGATGATCGTACTTACAAGTGTCAAGTTCACAACGACTGCGTTTCATCTTGAATTCTTGATTTTGTTGATCTACAAGAAAGCAAAGCTTGAGGATTAATGCCTTTCTTTTTAACATAGTTTATTCGGATGCACGTCCAATTGATGTCATATTTGCGTCTTTCAAGCAATCCTCTAATTTATTGGCATACCAAAATATTTCGATCTGATTTGATTACTTTCTTCATCATATGATACTTGATTTTTTTTATTGCCCGAAGGTTTATTCACAGTTCTATATACTAAAAGTAATTTTGCAATCGACTTTTAGTTATATAATAAAGTCGATTGGCGGACATATTTTAATCGACGTCATCTTAGTAAACCGCCAAACGAAAACCAGAAATTCCAATTCAAATTCCGAATGTGCGCCTCAATTACATCCCAAAAATTCGACGTTGAACCGCATAAGGATATACTTAGATCATCGCTTCTTATAACACTCGCGATGCCGCATCTCTCTTCCGCGTTTCTTATTTTGCCCATCGGAGAAACAAACATCGATCACGTCTTTTTTGCAAGATAGGACAATTTGAGTGAAAAACAAAAAGAAGAAATAGTCGAAAACATCCACGCAGACTTGTGAATCATGTGTGCACTCGTGAAATGAAAATTTGCGTGTAACTATTTGAATCAATGAAAGTTTATATGTTACCGGGTAAGTCATTAAATTGCGTACAATGCGATTATACATATTAAAGTGAAGCAAAAATCACGTTTAGCTAGTAAATACGAGCTTCATTTCTTCGAGAAAGACAATAAAAATGACCCTGAGTCATTGAGTCTTTCTTCAGGATGACATAGTACAATGTAACACTTATTGACTGTCATAGACACGTTTCTGCAAATCATACTATAATAGCACATTTGTCGTAAAAAAAGGCTGTTTTATAATCACTGTGTAAAAATTCGTAATTCAGCAAAGCGCGCAAACAAAACCATGCAACCAATTTAGCTATTAACGATGACGTGCCTCATTAGCGTTCTTTCGTATGTTTGACAGAGGTGAGAGGTCGTGTTATTATCCTCAAGGACATTTTCAAAGAAAAAAAAGATCTACTTTAACATCGATTATTTTACGGCTCTTTCGGGAATATTCAGGTTAATCAGATTCGCCTTTACGATGGGACAATGAAATTATCGTTGTTTCAACGATGATATAGGTGTAGACACTCCGACGATAAAAACAGAAAAATTTCCTAACGTGACAGGACCTGTAGTTTACGAATGTTAACGCATTAATAGCTGACTTTCCGTCCTAAACGTTTCGCGATAAAGGTTCTATTTTGAGGTATTGCAATCTAGCGCCATAACAAAAACAAATACTACGCAGATTGCATAAAATATAAAGCTTTTGCAGCGAGGAAGCCCGTGACAACATTATAAACGATGTGCAATATCATTAATCTTTACTCTTCATAAATAATCGCGGCAACCGATATCTAATAAAATAACGACACGTGACACTGAATGAATAATCAATGCAGTTCTCTCAAAATGCGAAAAAGGAAATCGATGATCGATCTGATTTGGTAGCACCTGTTTTCGTTACATTTACAAAATGATTTGCATAATAATCTTCGTCAAACTCAGATTGATGCGTAATTTTTTTTTGATTCTTGAATTCTGGTGTTAAAGCTGACCACGAATCTGGCATTTGTGATCGATTGCCGTCGTACGTGTGCTTACCGAACAAAAGGTAATGTTTACCTTGCGATGATCGTCACCTTGTTAAGTACACAGATGAGCGTATAATGTGCGCGTTATATGCATTTTACTCTGAACAAACCAAAAGAAATTATGCTCACCTAGAAGCGCGATAACGGTGTTAACTTGTACGGACTTTTGCGAATCGCGTTTCATGCCGAAAGGCTCAATTATACACGTAAGGCACAACTGGTTTTCGAATGAAAAAAACGAAACACGAGAACAACATACAATTGTCGTTACCTCGTTATCAAAACTTAAATTTATTTTCAGTCCCGAGGTGTGTGTGTGTACGAGTATGTAAGCATCGTTTCCCCTGTATTCTCGACTAAAGTCATCGACAAGCCCAATTGTGACATATCCTTGACAATATCGACTTTCTCGCATGCGTACACAGTTATGTGAAAAGGCGTCATGTCACGCGTACGAGGTGCAAATCAGCGTGCAGCTCGTTAGGCGCCTTTTCACTGACTCGGCATGCGTTGCTCTGTTTCTCTTTGCCAAATTAATCCAGGGAGAATTGCGTTTCCTCGCGCCTGTTAATGAAATACACAAACTTTATAGGTGAGTATAAGGTTCGCGGTTATACGCGCGAGTTGAGTATACGCGCGCAAAGCACGAGTTCTGAATTCGTTTGTAGAGATTCTTTAACGAGGCAAACAAAAAGGCTCCGACGAAAAACAAGAAATAAAATCTCATAAAGCGCACGATATTAGTCTATTCGAATGAATGGGTTTTCGTTGTTTAGGCACCAAGAAGATGGAATACAAGACAAGACAGTGGCACGAGAAGTGTTTCTGCTGCGTAGTCTGCAAGAGTCCAATTGGTACCAAGAGCTTCATCCCACGCGAGCAGGAAATCTACTGTGCCGGATGTTACGAAGACAAATTCTCAACTCGATGCGTCAAGTGCAACAAGGTAAGCAGCTTGAGAACGCTGGAAAATCACGGGCATATAACCAAATGATATTCGTTGCAGATCATCACAACCGCAGGTGTGACGTACAAGAACGAACCATGGCACAGGGATTGCTTCACCTGCACCCACTGCGATCAATCGCTCGCTGGGCAAAGATTCACGTCCCGCGACGACAAGCCATACTGCGCCGACTGCTTCGGCGAACTTTTCGCCAAGAGGTGTACCGCTTGCTCAAAACCGATCACCGGTAAGTCGTTGGATCCTCCTTTTCTGCTCGCTTCTCGTCACTGTTACGTTCAACTCGCTTGCTTTCCGAAGGTATCGGTGGTACGCGCTTCATCTCGTTCGAGGACAGGCATTGGCACAACGACTGCTTCATCTGCGCAGGCTGCAATTCATCGATGGTCGGACGCGGTTTCATCACCGACGGCGAGGACATCATCTGTCCCGAGTGCGCTAAACAAAAGCTCTCGTAAGGTGTGCTTTCGGGCACTTCCATCCCCCCCCTCCACCTCAAAAACCACCAGAAAAATATAAATATACATACCTTCGATGAATAGAAGAAAGTGAAGAACAAGGCGATTATTGCGAGTGCGGGAGTCCTCGTGCTCTGCTTCGACGCGGATTTCAAGTCATTTGGAATCTGCGACGAATGAAGAATTTTGTTTTTCGAAAGAAGCTATCTTTGATTGGGTTTTCAATTAAATGTGAGGTTCTAGGTGAATCATCGCAGTGAGTATGAACAATATACTCGTTTGTATGGTACACCTTCACGAATATAGAATCTTACCTGATTTTATTACGACGGTATATAATCGTATAGATTTACAAAAAGTGTGGAAAAACTAGTCTAAACGTTTGCTTGAATTTTTAAGGTTGAAGCCCAATCGAAGCGACAGTTCTCCTTTTTCGTACACGTCGACTAGGATTCTCTTGGAATTCTTTTGCTTTTTTGTCGAGTGACTTTTCGAGTTCATTGATTAATTATTCGAGGCTTTTGTTTCGCCGATACTACACGAAATAAATGAATATATTTTGTAAATGTACAACTTTGCAAATGAGATATTTTATAATAATTGTGTTTATCATCTAGTGCAGTATCGTCGAGACGCGAGACACAATGAAATAATTTTTTTTTTCTTTCATGGCGAGGACTCGAGATTACGTTCAAACGAAATTGCCTTGTTCTGCGGTAAAAATATTTAAGAGCAAAGTTATCTTTTCTTGGCTGTTACTATTAGTGCAGTTCTTTAAAGATTGTAAAACTCCAGATCGAACGAATACTTAAAGAGATAAAGAAAAACAAAATAAATTACTAAAGTATATATACATATATACATATAACAGGTGCCGTCGCGATGTTAATCATTATTGATGTTATTGTTTTTTCTTTCGCTTTGTATACATTAATGTAGAAATGTAGAACAAGTGAAGACAGCCAAACTGTTATTTGTCAGAGGTGGGTTCAAGATAGAACAACTAAAAAGCTTGCAAACTGTGTATCTAAACAAATCTTACGTGTATAGAGTCGTTTTATTTTTATTCGAGTCTAACGTGTAACACAGTGTAAGCCAACATCAATTCGTTTAAAAAGAAAGAATAATACTATTTACGTATTAAGTGGATTAACATCGATGACCAGCGTGTGATTGAATTAATTTATTCAGGGAGGAAAGAAAATAATGAGAGAGTAAATATATAAAAAATTTTTATCTTATTGTGGTTTTTTTTAATTATCGCTTGCTTTTATTATATAAGTGAAGCATTTCTACGATAAAGATCGACAAAAGAAAAACAGCAACTCTGAAGAAGTTCTAAATAATCGTGGCCTTACGATATTCGCAATGTAGTGGATGTCATCTACAAATCAAACAAAGAAAGAAAACTAATACTTTTGCGCATAATTTTAGATGTAATGCTACACTATTTATGGCACTTATTGCGAAATGTAAAGAATACTTTAAAAAAAGCAAAAAACAAAGCTAGTGGATACATGGTGATAGAGCAAGCATCAACAAAGGAAAATATCGCTGTATTTTTTCTCTCGATGTATTGAACGTTTGCCTGTTAATGATCGAATCAAAGAAAGCGTCATGATCAATAAATTATGCCCACTATATATTCTCACAAAAAAACCACTTACATACTAATCGCCTTAATTAGAAATGATACGCGTTGAAAGAGAAAAATTATTCTTTAATAAAGCGTATCATACTGTTACACTGTAAAATTGACAAATGAATAAATGTAATTATTTACGATTAAACTGTTGATTATTCTTTATTTTATATCTTCTGGAACTTTTTTTTATACAGATTGGCTGAAATAGGAACATTAACAGTTTTATCAATTTTCGTTCAACATCCCCTGTAGAAAAAATGTACACCTGAAAAAGAAATAAAAATACGTGAATTAATATCAGTGTTTAAGTTCATTTTAACGAGTAATGCCAGTTTTTGCATTGAAAGTTCGATTACGAACGGCATAGAAATCTACCGAATCGACTGAAACAGAGCTTCCTGACAGAAGTTTGTATCATACCAAGAGATGGCGATGGATTGCTACATTTGTAAAATATGAGAGTGCATGTTAGTTGCTTTGTTTTATCAGTGGAAACAACAATTATACATTGAAGTCCATTTTGAATACAATGTAGGTATTTGTTTGAGATTTTTTTCTTAATATCGATAAAACTTCACTTTGAATTAAATATGAAAACAATAAAAATATTTTACAGCGATAATTTTATTTTCCCACACCAACGTTTTGGCACCTACTGCTTTAAATATGTGTTCTATTTTTGCATACTCCATGGTAACTTCAATAGATAACTGTTACTGAAAAATATTTATAATAAAATATATGTCTTCTTAAGCCTAGCCTTCAGTTACGTATAAACAATTATCAATTACAGGAAATACGTTTTTTATTTATCGTTTTATTTTTTATAAATCATGTAGTTTGTTCAATATAAATTAAAAATGGTGTCGATGAAGTCATTAGTTATTTTTTATAGCATCATCAATTACATAAAAGATCACACACACACGTACGCCCGAGAACGCATTCATGCGCGCGTGCACACACATACACACGCGCGCGCGCAAGAAAGATGGTATCAACTATTCTACTTAATTGAATTAGAATTTCGTGGAGGATTAGCAAACGATATCTTCACAATGAGTTAATTGATAATTTTTGTTTTAAAAGATTTTCACATCCAAATGAAACGACGACGTTAAAGGATAAGCTTTTCTCAGGATGAATGATCGATGTTGAAAAAAAATGTTGCAAAAAGTAGAACAATATTTTCCGTAGACGACTGACGTGTAATTAGATTTCATTGCAATTTTTTGCAACTAAACAAAAATTTGCATCCATGATTCACAAATGTATCACTTTGCATATACGCAATTATGAAAAAAACGCCATTGAATCAAGCAGGTTTTAGGTCAACTTTATAAATATGCGATATCAACGCCTTGCGCTTATTCGAGTACAAGCAGTGGAAAATATTGCATCGCAATAGTTAGACCAGATCTTACTACAAAATGTTGCGTGGTTTTATTATAAGTTTTCTTATTATTTCGGTCATCAGTGTTGTGCAGGTATTGTATAACTAATTTTTATATTAATGTACTTACATGTCAATGTACAAGTAATGGGAAGTGTATTCGTGATTATTATTTATGAAATTTAAGGTAAACGCTGCTCCATCAAATGATCGTCCTGATTCTCCGGTTGCCGAAATGCACGATTTTTCCGATGCAGTCAAACTAATTCCTAAACTAGACCGAATTGACAGGTAATATCATTAAAGGTTTATCTCTCGAATACGAAGATAA
Organism: Phymastichus coffea; assembly: GCF_024137745.1. NCBI lineage: Eukaryota > Metazoa > Arthropoda > Insecta > Hymenoptera > Eulophidae > Phymastichus > Phymastichus coffea. The sequence continues at coordinate 332,345 of NW_026706916.1, forward strand.
TTTTGAATTTGTATTTTGTTAGCATGATGCTAGATATGGCGAAAAATGTAAAGAAGAAGATAAAGGATGAATTTTTCGATTTGTTGCCCATATAGATGACATCGATTCAACATTGAAAACAACGGAGTTCAGAAATTCAATTCGGCAATCTATATTATCAAGTTACACTTATTATGTCAGAAGTTGGCAAAGCGTAAATGAAAGTAATCCTTTTGTTATAAACGATGCATGGAAAATAAAATATAGCTAAGATTTTAATATCCGAAAATAAAGGTTCAACTTTATGTACGTTTTTTTTTCCGCTTCCATAAATATTTTTCAAATAATTCATTTCCCGTCGGTACGATGTTCAGCCAAGCTGTCACTCAAACCGTTACCGCGTAATTTCCTTTTTCCATCAGCTCGAAACCCATTTTTATCTCTCTCAGCGCGAGAGATTTTAATTTTCACCTGGGCTTCTATTTTCTTTTTTTTTTCCTTTTTATTTGCAAATACTCGCGTTTGCAGTACACCTCTAGTCGATAGGAAACGAAGGCACATCGTGTACTCGATTTTTCGAGCGCGAATTCCATTTTTTGGACCGTACGTATCTATATATACTTGCTCAGCCGACAAAATAGATGAATGAACAATGTACCCTGTGCGTACGCTTGGTAACGACAGTATTACTATTCTGTGACGGATCAGCAGTGTGGCTGTGGGTTTTCACTGTGCAACTTATGCACAACAAAATTACTTCGAATATGAATTGAATAGATTTTTTATTGTCTGCAACTATGCGTCAAATGCAAAGTTAAATTATACTTTTCAAATTGCTTACTAACAGAATGAAGCTAAGAATTAATATTATTGTAGCTTTTTGGTAAAATAAATATGCATTACCCGTGATCAAATCGTTTATTACAAGATATTGGAAGATAACCAGGTAGACACCCTGTGCAATTATGAAGATCTGTTTATGTACATGGACGACTGGGTTAAAGTCTTGCATCAATATCAATTTAAGCTTCAGCATCTAAAAGGTATTTGATTAAAAAAAATTAAGTTGCTGTAGTTGCTGAGAGGCTTACAATATTCAAAACTGATACATTATTAAATGTTGTTCAGCAAATCGACTTTATCATAGCCGCTCTCGGACAATCAATTTGATAACAACAATTTCTTGAATTAAAAACTGTTTTTAATGTGGCAAACTTTTATAGACATTGAAAATCATGTTATAAATTTTCATATACTTACCACAAATAGCAATAAGAGAAAGAATACAGATCAATAACTTAATATAATTCATATCAGTTTGAAATTGATTCGTTGCCTGCTGTAAGGAGACGCTGTGGTAACTTTACTGCCTTGATATGTAATTGAAAAAGTCATAAATTGATTCCAAAATACATTTTATGAGTTGGAAATTAGACGTACCTATGGTTTATGACCTTATACAACGTAACGATTTTACGAATCTTTATTAAAAACTATAATTTCTTGATTTTTTTCTCAAACTATTGTTTTGTTTATTGCGTATTTACAATCGTGTAGACATACTGATCTGAGTTCTTTCGATCTATTTATCGAATAAATCTATTTATTCCTAAATTGGAAAAAAATTATTGACATCGCTATAACACTAACTCGATTTAATATCTTGTAATGATTTATTCAAATAAGTTTGGACCATTTCATAAGATATTCTTCAATACTCTATAAAAAGTAATTGTTACATTCACAAAGTACTTTGCATTATTTCTTAACAAAATAAATACCATTAATCAAGACACATATATAACTTTTATTTTCTTAGTATAGTTTTTTCTGCATGAGATTTAACGGTATATTTTCTAAGGCCATCTAGTTTATGATTTATAACTACCTGTGAGGATTTCGAAGTTAGTTGTAATTTGATTGGCAGACTTTTCATGCTCAAGGAAAGCCAAATCCTTGTATTTCTTTCCTCCTTAGATGGTTATATGCTATTTGACTAAAAAATTACAATATATACCATTTGATTTATTGTTTGACTTTCAAGTACAGCCAAAAAGATCTTTAAAGCATAGATATAAGTAAAGTTTCGCGTCTTTTACAAATATTCAACCGAATAAAGACAATGAAATATTTTTTATTAAAAGTTTTTAAATTACCATTGTGAGGTATACCTAATATTACAAACGGAAAAAAATAGTGTACTCGAAATTACAATTACTCAAATAAAATTTTAGAGAGGGCATTCATTTCGGAGCCTATAAAATTATCTTTAGAATCAGGCCTCGCGTATTAAATAAATCGCGCTTGGGGATAGTGATTCCAGGCTCACCGAGTTGCAGTACATAAGCGCACGCGAAAATATTAGCTAAACATTTGGACAGAACGCCATGAGCACGTCATCCGATAGAGACTACCGAAAGTTGCAAGCCCTTCCACATTAACAACCAGCAAAATCACGCGCGTTCTTTATGCAAACATCGCGACTATTTAACCGCAAGAGTTGCAATCGCGGACTTATGAAACGAGTGCGACGGTCCGGATAGGGGGTAAGTTTGCGCGGCCATTACCAGTAATTACCGCTGCAATTAAAGCGCGTGCGCGGCAACGAGAAGCTCTCGCAAGCGCGCTTAAATTTCAATATGCCCCTCGACGTTTGCGGAATAGTTTTCACGCGCGCACTAAGAGTTTAGCGTTACGCGTGCGTGTGCTCGCGGTCCAGCTCGTTAAATTTCCGTGAAGCTGAAATTTAACGCGATTATGTAGGTTGATGCGAGATTACGCGATGTAAAGGAAGGATGCCGGATCTTGCGTATATTGTATAATAAGAGCGCTGGCTCCCAATAAGATCCTACTGTTATTGGAAATAACGGCTAATTTTTTTTCTTTTTATTCAGTATTCATCATCTTATTTCAGTATTATAATACTTCCGCATCTCCTTGTCATTCTCCGAGATTCGACATCCTTTGGCCTTATTTGACCTCACTGGCATACCTTTATAAAAGCCATTCAACCCTCGCGGAAACATGAAACTTCATATCACCATTTTTTTCACACCGCACACGTTATGCTTACGACAAAATAATACGAGCAATGGCATCATGAACCAGCGAGCAGCAATTTTTTTTCGCGATAAAGTTTTAGCATCCGCGACCGTTCGTGCGAGGCCGTTGTTAAAACGTCACCGCACGTAAGACATACGTTTAGTTTAGGGTTGGCACTTTCTTTCGTATATTTATTGTCCAAGCGATAGCGGCGCCCGGCGCGTTTCTCGTATTCATTATTATACCGAAGAACATCTTTGCAGGGGGCGTCACGTGTTCCTCGCGTCCCGACTTAAGGTCTTTTTGATGGAATAGATTACATTTTTCATTTCTTTTCATTTTTCTTTACGATGGTTGAGCGTATTTTTCTTTATTGCGTCTGTAATTTATATAAAGATATATTTTCTTTTACGACAACGTGTAAATGTCGTGCCTGACAAAAACGTAATTATGTTATGGCTGCAAGTGTCATGAAGTGTAAGTGATAAATCAGAATGCACGATATTTTTTCCGTCGCATGGGAATAAAGTAGACAGCAACGCTATTGTAAGAGAACAAATCAAAAGCAGTCGGATATAAATTAAAAAATTAATACATATGTGTCATCGTTCTTCTTCAATTTAATTAAAATACAAAGAGTGACTATGTTGCGCTGGTATAAATTGGTGTAATACGAAGAACACATATAGTACGAATTTGCTGACAGTCGTAGCTAAGTCTACGCGTGTACGATTTGCCACTGCAAGTCACATCGCACATGTAAATCCCCCCACGGAAACAATCGACGCACACTAAACTAGCCTCGCTGGCTCTTCAAAGGTTCTGTCAATTAACTCGACTAGTTACTGGAAATATCAGTGAGGCATGATTTAATGTCCAATTAGCAAGTTAGTAATCCCTCTGCGTTGTACAAATTCGAACGTCAGAGACGCGCGTCGGGCCATGACGCGATCGAATCATTTACCAACTGTACCGCACATATGTAACACTAACCAACCAAGCAGGCATTTTAAATCATTTTCTTTAGATTCATTGATTTAACAACCTTAATACATATAATACATAAGATGAAAACAACTGGCAAATGTTTATTTATAAAGTTTGCGAGGGAGGTGTTGAAAATTCATTTCTTCTGACATCAGCAATAGCAAAAAAATTATAAAATTAATTAAAATTATAAAATTAAAAAAAAAAACGCATAGATACATTGTAATAGTCTCACATATCTGATTGAAATGTTACTAATGAATGTATTTTCGTAACATTACTCGATCGTTCTGAAAATTAATTTCACAGTATAATGCTTTTAATAATTCGTCGGACTTCCGAATAAATTAAATTCCATACATTCTGTGATACCTTTATTTTTTTACTACTAATTAAAAATGAAAATAAACTATGCTGATCCTCTTATTGAAATATTAATTTTTTTTTCTAAAGCATGTAGTAAATGACAGTAGTTTCTGTCAACTAATTTGAATAATTATATTCATGTACTTTCGATCATTTGATTTCTCAGTCCAGTTCGCTTGGCACTTTTCGAAGGTGTGTACGCCTCATGGCAGCATTCTATTACTAAGGAATAATATATGATACTCGGACAATAATCCATGCAACAATGAATCGCTCGTGGCTCTGTATGCCGGACCGAAAATTAGATATGGGAAAGAGAAACGAGTGAGCACAAATAGCTAAGCTTACCCCTCTCCCGACGCGCTATGAAAGTCAAAAACGCGTATTCGGATCAACGTCTCGATTTTTCTAAAAAAGTTTACGTGAACTCTCAACCGCTCCACCTTCGTATTTCTAAGATTGATTCTTCGTTACGGCGAAAAAACACGTGTAAACTGAGTTATAAAAACAATATGTAACCTGCGAGCGTTTAACTGGCAAATAAAATATTACAATTCGATGCGTCTTAACGCTTTCTTGTACGGTGCGAAATTTACTTTAAGATATGTGAGTCTCAATGGCCATGTGAGAGACCAGATATTTTCCTAGCGCCTGGAAAAATTAAGCACTTAAACACGTTTGCAGGAAAAGCGAAGTGTCGTGCGTAGAATTCACAGGAAAGCCCGAACCCATAACTTTCCATGTGTGCACGTGAGTGCATTCGTGTGGACTCATGGCCATGCCGTCGTGTCAGATCAGGAAACACACGGTTTTCCGAGGCTGAAGATCTCGGAAAAAATTAATTTTCCCGGATAGTCGAGGTTACGAATCAGGAAGCCACACGGGCACCGCAACCGACTAGCAGGAGGGCGAAAGGGGCAACGGCGCGAGCGAGCCAAGTTCAGAAGTGGTGCGCAGGGTCCGGAAAAACCAAGCTTGGGCTCAAACAGGGATGACCGGAAAAGGGGATAGCGCGAAAAATCTCCAACACGGAGGGCGCTGGCCTCTCGAACCGACGAGTCTCCTTTTTGTTAATCAGCACGCGTATTATCATGTCTTGCATTTGCACGCTTTTCTTTGCCAGTTCTTTGCATTCTATGTTGGAATATAAATTTCAGACTAGCTTCACTTTTCTAGCTCGTTAATTACAACGACAGAAAGAACTACTGACAATCTCCTTTCCTCATCCTTAACCCGAACACTCTGTATAACGTCGGATGAACGTTTCTTTTTGCAATAGTCACACTTTGAAACTGTCAAAAATCACATGCGATTGCAACTTTTTGGTTTTGATAGATCTTAACATTTTTGTTTATTAAAGTAATAATAAATGTCAATCATCAGTCTAACCAATTTTTAAGTAATTCATAAGTGTAAAAAATACTCGATAGAACCTACGGAATGTCGATTGACAAAAAGTAAAGCAACGATTATTCAGCTACATCATTCATCTCGAAGAAAAAACACACGCACAATCAATTCCCGCGCTTTTTCATCCTCTCGATTCTCCAGCAAACGTAAATCAGTACGGAAGATTAATCAAGCCCAGCAGGCAGGCAACGCTGTCGCGCGATAAGAAATTCCGGAGGACCGTTCTTACAGTCTGTTCCGGTAGCACACACCGTAGCGCGCAAAGTCTTGTCGCAGGGTCTATGTGTGTGTGTGTGTGTGTGTGTGTGTGTGTGTGTGTATGAGATCTTTGTGAAATTTGCAGCGAGTGGCGCTCACGTGCGCCGGAAATTCCGGTGTCATGGATCCTCTCTCCCTCGTTCTTGGAACGAGCGTCGAATGAAACGTATCTTCTACTGATTTTCCGTTCTGCAGCTCTTTTAGTTCCAAAAACTGGAAACGTGATTTTTTGTTGCGAAAGATTCGGCAGAAACGGTAGTATTTTCTCGTAGATATTCCTCGTATGAAGGTGGAAGCGTTAACGATTTTGGTTGAGATAAATCGTACTGATTCAATGGTTGTCGCTTCCAGAGTTTTGAAAATAGACTTTGTCATAAATCCAACAACACCATTGGATTCTATGCTGAAAGATAAATCAAACGTATATATTATACTTTTCAACTAATTTTTAATATTCCTAAATGTATTAAATAAATAAAATAATATCTTATGCTGGTTGACGCTAGTGACTATGTATATTTTTCACGTAGAATACGATAGAGTTACTGGTTTTATAGTAACATCTACATTGAAATCGCTAGAAATGTGTAACCATACATTCAGTTATGCGCAGGGTAGAAATTTAATTAAACTGTTGTCGTTACTTACATTCTATAAAAATACAAGTATTTGTCGTCATATGTTCAATCTTAAAGGCCACTAAACAATATAAGTATAAATTATAATATAAGTATAAATTAGACATTTACAGCTCGAATTCCAAATAATTGAGCGCGAATGATAAATATTGAAAACAAAAATTATCAGTAGACATAAATACTTCAATAATTTTTATCTAGACATTTTATTTCAATACAAAAAATTTATAGTTAAAGTGAAATTTTCAATTGTTCATGGACACTTTATATTGATTTATAATCTAAACAACAAGAAAAAACTTATCCGAAAGCCATAAAATTATAAAATAGTTTTACAATTTTTCGAACTTAAAAGGTGTTTTTATTTTTGAAATTTACTGATCTACCCTATGCGCATGGACGTTGCGCTGCTCTTCATAATTTATGTGTAGAAAATTCGTCGTGTTATCCATAACGAAAAAATCAATATATTTATTCAGAAATTCGTAAAATTTATTGAAATTTATAAACAATACGGTCGATTAAATTACAACAAAAATTGTTTCCTTTATCTATTACTAATGGCAACTTAACTACTAATTTTTTAATACAATTAAAATTGCATAATATTTTTATTTTTACTAATATATGTGAAGTATGTTTAGTTTCGATGATGAACTCAGAGAAGAAGTCAAGTTGGCTATCCAATATGTGTAATAGTGAATAGAAACTTTGTACAAATAAATAGTGGTTTAAAAAAAAGTGTCATTGAATGCCGAAGAAAATACATACAAAAAATAATAATAATTCATACAAAAAATAATAATTATGAAAACGTTAGTATGTGTAAAAAAAGAAATAAGTTTTAAATATTTACGTATTACAGAGTAGAAATAAAGTATACTAAAATAAGGAGAAATTTATGAAAATAAAAAGAAAAATAAATTATCCACTATTACTGTGTTATACTGAACTAACAAATTAACTCCCAGTATACTTTGTCCACTGTTACTCCCACATTATCCTCTAAAAAATCAGCGTAGAAGGATACAGGGGCTACTTCACGTGTTTCATCGACCGAGTAACGGGGTATCCAGTAGTGCACGCGAACCGGCATTGTTCTGTCATCCTCTGCAGCGACTGCGGACACTCTAGAGTATCAGCTTGCAGGAGAGCGCGAGGGCATCACACACCGTGCAACCGCAAACTCTGTGAGACAACCAACGGTCCTGCAGCCGAAGCTTCGAGCGTACAAACGTTATATGCGAATGTAAGCGCTGACGCGGACATGTTGCTATGTTGGACAGCTGTAGTCGCTCTCGTTGTTAACAGGAACGCAGTTGAAAAAAGAAAAGAATCGCATTTGATTTGGCCTAGGTAGGTTCTGAGTTTTTTAGTCGCCAAATTACTTGAAAAAATCAATGTCAGTACCTGCCTACTCAATAGATCGATCTTCCCTTTCCCCTTTCAACTGTGCGAAATACCAATTTTATAAATCTGAGCATGGGAAAATCCAATTGAATCGGTTAGACAAATACCTCGAAATTAAAACAAATACAGAATTCGCGCGTCCATCGGTCGAAAGCTATTGAGTAATCCTCTCTGACAGTTTGAAAATTAGCTTGACTCCGAGCAAGTCACTATGTGGTGCTCACTTGATCGGTTTGATGACGTATTTTCAAAAGAAAGAAAAATACAATATATGCGCAGCTTTTGTAGTGCACGTGTCGAACTTTTTTCGCGCGTCATTATTTCCGGTAAAATGATTGCCCGTGCGAGGGATAAGATATTTTCATCGGATTTCCATTCAGAGCCGTATCGGAAAAATGTTCACGTTCACCTCGTCATTATTACCATTATCACCGTCATTTGCAACGATAATGTAGCTTCAACGTGACGTTATCTTTTCATTATAATAATACGTATAATGCGCGATTACGTGCCTTCTGATATTTGCATTTCGGGCGCACGAGAAAATTTATTCACAAAATAGCTGCCTCTTCGTAATAATAATAATGACGCCCCATATAACGATGACATCTCATTACCGGACAAACGCAGGCGGAATCTTGTGTAGATTCTAAAAGCGCACGGCTTAAAGCCTTCAAAACTCCACCCTTCGCGTTCTTTGCAAATCCTTTCGTTTAAACCGCGCCTTGGCTTTTTAAGCGCGCGCCTTAAATCCTCGCGCGCACTTGACTCGAAACGGCTATTTGTTATTCTAATGCGACTTGTGCCTTCACCGCGTTATACGACTGTCACGCAATTGTCTTCTCTTGCAAAGGAGCTATGGTCGTTTCATTGAGGAATGCTTTTTCTTTTTTCGCTGTATGCAGATCTGCCTTGTTCCTTTAGATTGTAGGAGTACGATGGCGTTTAAATCAAGAATATGTTCATTTATTTTATTTCAATTCACGAATCTTCAAATGTTATCGAAACCGTTTTGTAGCTCCATTCAGTTGATTATCTCGCGTTCATACCATTTTACCACGATTTAAGATGCAAACTCTTTTGGAATCGATCTTGCAAATAAACACATAAAGTTGTGTATTATAAGTGATAATCAATCGCTGTCCATATTGAGTAAATATCTAATTAGAAGTATCGAGTCGCTCGATTTGATCGCGATCGATCCGATAATATTTATTATTTTAGGACTATATTATTACTATTTATATTATTATCTGTATTTAAAAAGAATGACGTATTGCCTATTCAGAGTAATAACAATAATGGTAAATATCAGAATTGAAATTCTGATACATATGGGCAGTAAAAATTGTAACATACGCATGTTAGTGCATTATTTTTTGGTTATACTTGTTTTAAATTTAATATTTGCGATAGTAGATGTTACGACTAACACATCAATAATTGTAAGGCAAACTTAAAACGGAAAGAGGATCGAATGTCATTCAGTAAATAGCTGTATCATCTCGTGAACGATTTAATCATTCCGTGAAATCTGTCTATGATCGGGGAGACACGTAGCAAGCAGCCTCTGTAGCCTGTGTTCTCATCCAAACGGAGGTAATGCGACGATAGCCGTATTGCGCGGAAGCTTGACGACCTCTCCCCCCTTTATCGCTCTGAGTGTCGCTCAATCGAGCGCGTAATCCAGACCATGGCTTGATCCGGACATCTGTATAACAGTGGCGGCGTCGCACGCGCGCGCGCACAAGGCATTCAGTATCATAATTGCAAGCCCCTCCATTCTTTTTCAATGCACTACTGGGAAAACCGATAACAACCGTATCCGCTACCCATTATGCGCTAACAAAAAGGCCCGGACTGATTTTCGTTTCGTTTTCAATGAAACTCTACGATAACGGACGCGCGCTCATTAACTTTGACGCAGGCCACCGATGGAAACCCGGCGACGTCTTCAAGCTAAATTGAATAATAACCTTTGCCCTTTCATTGTATGACAGTGGCAATAATATTTCGTTTTCGTATTATTTCGTACTTTTTCTTGGGTAAAATTTGCCGAATAAAATCTAATCGATATTTTTTTTTGGGTTCGTTAAGACAAACTACTAATGGTTGGATGTATTAATGGATTTATTACCTTTATGACAAGTTCAATTTTTATTTTCCTTTCTAAACTTAAAATATCGAGTCTGTAATTTCCACATTAATACTCGTTAAAAATACATCAAAGGCATTTAATTAAATATTAATTTCATGCGGGTTTTCATTAAATGCAGCTTTAATTACATATTGAAGAGTGAACAGCCAGCTGTTGAAAATTCTCATAATACACTAATTAATATCAACTGCAATAGTTGTTATTTCGGAATATTCAATTTTAAAGTTCAAACGAATAAATAAAATCGGTAAATAACTTGTAATCATAGATATCGCGCTGAATTGCTCCATATGTTTGAACCTCTTGTTGCCAACTTTAACAAAGAGCGAAGTACTGTATAAAATTTGTATTGTTTTCGTATATATCAGTGTGTACATGTGGATTGACTGAACCGATTTTAATGGGCAGTAATGGTTTTCTTTAATATTTTAATTTTTAGACTATTATTTTAAATTTTAAAGTATATTTATCAGTACATTCTGAAAAACTTATTATGTATTTTGGTCTATTACACGTCTACGTTAGAACTTCTTTGATCTATTTGGCTAAGATATTTAAGAAGAACTTATAGTAGGGTATAACTTGGCAGTGGCTGGTAATATTACAACAATAAATACTTGCTAATGAACACATTTAGATTTTTACTCAAATCAACTTGTTATGCTTGAAACGATATTTACGATGCATAATTGTATTATAGATCATTATTTTAAAGGTTCTAAGTCGTTTCAATCATCTAAATTTTGAAAATATAATAAAATTGTAAAATATTTAGCAATCATGTGCAGATATCGAATATATGTCGCGTTAACGGTTTCTGTTAAGACGATAGTGACACAATCTTTGAAATAATCTTCGTGAATCATTGAAAATATATGTATTGATAAACGTGTATCTATGCTTTCATATACATCCGCTATAATTTCCAGGTGTAATGCATAAAAATTATAAATCAAAGCATCGAAGCTCTGTAAATTGGATTAAATAAATTGGTGGAATATTTACTGCACCATCGCTTCAGTAAATATTCCACCTTTCCTGTGTACTTGTTCACTCGCATAATAATATATCGGATATGGCTATTATTACATATGAATTGAAATGATAGCTCAACAAGGAAATAATGCGGCGGTGAAACATTTGAGGAAAACTCTCTCTTTCTCTCCCTTCGTTTTTACAGTTAAGCCAGCCATATAGATAAAATTCATTTGCAAACCGCATTGTTATTTACGCTCATGCAATTACAACGAGAGCATCGTAATACAACTAATTGCCGAGATTGTACAAGTACAACTAGCATCAAAGAAAAATGGTAACGTTAAGAGTTAACCTTTCAGGCTTACGATTTATCTCGACGAGTTTTTTTTACCTTTGTTGCGTGGTTTCCACGGAAATAAAGTGGAGATAATGAACCATTGTTCTTTTTTTCATCTTAAAAGCTCTTCAACGCTTTGAAGTTAAATCTAAACATCTTCTGTCGGGAAAGAGAGAGAGAGAGAGAGAGAGAGAGAGAGAGAGAGAGAGAGAAAATCTGAATTGTCCGACTGCATCCGTGGTTGTTCTACTGCGAAACAAGTAGCTAGGCATCTTAATGATCTTGTCGTGTTGTGCTGCCGCCTGCATTCCCATCTCAACACGTGCATGTACGTCTCTCTAGTCGAGCATTGTTGCTTCCATTATGGGCATGTCGACTCATACGTGACAGTGATATAGGCACAGAGAGAGAGAGAGAGAGAGAGAGAGAGAGAGAGAGAGAGAAGTGCTTAATGGTCAGCTGCTGCTGTTACGGCCTACCTACCTACGTTCCTAACAGGTGGCAGTACAATTAGAGCACGTTATGACTACTGACTGAGCCGTGTATTACGATTCGCGTTCACTGAAAGACAGTTTTTTCAGGCGTTTGTTCATGCTTAGAACTACAATTTATTCTTGACTATAATCTCAGATGAGAACTGTAAATCCGAAAAATTAGTGTATTTCATTTTGTACCGGCAAGCTATTACAGACTCAGGCAGTCAGAGTCCGTTTCAATTTGCAATTTAATTAGGGATTTCCAGGGCGAAAAAGACGTGGCGTCGTCGACACGTCGCGCATCTACATGTCTCTTCATTATACCTGATTTTTTTTTCCAACTTTTCTTTTTTTTTCCCTTTCTCATCTGTTATACAGCTGCGCGAGAAAGCCTCTCACGGCCACATACCTAATATTCTCATTTGTAATTCGCTTTGACATGAGTGCCCTGTCGCATGCGGCAGTGTTAACGTGAATGGAATTGCTTACGCGACCGAAAGAGAGAGAGACAGAGAGAGACAGAGAGAGAAAGTGGATGTGCTCAAATTTCACGCTTCTCGCTATGCGAAATCACTAGAAGTCGCAAAGGTTTTTAAAATATGCAAATTACTCACGGACTACTGTGAGCGTTGACAAGCTGAATCTACGATTAACCTTCCTTTTCTCCTTTTATTGCTGATACGAAAGAACCACAATAAATAATTGTGAGTATTAATGAGGGAAGAAAAACTAATAATTTTACTCCACGAAAAAGCTTACTCAAAATTTTAAGATCAATTTTCTTGTAGTCATGATGTACATAAATCACCAAACAGAGTTCAAATTAAAATATTTAATTACCGTTACGCCTAAAATAAGTATTCGAATTCTATTACGGAATTTCAAGTAAACAATTAAGATACTTAGAGGAGAGTAGAAAAGTTATATCTAGTTATTTTAACATTATTAGCTTTGTTTATGTGACTTTTTCGCTTGACTTTTGTAGTATAAAGACTGTAAATTATGCACATATAAATCTATTTTAGTAAACCGTATTCATTATGTTCTTATTTTAAACTTGCTATCTTTAATAATGATTATTACTGTTATTGTAGGTTTTAACAAACCTTGAATTAAGTGAATAATTCAGAAGAAGAATTTAGTGTACGTATTTTGCTTCACCCAAATAGCACAAACACAAATGAATCTAGATAAACAAAAAAACTCAGCAAGTAGAACACAAAAAATACAAAAGAACGGAGATGGCCAAGTGCATTTTCAGCTTGAATAAATATAACCTCTATCCGCGGGCGACTGCAGCATTTCGAACTTAACTGAAATAAAGAGAGAAAAAGCTTCTGTTATTTGGAAGCATTAACGACTACAATAGCGAATACAAGTAACGACTATAGACGTAGTCACTTTAACGAAAAGTTAGATAAAATTAGTGTTACTTCAATTCATATTGTTTTTTAATAAATATATTATAAAAATGTTTCCATTCTTTCATTGATTACGAGCCATTAACCACCTCATTCACCAAACTTGTTTACAGCAGCTGAAATAATGATTATAGCAAAATAATTTATGCGCTATATTATTATATAGTGCACGTAAGTGAGAGTCAACTCGTTCACCGAACAACATAACTCCACGCAGCGAAACAACGTGACAGCAACATCGTAAAACGTAGGCTGCAGATAGGTATGAAGAAAAAAAACATCCACACGTCCTGCATACGTAACGACGTTTACTGTTTACTGTATCGCGAAAGACAGAGAGAGCGAGAGAGAGAGAAAGAGAGAGAGAGTGAGAAAAAGAGAGACAGAGAGGGAGAGGGAGGGAGAGAAAGAGATAACGCTGACCCTTTTTTTCCTTCGAAATCTTGTAGAATGGCCACTTTGGCTCGGAGCTCGTAAAGTCGCGTTGTGCGCGCTTGAGACTTGGCTCTTTCAGAGGAAATCATCGACACGTGTACGGATGGAATCCCTGCAACGTGCACTGACTCGATTATTTACGTTCGTTGCAATTTTACGGGTTGCGATGTAACTATTCAGGCCTTTTGTTGTATTAAAGAGCTGCGAATAGTTATAATTTAAAAAAAATATATTTTTTATACAATAATATAATCAATATATGTGAGTGTACGTGTTTGAAGTATATTTGGTTACCGTTTATTATTTGTCAGTTATTTGTTCTACGGTTTTATTTAGAATCGATGGAGGTCAAATTCAAATTGTCTTAGTATTGCAAATTGATTTGGAAATTCATATTCACTAACACTGTATTTTCAGTCGTTACTGCAGGTCCATCATGTTCTCGCAGTTTTAATAAAAAATTAATCACTTTTTTCGCTAAATCATTGTTTAGCGGGAGAAATTAATAAAGATAATTGTCATTAATATCATGGGTATGCGCTACACAGAACAACAATTGTAACGAATATGATCGAGCGCGTCTCTGAAATCAACGATGATGGGCCCTGTTTCAAAACGTTAAATTTGCAAATTTCTCGAGTTCAATTCCCCGTTGCGTTACATATTTAATTATAATTTTAAAGATTTATTAACGTGCAATAATATCATGGCTTCCTCGAAGACAAAATCTCTTAAAAATGCATTATTCAAAAATATCAGCTATGCAGCATCTCGATAATTCACGTCCGGCTTATTAAACGATTTATCATGTCATCTGGTGCTACGAAAGTAATCTCGGCCTTCTCTCAAAAGCTGAGACTGACAGACCATTGAAGTACTTGACTTCTTATTGTAACCCTGACGATTCGTATTGGCCCGAAGGCGAGAAGACAAAAAGAAAATGCCTTTGAAATCAATGTCACTTGTGTAAAGGAGAGATCGATGTGGTTTATATCCAATTAAACTTCATGAATAGAGGAGGCGGATTTTCGGTATGCGGGCCAAGATTGTGATGTATGAGTGTTTCAAACTGCCAAATCTTGCCGAAGTACACGCACACGTTAAGCGTATAAGTCTCGGTTTAGTTGAGGATGGATGTATTATGAGATTAAAGCGAACGAGATAGATTTCTAGTATCAATTTTGAATGCGGTTTGCTTGTTTCGTAATTAAGTAGCGCATAAAATTTCATTGTCACGACAGTCTCGTCAATCGAGCTAGGTTTCGTGACTCGTGTCTAGAACCGAAATGGCTTTCGAGCACAACGCAAAGCCGGAATTTCATGGATCTCGCTCGCGCGCAGTCTGAGATATACCCACGTGTAAATCATAGTTCGCCATTAAACCACGTACACGCCAGCAGACACGCACGCGGAGCCCACATACGTGCAGCTGAATCAAGCTAGCCTAATTAATTACGGTGCTTGTCGACTTTTCAGAGCCGCGCAGCGCGCTCGCGCGGATTCTCTATTAGAGCAGGCGTGCAATTGTTGCCCTTTCCGAAAGTGTCAAGTAGTAAAAGCCCGCGTTGATAAGACGCTATGCCGATAAACGTATAATATTATGAATATTCAATGCCGTTCTACGAAAGATAAAGATTTTCTTTTCCAAGTAAAAGAGGGTGGTGCTTTTAACGCGCAATAAATAACCAACGGGTCGCGGCTCTGCGGTGCAACGTCCGACAGCTGCAAGGTTCTCTTTCTCTCTCGCATGTGGCGGTTAATGGGCTTACTTTCGTGTGAGGAGGGGGGAGGGAGGAGAACAGAAAAAACCTAATTACGTTATCGCTAAATGAAATTTATTGCGGCTTTGATGCCAGGCCGCCGCCGCTGTTGCTGCTGCTAATGCGACTGAAAGGCTGAATTTTTCGTCAGCTACGATAAAGCTTGTCGTATTTTACTAAATACGCTATGTGAGTATTACAGCGAGACGAATGTATATAAATTAATAATATAATTACCCTCTTTAACTGTGTAATATCAATCAGTTTGTCTCCTTTTACATAATCTCCTAAGTATCAGTATGTATCAGTAATGTACGAGGCATTTCTCTTCCTGGTAAAGATAGTGATCATTTTAATATCAGTCGATGTATATGAGTGATATTTAATTTTGCAAAGTAAAAATAGCCGTTATTCTCGGTTGTACCATAACATAACAGTTCGTAATTTCCATCTACGCATATTTCATATGTAAGAATTATAGCATTAATATATACAATAATATAATACTATAATTAAATATAATATCTTTCAAATATAGCAACAATGAAGCCATTGATATTCTTATCAAGATCTTCCATTGCTGGAGGCTTACACTATAAGCTAATAAGTACTTCCAACTGCGGCCAAGTTCGGTCAATACTACAGCTTCCACTTTCCATCACCATCTACCATAATTAACTGTTCTATCGAAACTATAGGAATCGAAATTTAGTATTATTATCTTGAGCGAAAGTTCGACCTTATATAACATGTGCGGCTGAATGTGTAGCATCGAAATACGATCATATGGAAATTCGCATAATCGTAAATTAGATTGAAGTCTTTTATTCTGATTGATTATCAAATTCTACAGTAACTTTTTTAATTCAATATTCCATTATTTAGATAGAAAAAGGAATATTATTTAAAACAAATTAATGCAGAAAACCTCAGCATCTTAGAAAGCAATTGATAATTTATTGTTCGGGGTAATTACATTTTCATTAATGTGGATTATCACATAATCGAATGGAGCAACGATATTGAATATTATAGTATATCTTAGGGCAACAAATGAACTATATTTTTTTTAATTGATGAACTATATTAAAGATCATATTGATCAATAATGCTCTTCAGTTGAAAATTCAAGTAATATACCATTTGCGTTTGATTTTATTATGCTAGAAGTTATTAAATCACAGTAGATTTCAATTGACCAAAATGGAAGGTAATTTTACTTGACGAATTTTTTCTTTCCTGGTTTGAATCCTATGTTAATAACAATATTGATATTGTTCACATGTCGGTGTCATCTAACGAATAAATAATGAGTACATTTATACATTTAAAAAAAAATTGGTTTTATTATATTGTACTGCTTCCTAATTTGCGAAGTATCTGATATTTAATTAACAATATTGAAGCACTAAATAATTAATAAAAAATCCAATAGCAGAACCAAATTGCATGATTCAGATTATATCTTAATTATATATTCTCCGAGGTTTAGACGATATAAGCAATCACCACGAATAGAAAAGAATGTTCTACGTCAATTCCGACGAACATAGTGCGAAGCTTGGATTTCCGGTTACTCGAGCGCTTTAATTAAGAGGGTATGTTGTTAGTTCTACGGTGATCAATAGATCGCAAAATAACCTTGCTCTGGGACCAAAAAAACCTTTTTCATAGACTATCATGCTTTTATTTCATGACAATGTAAGAACTGTAATTTCATTTCGTTTGGAAATATACTTATAATCTGAATTTTTAAATATTACCAGTGTGAATGTAAATTTACTAATGTAGGGATGGTTAGTTTACCGCAATTTAAACATCAGCAAACTTATGGCAAATATATAGCTGAAACTTTAAAGCAAACAGGGAGATTTTAGAAGATTACAGAGCGTACATAAGTAGTGAAAAGACGGCAAGCCTGTAAGCAGTCGAAAAGCACTCTTGGTACTTAATATCAACAATAATATACTTCAAAGAAAAATAAACTATAAGGTGCACACAATGTTTAATCTGCTTGCCATAGCTCATGAATGTTGATAAAATTAAATAATATATTTTAAAAAGTCAAAAAAATTAATATCACAGAAGCTAAATATTCAAGTAAATCGATTAGTACGTGCCATTAGGGAGAATCCTTAGTACAGGCTAGAATATTGGCAGACAGGCGAAAGCCCACTGAGAAAGCCTATATGCTCGGGTGAGTTTGTTAAACGGCAGACACCAGAGCATAATGCACGGATAGTATTTTGTCGGCTTTGATTACCTTGAGTAGAAGGGTTTCAAGGCATTATCGTCAATCTATTATGAATGCTGTATCACAATAATTTAGGTCGGAATGAAATAAACTAAATCAATAACTATTGTATTCTGAGACGAGAGTACGATACGAATATGTTAAAAAAAATCAAATTTGCTAAATCGGAACTTGGGAATAAAGATTGGAGTATAGTTATCCTTTCTAGTTCAATTTGTAATCAGCGTAAGGACAAATGAGTCGGAAAAGGAAGTCTCTCTCGCACTCTGAGCTCGCATAGTCGTATGTGCTTATCGAACTTGTAACTGCTCATCGTTTCCTCCGTATTAAATGAACTTGAATTAGTTTTAACTCTTTTAGAATGACATTATCCCGAAATGAATAAAATTCGTTGATTTATGCTAAAGAATGAATTGATCTTGTATTCTGTAACAAGTGAGAATTCTTCTTTATAAAACAATACTAGCAAAACAAATCAAACACCTTCAATCGTACACGCAAACTCATCTGATCGAGTGTTGATTAAGATTAAACACTCTTAGAGAGATGCTTTCAATCGTTTGTATACAGTCGCCGGCCCATCGCGTACAAATCCGATCAAGAGCTAAGGCCAACAGAGCTTCAAAGCTAGCTTTCAAGAGAAAGAGAGAGAGACAGAGACAGAGAGAGAGTGGGAGAACCGCACTACCCTGCTCAAAGGATCTATGGAATTCGCGTTAATTGCATACGTGGTGATTTGTTTACGCCAGAAGCTTAAAGCATTGTTTGACGTATGCAGCTATATATATGGAATTGCAATACGCGTTCAAGCCGGCATTCGATACTAGAATTCTCCATGTAATTCTAGTGAGACAATAATACCTGTTTGGACATTCAATAGGCACAAATTGTAAACACCAATCATTCTAAACGTGCTGATGGAAATTCAAATATATATTTTAAAACAATTAATTCGCCATTCAGTTACAACTACACGCGCGCTGATAATTCAGCTGTGGTAGGCTAAAAGTATGCGGCTTTTACGTGCATCGTTAAATTCTTTCTTTTTTAATGGTTAATACAGTTAAAACATAAAAAAAGATATATGTTATTTATCACATAGTAGTGGACTTTCAACCTAAAATATTAAATTCTAGTTACGACGATAAAACTTGAACAAAGAATTCAATGACATTTACTCCCTTAAATTAATGTAGCTTTTCAAAAGTTCTTTAATATCCAATCTACGCCACAAATTATTTGAAAGTCATTTTTACCTATGTCTCAAATAATGGAAAATTATTAGTCTTCAGGTTCTTAATAATTCGTCGTTTTTTGTTAGGCTTTCGTAGTTTATTAATGCTTTTATAGATAATGCACCAATTCTGCGTAAATACTCGTGGCTAATTTTGTATTTTATGCTTAAATACTGAGAATATTTAAGGAATTTCAGTATCTCTAGACTGCTACGTATCAAAACTTTTCCCTGGAAATATATTCCAGAATAGCCGTGTAAGCTATTTACCTGCAAAGTATACTTATGCACATAGTGACGCTAGCTAAACACGTAGTTTTCACATATTTTTAATTTAAAAATTAATACCAGCGCAAGCATTTTCATGCAATTATAAAACTCTTAGATGAATTATTTCTCTAAGATTTGAGGATAAATAATTTCACTAAATACGTTATGTTACAAATTAAGAATACTGGTACTTTACTTTATGAAACTTCCGACTACTTACACCACTTACCTCAAGTAATTTCCGTGTTTCTCCTGTTTCTTTATACTTTTTTTAGATAAATAAGGTGTTATCTCATCACAATGTAGGGCTTTTCACGAAAAGTTAACACAAGAGCAATTTAGATATATTTGACTATAATTATGAAACTATTTTTACATGAAGCAAATACGACTAAAAATATATTTTTATATCATTTAGAATCAAATTCTTTAATGATATATTATTAAAAACTATCATCTTAAATGTTTAATTATGCGTCAGTGGATCTTTTGAACATATCTGTCAAGTAAGAGGGCAAAGAGAGAGAAAGAGAGAGGGAGAGAGCGAGCAAAACACCATCGTCGTCCTTTCGTCGAAGTCATTAACATACAGAGGACACGAAAGCAGACAGAACGAGAGATCGCGTAGAGGCATTACTGAGAAAGGCCGTCCCACTGACTTGTTACAGTGCTTAAACCTCGTGTAAGCACGCGATGTCTCATGTATCAGGGCTTCGATTTTCGCCGTAGACATGACAAGCCGATTTAACTTGTCATTTCACTTATGCGCTAGCTTCTCGAAGATATTTCATGTAATAAAAATAGTCCGGCAGAAGTCGGGTAATAGTCTCGCAGAAAATTATGGCGATTCACTAGCTTTAACTAATGTACCAGACTTTTATTTTTGAAAAATCGGGGAAAGGAGACTAATACATACCGTTGAAATTTTTTTCTGTTGAATGAATTATTTATTAATAATTAAATATGAATAGAATTTTAAATGTATCGTGCATGGTACTAAATATGCTGAATTACAAATTTATTCATCGATACTTTTAATTTTACGTCACGATGAATTGAAAAAATAAATATTTACTTTGTATGAAATGTTCGAGATTACTAAAAAAGAATATTAGTTCGAATGATTTTGTTTTAACTGCTATAATTGAGTCACATATCAATTTTAAGGAGAAAAAAATATCTTTTCTTCAATTGAACAAGAAAAAAACCTTATCATAGATTCATTAAATTATATTCGTCAATGAAACTCAAGGTCAAGTATGATGTTTTATTATTTTAATAATATTATGTAAATTGAAGAAATGAAGCTATACATAAAAGTATGTTAGTGTGGATGTTTGAGAAATTATTCTGAATGTGACGAGAATAAGGATGTATGTATATGGATAGGAACGCAATTTATTGTCGATAGGTATATACTCGCGGACACATTACCATATCAGTTTAATAGTTTAAAAATTTATATTTACTTTATAACTTGTGTCCAAAACAATTTTGTTACCTCTGTTAAAGATTCTGTAACATCATCTTCAAAATATACGGGAATGAAATAACCTGCCATACAAAGCCTGTAACTAAACTATAGAACTTTCTTTACTACATAAAGAGAATAAATTAATTATATTAAGAAAAGTGATATAGTTTTACTAATATTTAAAATTAATAAATAATTTATATATATGTATAATGATACAATATTGTCTTAAATATTTCAGAAAAATAGAAATATATTAAAATAAGTTAGACTTCTTTTCAGACTTCTCACAATGAAAGATATAAAGTTCGACAAAAAGTCTGGAAAAGATTAGCTAGACTGGTTTCTGGATTTTTCACACTGAAAAATAATAGGTCTGGCATAGCAATAAAAATCAGACTTTTGTCACACTTTTTTTTCTTACATGTATTCCTTTCTGTTAAAACATAACTAATAATAGATATCTTTCGTAGAAACAATATATTACCTTTCGAAAATGCAATATATTAACATCATCAGAAACCCATCCGATGAGCTGCAAAAGCGAACAACAAAGACCAAGGCAGTGCACAAAGAAACTAAGTGACACGCCTCTCAGCCTCTGACACGGCAAGTTCTTGAGTATAGGTTGCTTGCCGCTGCTACTGCTGCAGCTTGGAGCGCGGCTGGCTGTAAGTAATAGCTGAATTAACATCTCAGTGCATCCCCGAAGTGTGCATCACGTAGTATCTACAAGGTAGCACGATGCTTTCGGGCTGCCGTCGCCATCCGCGCAAAACGCCTTGAAAGGTATCGTAGTGGCGTGATCGTCGGCGACAGGTGTGAGTACGTGTGCGCGTACGCTCTCACTCCGCTGCTTTGCGCCTGCATAAGAGATTATAATAACTGACAAAAAGAACCACGAGACTGTAAAAAAGAAGAGGGAAAATATTAGCGAAATACAAGTTTTTACGATAAAGTTTCTTCTACTAGCAAACGTTCATTCCAGGCCGAACAATAGCAACAACCTTTTTTAATTATTTTTATAAGGCTATGAAGACAAACATCGCGTTATGGGTTTTGTATTTACACGAGCGCGTTACCGACGATAAGTACACCAGAGCCTGTAATTTTTTTGCCCAAATAAAAAATTCCTCGGGTTAACATAAAATTTAATTTTACTGAATATTTTCGTATCCTCTGTTGTGCCGTTTTCTTCTTGAAATATGCTTTTTATTGCGCAACGGAATGACTAATTTGACGTTGGAGCAGGAAAACGTGTATTTTTTAATTAATTAAATAATGTTTAAAAAGTTGTATATCTAGATGAAGAATTTTTCCACAGAAAACAGGAATTACATTAAGCTACTTCGATGCGACATGTTGGGAAGATCACTTTTTTCGTCGTATTTGATTAACAAGAAACGAATTGCTGAAACTAATTAATGGTATAATCCGAAAATTTAATACGGCTTGATTCCGCCTTAATTATCTTTTTTTATTCTCTTCTGTCCTTCACATTTCTCTTCGGCGCGAATCTTCTGTCTGGAGATGAGTGAAGGAAAAAAAGGGATGGGAAGTTCAGAGACCAGCTTTAATTGCGTTCTATTTCACGCGACGCTTCGAGAATTCTTTGTGCCTTTTCTCTGTGCTTCGAGTGCTTTCCGTCTCTACTTTTAATGAAGCACAGGCTATACGTACACGCTTCGTTTTCGAATAATTGGCATTTTCGAATTTTTTTTTTTTTTTTGCAGTATCGTCTCTAAAAGTATGGATTTTCACAATATTCTTGAAATATCCCAATTTCATTTGAAATAACCGACTGAAATAAAAATGATTCATCATGAAATAGTAAATGAAAGCTTGGCAAGTGACAATCGGTTTTACATCAAGGACCGAGATGCTAAAGATGCAAATGTACGAGTAGCAAACGCCTCGGAATTGACAAAGCGCGTATAAACGCCTCGGGCACACTATATTCGGAAACCCTCGCCGATCCGCCAATATCCTGTCTAATTCAGACGAACGCCCAAGGACACTTAGCATCGCAGATAAGTAGATCAGTTAGTCAAGAGAGAAAGAGAGAGCAGAGTGACTATACAATCTTTCGTCGGACGTTGGCTTTAACAAATTAAGCTATTTCGAGAGTTACGACGCGTGTTTATTAGTGACAATGGTGCTTAGAAATTTCGTATCCAGTTGGTCTTAAGAGAATATTTTTTTATTTTAATATGAAGGGCAGGATGGCATTTGGAAAATCCATCGAATACTATACACCGTATATATTTGAATTGCAATAACAAACTTACTAATGTACATTCTTATCAGAAATTTCTGGAAAGACAGTTATCATTGATCTTGAATGCTATTTTTAGCATAAATTGCAATCTACAACCACACATAACTCAGACAGGCTACGTATCTCAGGAGGTGAAGCCAATAATATAAAAAATTCTCATCAAACTATTATTCGCATTTGGCATAGTTTATGTAACTCGCAGATCAGCGAATTATATAAACATAACGTAGTAGTCGATTCGCGCATGTGATGGCTGAGTTTAGACATGAGCGTTCCAAAGCTTCTTTGTGCATTTCACGAGACTTTAGAAAAATTTTTCTTGTAGCAAATATGTTGTACAATTTATTCAATCTGACAAGGAAAAATGAAAACAATTTGAGAATGCATACGTGAATAGAAATATTATTGATATTTTACATTTCAAAAAGTAAATTATGTGTTCATTGTAATAATAATAAAGCTATAAAATAAAAAGTCCAATTATTAGTTACCTGAGAATATTTATTAAATAATTAAATGTAGTAAATTTTGTAAAAGGCATTGATGCAAATATAAAATAAAAAGTCTAAAATTAGATTCACACTGTTATCTTTTCACTTCAAACTTACTCCGACAGAATTGACATCTGCGTATTAACATAATTTAAATGTTGCGTGAGATAGTAATAGAGACTGCAGGGGAGCCCAGACACTATCTCAAGAAACGCCCCCTCTCAGCCCCCATCGGTGCACTGTCAATCTTTGTTCGTCACGTTGACAGGGTGGGGCCACGCGAGGCCAACTGAGTAACGTATGGGTCCAAGCCCTCGACAAACATTGATTTTGCGCGAGTAATTAGAGACTCGTTGACAAGTACAAACCTTCCCTCTAAATCGGATGCATAGGATATACACGTACGTACGACGAAGAGTATGTATGTGTGCATGAGCGTGGTTAAAGGCTTGATCGCTGGCTATATTACCGATACTCAGTTAATTTGTCACTTGAATGATCTTGAACACGAATTTGTAGAATTCGATCGACTCTTTTTCATCATAGGTGGAACGATTAGCTTTTAATCATGTTTTCTCTAAACATTTTGTTAGTTCACTCATATTTCCTAAATCACATTATATTTTTGTACCCTCTATCGCAACAATCAAATATCCAAGTTATTATCGACTTTAGCATGCGTGCAGTATATATAAGAGGTAGAAGGTAGGGGGCAGCTGGACACGCCAGGGGACGTATATACGACGAGTCGTGCCAAACCATACGCCACGATCATATAACAAACGTGCATGCACGCACACGCATGAATACAGATGCGCGCGCCGTGTGTGCTCGCACTTTTGCTGGCTCACTGGCTCGCGAAGCGTTGCTTTGCTGGCGAGATCTAATGTTATCGCTTTGGATGCCATTGGTATAGTGATTTGCGCGTCCTCGAAGCCGTTGTATTTGTATACGAAAGTAGACTCGTCAGTCGAGATTTATTTCGAACTTCTATCTCGATGTTGGATGATTAAATACCCATCTTCGCGTATTGCCGCAGCGCTCGGAATTATTTGTAGCTTGCGTCAATCTAACAGGCAAAGCGCAATCAGAGACACAGAAACGGCCACCCAAGAGATTACACGGAATCCGTCCTCTCTCTCTCTCTCTCTCTCTCCCTCTCTCTCTCTCTCTCTCTCTCTCTCTCGAGTAAATACGACACTGGGCTTCCAGGTGTCATCCCCGCAACTGAATTAAGTCCACATGAAATTACACACACGCGCGAGCCGGATGACTAGTCAAATAGTTGGGCTTGACGAGGGTTGTCGTGTTCGGTCACAATCGGCAATGGCGACTTGATTTGTCAGCCCCGGCTCCGTATAGCCTGTGAACTATCAAGTATTTGCGCAAGTCGGTCTACATTTATTTCGATTGAGATATAGTATTGGACGTGCGCGATTGAAAATAACCGAAGTAGCTTGATTGGAATGTTAATTATGTTTTACGCCACAGCAGTAGTTACGCAATATCCAGCTGAATTGTGTAGTCGTCGCTGTAGGCATCGGTGTACGAAGTGGAAGCAATGAAAACCTTTTTTAACGTTGCGTTAACAGATTCGTTAAACTCGTCGGGAAAAAAATCCATGGCAATCAGTGCTGTCGTTTGTCAGAACAAATACATTTTGTCGACTGATTTGTTCTATTTGCAGGATATTTGTTCTGACCAACAGCACTGATTACCGTGAATTTTTTTCTAACAAGGTTAACGAATCTGTTAACGAAACGTTAAAATAGGCTTTCGTCCATTCATTGTCTACATCGATCGAGTACCGCGACGATTACTCACAGAAATGTGACAGGCGAGAAGGAAATTCAAACAAATTCAGCAGAAATGATGACGCCATATGTTTGTGAAAAGGTCAATCTTGCGGCATCAATGATGTAATACTATTGATATAACGCGACCCTTCGGTTAGGTACCTTTTTGAAGCCGACAAGTCAATATCTCAATGATCTAACTTGTGATATTCAGGCACATTAAATGTTTCAGTGATGAAAAGACTAGTAATTGCTTTCGACAGAATATTGGCGCGTAGATTGATGTTTTTAGAAATAGAATAAGATTTATCTACGGCCGTATATATTATTTTTATTGCTATGCATCCTAAAATATTAGTTGATTTTGCGCATAAATATATTAGATTCAAAAATTTAAAGTATAGCAAAGGCCAGATAAAACGCATGAGAAAGAGAGAGAGAGAGAGAGAGAGAGAGAGAGAGAGAGAGAGAGAGGGAAGAGTCTAGACAGGCCAACTGAGTTACGATCGTTCAGTGTAACAACAACATAATTCAAAATCTCATTAGACTAGCGTAGCTTGGAGTGCAATTTTTCAACCATTATCCTTCGCTCTAGCGCATATATAAATACGGTTTATGACGAGCGAGAAAATTCGTCTTGGATTTTCTCGCTGAATATAACACTTTGTTAAACATGACACTTTCTAAATTTATAAACAGCAGAGCACACGTATAAGAGCCTTTATTTCGTATTTACATATATAACGATGATTCTTTTAGAAACTGATATTCCTCTGTCAATAAATATGGGCAATAATATAACTCTTAAAATACCATTCACTGAAGTAACAAGTAAGTAATTCACGTTTAGCATTCGTAAAATCATCGAATCTTGAAAAGTGAAAAAAATTTTAGGAGTACTGGGAATCATTTTATATTTTTTATTTTTGTAGATTGCACAATTTTCCACGCAGAAGAGCCGAGACAATAGCGCGACTATTGATTTTCTTTATACCCCCTTCGCTCCCCTTGAAGGATAATCGAACAAAGAGTGGTGCTGTATACGACAGACGATGTCAAGGAAAAAGGGTAAAATGGCCCTTGAAATCAGAAAAGACGAAGAAATTCGAGTAGTTCGTGCACGTAACACACAAAAGAAGAATGGGGAGCGACTTGAAGTTGAAAGCTATCGTGTCGACAAGATGCTATCGATACGCTGAGGCCCGGCGGATGGTGGTGAGAAAGAAGAGCGAGAACCGAGAGAAATCAGATGTTTTTCGTCAAAATACGCTTTGACTTGTGCGTAAACGCTTCGTTTTATCCGCTCCCTTACTTGCTTTTCAATTCCACGGCACATATTCCACAATTCAGCTAGTCCACGCACGTCTTACAGCAACTACATTAATCGTTGCGAGCTGAGATTCAACTCTCGTCAGATACACAACTTTCCACAGGGATCAATGGAACGTTTTCCCTCGTTTTCTCCGAGACGTGCTGCTGCGCTCGCGTATAACTTTGCAAGCGCAAGTTGTTGCGGCGCAGGCGAACTCGTATAACAGAAGAGCGGAGCGACGATATCTTGCGCACATGCAAAACGGCAGAGGGAGGAAGAAGCGCGAGACCCGCTGTGGCGTGCGGATGCTTGCTCCCTCCGCCCGTCCGTAAAAGTTTTTACACAGTTTTTCGGGCCAGCCGTTCGCATGGAAGAGATTCACGTCACAGGCAAGTTTTATGGATGCGCGTAACGCGGAGTATAACAAAATGGCGCTTTTCGATGAAAAACCTTTCTCGCGCGACAGATATATATACAGTTTTTTTTTTTTCTAACGCGCGTTTTTAAGCGATTGATTTATCGCACCTATAGATTATTTTAAAAGTTCTTGAAATCAACGTTGACCTGTCCACAATAACTACCAGAACTAAACCGTCAGAGATATACAGTCGAGTAGCACTATCAAAAATTAAAGTCATGAATTTTGCACTGCGTTGACGAGACATTTGGGAAATGACTTGTAATGGGACGCCGAGCTAACGACAAAGTAACTTAAAAAAATCGTAAACACACTGATAAGATGACGCGACGAGGCAAGGACTTTCTCTCGCGCCCGAGGGAATTCACAGATGAGCTTACAATAAACCTCTTCAAGTTGCCTCCGACTGAAATTGACTTAGTGCGATGCTATTCATGAGCACAGCGCAAAACTTTCTCTTTAACCTCTCCAACTTTGCTCTCCAAATTCTTTTCTGTTGACAAAGAAAACACTTTTTATCCCTCTTCCCCTGCCCTATCGGGCTTATCTCTTAATGCCTTGAGTAGGCAATGAACGATGATAAATTGGATTTAAAATTTATACCCGACGACTTCCGTGACATTATTCTGAATAGTATCTCAAAGAAACATGCGACAATTCACATTCCGTAGCTGGCAACAAAGCTCGGAATATACGTCTACGTCTGACCAAAGCTGGACCTCGCCATCGCTTCACCTTGAGATATGAGCCAACCCGCATTTTGAGAAGGGAACAAGACTCGCGCGATTACAAGTTCTCAGACGACAAAAGCCCCACAGCACGAGCGTTGGCTTTTAAAAAAAGCTCCAATCAACGACGATAAATGCACGCTGCACACATGCAGAGGAATTTTAAAATGAGATTCCTCTCGTTGCGCGTTGCGCGCGAGCAACGAGTGAGGACCGAGTGGAAGCTCGTTACGCGCGCGCAAAGGCACGCGCGCCGAAGCGCTAAGTCGTCCTCTTGCGGGTCTCGGCCGCAATTTATAGTCTTCGCGCACTCTCGACGACGACGTCGAATTATTAAGTTTGCTGGTCAACAGGAGCGAGCTGCGTCCGGGCTACAGTTGAAAAATAAAGCGATACGGAGCTGAGAAAACTGTTTGCCCGCGATAATCAGTCGATCGAACAAAAGCATAATGTATTTTTAATTAACGTTCAAAACTCATAATCCTGAGCAATCTGCAGCTGTGCATGAAATAAACTTACGGCAAGGACACTAGAGCAAAGGCTGTTAAGATTCAGGTTCGAAGTTCTTAGCCGAGGAGCATGTACGTATATACGCTCAACCGCATACGTGCCTACGTAACGCGAGGCAACAGCCGGCGCGTCGAAGCGCTCAAGTTTAAGTAGTATCACGTTTCTTGTCTTATTCTATTAAGCGAGAGCAAAATTGAGACGACTCTCAGACGTTTGCGGCTGTTCGATTTTGTTGCTCTTTCGATAAACGCAAGTGTAATGCATACGTTAGTGCAGATTTGAATGCGTAATGCGAGAAGAGGTTATTTGTTCTAAATACCACGGAAACTTCGCCTGAACAATTTAACTCGATTGTGCGCGTTAATTTACATTACTTAGGCATACTTAAGTGTATTACGTCGAATTTCAGCAGCTCAAGTACGAAGAAAATAAATTTCGTCATTTGAAATGTTTGACGAATACTCAATCTGTTTGTATTAATTTTTGCGATTATAAACTGATAAACTGTCGAAAAAATTTTAATATATTTTATTTATATATCCGTCTTTGCTTCCTATTACTTTTTAAGATCGTCCATCGTATATGTATGGCACAATAAATTACTGAATTTCGCCAATTTGCTGTCGCAGCGAGATGTTAACGCGAAAAAAAATACAGTTCGATAGTTTGGTACTGCATAATTTGGTTGATCCAATTGTAGCTTGGTTGTGATCACTCCGATTATTGCAGAATAATTTTTTTTTAAAACGAGTTCCTATCGTAACTTTGAGCTATAAGTTTGAGTAAACAATTGAAACTGAAATTTTATGCTCAAGCCTAAATTTTCAAAAATTATTTTTACATAAACGGCTTGATATATCTAGCTAAAATAAAAATAATACAATTGTACAGTAACAAATCGAGCTATATATTTATTCGGATTGTCACATTTACTGTCGGTGAAACTTCTCATTCTGACTTCTCCTTAACCCGACCAAAAACTATCTTTTGTGCGAATATATAGGTAGAGCCAGAAGGGAAACCAGATATTCTCGAAGACGGCCACTTCGTGCTAAAATATAGAAAGTGGCTCTCGGGGAAAATATCTGGCATCGCAGATCACATACCCTTCGTACAGTAGTAGCAGTAGTAAAAGGAAAGTGTAAGACTGAACCGTAAGAGTTTCATCCAAAAGAAACTTCGGCATTGTCGTCGCGGTCTCGCGCCTATGATAGATGGATGCGGAAGGATTTCGAGGAACGCAGCAGTCCAGATAACTGCCCTTATTTGTCACTCCGCACACGTTTTTGCGTTACATTACATTAAGTGATGTGAAATTTGATTTGTTCTGAAAGTATGCTCTCGTTTTTGGATGCAAAAAAGAGATAAAGTTATGCCTTTAATCTCCTGATTCATAAGAATGAAAATAACGTTATAGGAACTTATTTGAAACACTTTAAATTTATAAATTAAACTTTAAAAAAACTTTCAAAAACGTGTCTCTGTTAGCCTCAAGGAGTATCACAAAGCTTGATTTCGAATGACAAAAATTTCATTAGAAACAGAGATGGAGAGACGTTTTGTTAGCGAAAAACAATTACAAGATTAAGATTAGGCCAATTAAAATGTTACTTTCATTTCTACAATTTAGCTTTAGGTATCCGGAAAATTAACTAAAAGTCACATTTCTTACAATCTGTTGACTATTCTGATAAAATTTAGATTGAGATGAGCCATTAATCGAGCTATTCTACAATTCTCGCTTAAATATAAAGAATTCAGACACAAAACAGTTTGCCTTTCATTCGAATTATAATTATAATAATATAAAACATAAGTTTCTTCCAAATGGAATACAATCAACAAAAATATACTAAACAACTTTTTTTTCATCGATCGTCGCTTATTCTCTTTTGTTTGCCTTGTAGCTATAAAAAAAGAACAGTAAATAAAGGAACGGTATAAAGGAACGGCTATAAACGTTGCGAACTAACTTGAACAATTGACTTTGATATCTCTCGTGCAGAAATATATTCTACTAGAGAATGCATACACCCCGGAGATTTTCTCAACAGTAGAGAAGAAATCTCTATACTCAATTTTTCGATATGCTGCATTTTTTAACTTGACGTTGGATAAAAGGGCTTGTTTACGAGTTTTCACGAGCAATTGGATTTAACATCATCTCTGAAGGCTTTCTAAATAAGAGATAAATCTTTGCGACGTTCCAGAAAATCCAATTTGCCGATGCAAATCCAATTGGGTTTTCATTGGTCTCTAAAAGTGTACGACGTCGAACTGTGTATTCCGATTGAGGAATGATTATTTATTATCCAAGTCCATTTTCACGCTTCGAAGTGGTAATCTTTATGTTCCAATTTCGAAAATCGATATTATCTTATTCACGTACATAAGAGAAATTTAAATATACGAAACAAGCTATTGACGAAGCGTGACACACTCTTGTCATGGCCTCAGGCTCTCTCACAATAATTAAAGTGGCGCACCGGCGTGGCTCGCCACGATAATTAGAAAACTTGCAAAACCCGCTTCTGCCTGCTGGCCGCTATCTTTGTTGGGTAAACGTTTGCTTTGCGAATGAGACGGCAAAGCCCCGAAAGTACATTCTCGCCAGTCGCGCGATGCCAATTGCGATAAAGTACTTGCGATGAGCTTTTATTCTTTTTTTTTTCTTTTTGCTGAAACTTTTTGGTCGAGTTTAACTTTTAATTATAAGTGTAAGGAATCATTTAGTATACTCGTATTATTGCAATTTTTTTCTATAAAAACTAAGTTTCTCTATCAGATACCTTTAAAATTGAAATAAACCGAGGGGTAATGAATAAAAACGTAGTGTGATTTCACTTGTTATCTTTTATATAGCCACAGTGTGAACGAGTGTGAAAGCTTAAATGTGTGAAAGCTGTGGCGAAAATTGATAATTTATACGAAAGAAATTAAAGACTTTTTTCAGTCCAATCAAAACCATTAGTCGACATTTATAATGTCGCGCGCTGTACTACCATTTTTTGTTGCGCCGCATAATAGACGAATATTTTTGTGCATAATAATTCACATGCATGTAATAATTACGTAGACCATTGTCGGTCTGCCTGCAACATTGGCGCTGAGCGTACTATCTATCCGGTGACCCGCATACAGTGCAGGCTAGCTGCTCTTACTTCTGGACCCGCGACCGCGACCGATGCGCTAATTGACGACTCTCGACGAATGCCTGTTCTACTTGCTTCGAATCTTATGTTAAATGATACGAGTACCTTTATCGGCACCGACATCTCGCCAATAGCGAGCATAGTTTGTGAGTATCTCCGAGTCATGACACCTCGTTGAAATAGATCACGAAATTGACATAACTTTAGAAATAATTTAATACGCGGGCGCACACATAACGTGCGTTTATAATCATGCGAATGTCCCGATGAATATGCATGAGATGATAAATTGACAAAATCAACAAATGAATTTTAGTTTAATGTGACCTGAGAAAATGTGCTTTTCCTTTAAAAAATCCTCACTTATAAATAAATAAACATTAATGTAATTTAACATACGCGTTGCGTTGATTGGATTTGGCAATATATTTCCTCTTGCTGTTTGGTTTCCTAGTGTTATAATTTACCCTTTTTATAATTTGTCGTGCCATTGTATTTGTTCTGATTTCTTCTTGTTATTTCGGATACGAATGAAATATCTTATTCAATATTGTAGGTAACCTATCAGTTAATAAAAAGTAAATTATTTAAAATACCAAATGCTGAATTAGTTAAAATAGTATATCTAAAGTTTAATTAAGGTAAATGAAAGATTATTTATGTTTATTACATCTTGGTTTGCAATACTATATTAGTAAGCATTTTTTGTTATTACGTCAACACACTTTGCTATTTTCTTTTGAAGCGAGCTTCACTTCTGGATGTTTGTATTCTTGAGTCCGAAAGTCGGAGCAGTTGTTTTTTTTTTATTTCAAACAGATAGAATTTCCGAAACTCTTGTTGACAGCAAAAAGAATGACTTTGCACTTGACAAAAGAGAGCTGCTATTCAAATAAAAAACACACACACACACGTACGCACGCACGCAAAAAGACAAGGGTTTGGCGTGGAGTGATCGTACACAACAATTCGTTGCATTCGAAACTGCAAATACCTACTGCAATATTACTATTGTTGTCTTTATTCAGCGACACTCGGCTAGTTAATTGCTTTAGTTTTCACAAGAATAGGGGACATCATTCGTAAACAACGGCTCACTAATATTATCGTCGAAATCTAACGATCAGCTCTTTGCACTCGAACGAGCAGTTTAATTGAGCAATATTTCTTTCGCTCACAGAGAAAGAGAGTCAAGGACTCGTAAATCTTTCGAAAATGTCGTTGTCTCTCCTTCAGATCGCGCTGCGATTAAAGGCATTATGAGTATAAAACAGTAGACTCGCTCGTGAAAGATAACGAAAAAGACAAATGACCTTAGCCCTGAGCTTTACTGATTCGACGATAAGTTTTTTGAAGGATCCTCGATATCGTTAGCTTGAAAGATAATATATAAAATGCACGCCAAACGGATAAGAATTGATAACATCCAGAACATTCAATTGGTAGTTCATGCGTGATGTAATGCTAAACTCGATGTGAAAAGTCGGAAAGACAAGTTTATAAGTTGGCAGATCAATTTTAAACGTTAGTAATGAGCTAAACTTGATAAAGTTTCTATTGATTAGCTGTGTAAATTGATTATTATTTTCAAATGAAATTTCTGCTTGTCGATATGCAAAACAAAATGCGGATTTTTTCATCCATCCCGTCCAATAACCCATCATTCCTATTCTACATTACTTTGAATTATTTCAAGTGTCAAATTTGAATATTTTAGACACATGAGGATGTGGTTTATGCATTTAATTATAGCAAATATCACTTTCACGATAGTGTTTTGGAATAAGTAAATGTACATTAATGTTAATTTTATTAGTGACGGCGTGATATATCCTGCACGTGTTATCTGGCGAAAATATTCGTAAGTGAACAAATATCCTACTTTACACCTTGAATGAGATTCACAAACAATAATTTCAATGGCCGTACTCGTCAAGTAATTTTGATAAAAAGTCGAAGCTGAAATTTTATACGAAGGCTTGGATACTGTATACGTCAACGAAGGTAATTTGGTGTCTAAAAATGCAGAATGTGGTGATGTCAAGCGCCTTGCGGATGCTGATTACAAGTGCACGTAACAGTGTCACAAAGAAGAAAGTTCTCAAATTAAAAGCGTGCGATACATATATAAGACACGGTAAGTTTCCATAGTTTACCGCATGTACTTTGTGAAATTTCGAATGTTTCGTTAAATTTTGGTAACTTTCAGCGACTCCGACTTCACAGGTCTCACTCCCAGAGAAATATTTCAATTTATTTAAAAATTATGAAAATAACTTTTTTTATTGCTTGCGCATATGCGTGACAAGCAACTTGAGTGAATTTATGTTTTAACGAAAAATATCGAAAAAAGCGAAAGAAGCAAGCAATCGCATAGCCGCTACGATTATTCAATCGGTTTTTCCCGCGAGAGACTAGTGCTATATGCATCGGCAAAATGCCAATCCTCGAGGTGCTTTCGCACACCTACAAGTACAAGTGCGCGCGGCACACCGGTGGCGGCGGCGGAGATGCCACTTTCCATTATTTTTGTCGGCAGTGCGCTATCGAGCTCTCTTTTTTCATATGAACGTGTGTGCGTGTGTGTCTATGTGTTACAGTTGGATTTCGCGTATATTGGCTTGAGGATTCGATCCGCTTTACTGTGATATCGAGTTTGCTCAAGGATTGCTCTTCATGTTTATGGACCGATTGTCGATACCTTCTCTCTCGAAAAAGAATATACGCTCCTCGAAAATACTTTCGGTGTATTCCGTCAGACTTTTATTATCACTCTACTTGCTATTAAGTAATATCGAGTATAAAATTTTAGGCATATCGAGGCTGGCAATCAGTTTAATGTAATTGACATGAATGTCCGATAAAAAAGCTGTACTTCAAGTGCTATCATTTCCAATTCATATTCCAATTGTTATTAAAGTTATCCACATCCTGTAATCAAGAAAGATACGTCGATAGGTGTATTTAATTATTCATTAAATGAAAAATTACGAATGGATTCGCGAACACGTTTCATTGTAACATAATTAACGGATGATGACTTTTCTGATAAATTATATTGAGAATACCATGTAAATTATCCAGAATAATTACTTTAGAAAGTTTAAAATGTGTTGCTGTTGTTCATGTAATATTTAGTTTAGTTTCGCCGTGGAGGGGGGGGGGGGGGAGTGAGAAGCATATTAGAATCAATTTAATGAATCGATATATTTGCATTCTGCACGTACGTCTCTCGATTTTTTGCGCGCATGCAGTCATTGCGCGTCCTCTAATCTTTTCTAGCAGTACGCAAACACAGCAGCTTTTTATGAATTAAAAGCCTTTAAAATACAGCGACAAGCATTTCAGAGAGAGAATACGGGCGCATAATCTGATGCAGTGCATCTAATTAGCGATACAAGCATACTCGTACTTTGCATCCGAGGAAATGGCTTGTGGCAATCCACGACGTAGAAACTTGTAATAATCTTATTCGGAACCCCGAATCTGCATGTAACGGCAAAGAATCGAGCATAATTGATGCCTACGCTGACTCATCGGCAAAGGCGATTGGCTCGCATCCAACCGAATATCCATCGTCGGTATATAAAAAATATCACGGACGATTGCTAGCGGTAGCCAGTTCCGACGTAATATTCCCACGCGCGCAGCTAAAAGAGGACTGCTTCAACTCGTAAAAAGGCAAATCCTTTCTTTACGATTTCAGCGTTCTAAGATTGTCACGATACACAGCGTGGAAAGTATTGCGCCATAACTTTAGCTCTCTAAGCTTATAGGGAAACACTCAGCAGCATATAAACGTAGCGATTATATTTCCTTACGCTTGCGAAAGATAAATAGTACAGACGCTAGACGATAATTTTTTAGTTTGGTCAAATTAAAAAACGAACGATAATAGCGTCGCCCGCTGAATAATTTTAATATGCAAAACGCTCCAAAGATCGTTTTTGCGCAACAGCGCGATTAGCACGCTATAATAATTGAGAAAAAAAAACTGAATTATAGATAAACTACGCCGAGGAATCGAACATTCTCGCTGTTCGCTACATAAACAGAGATAACTTGAACTCAATTGACTGCACGATAAACGTGAAAGTTTTCACATATATCTGACAGAAATAGTTTCGCTCAATCGTAGATCAGTAGCGATGAATTACTTGTTTCTCTCTTATTTTTATAACTATCTCTATCAATAAAAGACTATATTCCAACGCTTCAGTGTTTGTTAGCCTTAAAAACGAGAACAGTCACGGTGATCTATGCACACTGTTATTGAAGCCAAAAGTAATTATTAGGTGACATAAGCAAATAATGAAAACTTTGTTGGTGCTTTTGTTCTTTGCTGTGTTGGTGAATGTTACGCATAGTTTCGTCAACGATGGTGAATAATTATAATCACTATGACGTATAAACTACTTTGATTAAAAATCTAATCATGCCAGTATAAACATAATTTACATGACGTAATATGTGTACGCGTTGCTCGAATTTTGTGAACATAATTAATCGATGACTTTTTGCAGAAATTGGCGTGGTTGATCAAAATGAATTGTTTCGAGTAAATCACGAAATTAACCCGCGATCCAAAGCCATTTGCACTGTACACAAATCTACTGGAATTTGGCAATGCATTATGAATTGCGGAATCATTATCGATGAAGATGATATACAAATGCGCCAACATCGTTTCAAATCATGGTGAGTGAATGTATTCACGCAATTAACATTTCAATAGTCAGAGTTAGCAAAAGCTTGCTTTGCGATTTTCAGTGTTGTCGCAAGAACTATGATAAGGCACATGGAAAGGAATCCGTATATGGCTAAACATATTAATCTTAAATTTACGAAAAATAAAATGGTTGATGAATTCAGAATGGAAAATCAGCAAAATAAATAAACTAAACAAATATTGTGAATTTAATAAATCGAAATTATTCAATGCTATCAGAAGTTTAATGGAAATATTTATGATCTGAATACTTGACTAACATTATTTTTTATGATAAACAGATACGACTTATTCGCATTCTTAATTTTAATAAATACAATAAAATTCAGATGTGGTATATATTTTCCAGTGTTATACAGCTTTCGAGAAAGATTGAAAATATTAAATGAAATCCTAATGTCAGATTTTAGTATATATACACATAGACGGCAAAGTAATTCATTGAATATTTGTCATTGATATCATCTGAGTAAATTTTATGATAAAATCATAAGAAATTCACGTTATACATTGTCTCAGTCGCAAACAAATCGAGGTTATAACAAAAAGATCACTGACTTGCTTGAGCGTCGGAACGAGTCTGGGTCAGAGTGCGTCTCGCATTTCGTTGTCAAAGTTTTCCTCCCTCTCTTTCACTCGGCTTCCCCTATTGGACCCAAAGGCCCGTATTCTGCACCCGATAGAGGAAATGGGACACTTTGCCCTCTCTTCGATTTGCCACAGTGGGTATTTATCAGCCCCGTTTCAAAAGGTATTGTTTCACTTTTTTTTGCTGTGCAGGAGCCTTCTCACCTGAGCGCTTACGCGCGATTTCTGAGGGCGGCGATGACTCACCTGGCATCATTGGCGGCACATCCTGCGCCCGTGCATTCATCTTTGCCGGTAGATGTTCACTGCTCCCGCATTCGTACGCTCACTCGATGCTTACATCCGCGTTCAATCTCTTCATTTCCGTTCGGTAATAATTTTGATAATAATAACAGGTCATTTTGTTGTTTAACTCGCAGATGACGAACAGCAATTTACGTTCTCCCGCACTCTCTTTCACACAGACGCACTCACTTATATTTACAACAATTCGCTCTGGTTTTTTCCTTTACACTTACACGACATAATTTACTATTCTAAGCTAGTCCGAGTTAACAGACGACGGAAAGTGAGAGCAGCCGATGCACAAATGCACTCCAGGCTTGTGCGCACAGGTCTTATCTTCGGTAATAAACCCTTTGTCGATGCGCCGGGTCTGGCCGACAGTTTCGGGTTTCTCCAACATTTTCCCTTTCATTGTGCGCAGCGATAAACGAGTGTCGCAGATGTTTGACAGATCGTAAAAATCTTTTTGTTTATCGAAAATATGATGTCACGCATCCTTTGTCCGAAAAAGCGAGGTATCCATGAGTCTTTCAATTCTAGGAAATATTGTTAAATTTTCAGTAAAATTTAACATATTGATTTATAATTAAAATAGCAACCTAAAAGAATGAGCAGAAGCTTTCTTACTTTTGAAAATAAAAGCCAACGAAAGAATGAAAGAAAGAAAATAAAGGTAAAAAAGCGGAAGCAGATTTATTGCGAAGTAAAGTCGCGCAGCCAAGAGCACTTAACACTGGTATATCGAGATGTGAGCTATGCAGTAATGAAAACAACAAAACAAATGCTGCTATCTAGAAAAAAATGTAAGAGAGAAAAGACAATTGTTGGGGACAGTAGTTTCGGTTAAAAAGAAAAAGATTGTAACTCACCGACGAATGAGGAAACTCAATTGACGAATCACAAAAACAATTTAATATCAGTTTTAGCAACGTGGTCGTTAATCAAAGTCTGCAATGCAGATATGATTGATAGTATTGAAATACGTCACATATGCGACACATTATTTCGTTGTAATTAGATAAGATTACAAGATCAGAACTCAATTATATTATATAGTGAATAATACATTTCAATCAAGTCCTAACATTGACAACATAGGTACAAACATGCCTAGGATAATGGTTTTGAATAATGATAATCATTATTATTTAGTATTCATAGTTTAAATTGAGATATAATGTGCTCTGTTTATTATAAAATTATGAAAATATATTATAATAAGTTCTGACATATTTTATATACATCATACTTTTTCAATTGGTATACACACACATACACATACACACACACACACGCGCGCGCGCGCGCGTAATAATAACTAACGAAAAATAAGCATATATTAAAATTGTTGCAGATGCCTGAATTTTAATGTGAAAATATTATAAGTTCAAAAAATTTACCGTTATTATCATACTCGAAAACAAATATATGATTTATTAGAATGATAAACGGACAAAAATATAAAATGACAATTACAAAACACAAAAAATAATGATGCAATATGCCGATCCACTATAGCCTATGGGCAAAAACACATAAAATATCCATTACGAATAAACCATCGCCCATTCCAATGTATATATACACAAAGGTGGTCTCGCAATAACCTCGATAATTACGAGTCCACTCACTATCTCGAGTGCACATCGCATAATGTGTATTACGGACATTCCATTTTCCAGGCAGCTTTGAATTCCTCTCCCGATCGAGCGCTCTTAATATCGGCGGAAGGCTTGTGAAGGCATAAAAAAGGTCGAGAGGTAATCAAGGCGTATATGCGCAAATATACTCGTCTGAAGAAGTACCTACGGCTCACTTAGTACGAAAATTTACTTTTCTTTTTTTCACTTTGTATTTGACTATAGATCATCTTTAGTATATTGCACAGGCGATAAATGGCCTCTAAAAGGAGGGCAAATGATAATTTTACCTGTAAAAACGCTTATGTCCGATACATTTTCAGCTTTTGTAGAATACTATAGTTTTTCATTATTCTACAGATTACTTTTCAGACGGAGTGACTTCAATGATTGATGAAAACATGAATAAATATATTGCATCAATAATACAAAGTATTGCAGGTTGTAGATACCTTAAATGAAGTTCTTTATTAATTATTAATTGATAATTACTTACTATTAATTATTAACCATTATTATTAATTTTTATAAAGTTGATTTTTTTCCTCGCTCAATATTAGTTTTTAATAATTTATACATTTATTCTAGATAGTTCACGAAGTAATAAATGCGGGATTAATAAGATGTGTCACATAATCTTCGACTTGTTGAAGTTTAATGGTTTTTCCGTAGATCAAATTTGCTTCGCCATCTTTTTACACGATCCATAAGTGACAAATCTATCCTCAATCTACCATTCACAAATAGTAGGAATTGATGGGTACCTGAAATTAAATATTGATTCATTCGAGCTAAAATTGAACACTTGTACTTTTCATTTTTCTAATTACCAACCAAACCATTGTTCGACATGGAATGTTTATGTTAATTTTGAATACCATGGGAAATATTGAGTGAATAATTATTTTAATTAAAAATAAAGTTTCGATCAAAAACTATACGGGACTACACATATATGTAGTCGCGTATTTTTATAAAATAAATCGTAAAAGCTGTGGGGGGAGGTAAGAAATGTAACCGCTTACCCCTCCAACGGTGCTCTTGCTGCCTGTATCGATTTGTTCCGCAACTTGCTTTAGAAACGCACACACATTGCTTCTTGCTTGATCAATTTGGATTTTTCTTTTGATTTCAATTTGACACTACTCAATGAGAAGTTCAATATCCATATAAACAGATTTCCACATTTATTAAAAATTATAAAATATTTTCATCATTTTCTTCTATAAAACTTTACAGCCTTCAAATATGAGATTAAACTTTTGAAGACTAAAAATTAACTAAACATTTTACTATCCAATTTAAGCAATTAAAATCTTTAGTTGCAGTAAATATTCGACCTTGACACCCCCCCCCTCCCTACGTATGCACCCTTAATCCCCTCCATGCGTGAGCAACGATGTACCGTGAACTTCAAAAGGAGAAATGACAGTACGACGCCGGTCGCGACGTAACACGGCGCCCAAGGAATACGACTTGTTCCTCTGTTTCTGTTCGCAATTTTTAATGCAGTTTGTATGAGACTAATTGAGACGGTAATGGCTAAATGTAGAAGCGATTATAGAATCAATATCGTCTGAAAATGAATTGACTACGTAGGTTAGGAAAAAGAAAACAACCGATTTATAAATTGTTTTTTCTTCATCATAGACGTTTGTCACACTACATTTTTTTTATTTCCACAATTTTGATAATAAAGCTTCCGTTAAATATTTTTTTGCTAATATAATTTTAGCACGATACTGCTGAAGATTTCATGAAATAACTTGCACGTATTTTCATAATGACGTAGACTCTACCGATAACCTTTTGCGAACAAAATTTCTATAACTATTTGCTAGAAATCGTAGCTTATTCAATACATCAATTTAGAAAAGTAAACAAAACTAAAAATGCGCATAAAATAGTAGATTTAATTAATTATATCCACGAGTTAACTTATATTACCTCGACTAGCCTTAAATATCTGAATAATGGTAAATGACCAGTTGTCCATAAAATCTGGTTATTCATGTTCTCGTATGGATTTCTATCATGTTCTCAAAATATCAGTGAAGTACGATTTAGTGCTTCATTATCGGCACCACGAAGTGATCTTTTCGTGTACAAACTCGAGCGCCTGACGAGCCACGAGCCGCAAAGTTCGAATAATTAGCTAAACGATCGATCTGTGACGAGGAAAATTGTCTAATTTAATTTTAGTACTTCGACTCTACGCGACACGACCTACAAGTATACGTGTATATTAGGTTCTTTGAATAAACCTGAGGTTGTTGTGTCTATTACTCGCGCGAGTGTTGTAAATCCATTTATAAGTGAAGCGTGCATTTTGAACGTGTTCTGGCAAAACCTGGAAAAGAAATTCGAAGCACGTACAATGCTTATAAACAAGAGATGCACATGAGCGAGCATTCAATGGAGAATGAATAACTTGTTTTCATTTTCGTATCTGTTTTGGTATCATATCAACGCAACAATTAATTGAACAAGACTTCTTCGTTTACCTCAGAAAGGTCCATTATTTATATGAAGTCTATCATTTCTAAAGTCGTTTTGTAAAAAAAGAACAATAACACGTAGAACTACTTTCATATGCACAAAATTCATTAAATATCAGATAGAACATTTTCAATCATTAGTACGTATGCGATAATTGGTAAATTATGAAAAAGTTTAAAAGGTTATTTCAGTTGCAATGAACTGCCTGCCGCGAAGCATAATGGTACTCTAACTCTCGCTCCTTTGTTCGAACAAGTCAATCGAACGTCCCACAAAGAAATAGTCGATTCAGCTTACTAACAGAATTATGCATCAAGCCGATAGAAACGCAGGCAGATCTAGCGTTTCGCTTTTAACAAAGATGTCCGCGGCTACGGGCCCGATACTCGTCTGACGTCCGCAAGGCCGAGTAATTGAATTTTGCGCAGCATGTAAAATATCAAAATTATCGATATACGTCCATTGGCGACATTGTAAACTTTGGCGGAAGTGTTAAAATGACCATCTCGCGTGACGCGCGCTATAATTATGGAGAGCTTGCCTGTTTACTGATAATATGGAATCTAGATTGTATTAAAAGATTATAATGATGCGGCTTAAGATGATTTTAATGCTTCCATATGCATGATTAATAATTGCCAAAGCATATCATATCAATATCATAATATAATTCATTTAATATTTTTAAAATTCTCATTCGTTAATTTTTTTTTATATTAATCTGACACGAATCTCCGGTAAGGAAAACAGATGATTGACAGACATTTTACAAATCAAAACCAAGCCAGCTGGAGTAGTATTTTGTTTGTGTAATTATTTTTTATGAAAATTTATCATCAAACCTAATGTTGATAAACGAAAAAAAGTAAGAGTCTTCGCTTTGTTTTCCATGAGTGACATGCACAGTTGCATGAATATGCACTTGCATTGTTCTCTCCAGGCGAGAGTGCCGGAGGTATCAGTTTGCAGGAGGCTGTCAAGTTATCCCGAGCTCGAGACATCCGACGATTCTGCCTAGCGAGGATGCTGACACGCAAGTCACATGAGCGTTGCATGAATAAGTGCTGATGCAAATTTCTACGTTAATCTGATGGTGTTAGGCAGTAGTTATAACCTAAACTTTAATTAAAAGTGTGAGCTGATATATTTTTCATCTCTTTATTAAGAGTATTTAATATCAGAAGCAATGGGTAAGGGCATTCTAAAAAATGCTTATTATTAATTAATTTTTGTGCCAATTTCCAATATTAAGCTATTTATGATTATTTAAAAGATTCATTTTTCATAAGTGACTATCTTGTCTCGATGCTTCCAAAATCACGGATGGGATCA
This sequence comes from Phymastichus coffea, assembly GCF_024137745.1. NCBI lineage: Eukaryota > Metazoa > Arthropoda > Insecta > Hymenoptera > Eulophidae > Phymastichus > Phymastichus coffea. The sequence continues at coordinate 374,990 of NW_026706916.1, forward strand.
TTGATATGCCAATATTACTCGTGACGCAACGGAATTTGTTACCAAAATGGAATGCAATTTTATCTAATGGATTACAGCAATTGCAAAGCCTGTACGTGTGCTACGAATAAGCTCCCGAAAGCATTTCCAGAGTCAAAACAAATAGCTTGACTACCGGCATGCATCGTCCGGCCGTCCATCAGATGAAGGCTATCGAATGATCTGCACCGGCAGCTCGAAAATCAACTGAATTTACGTATCACCTATGCTGCGGTATACATTTAATCAGATTTATGTAGCATTCCGCAAAAATTAAAGCTATATTAATTTTTAATTTCTACTGTTTGATAAACGCAGTTGAACTCGTTGAACAACAATTTTTTTAAAATTATTTGAATTCACTTAACATAACTTCTTTCAACTCTCAGAGGTGTGTTTGAAATGCACAGTATAGATCAGCATAGTCCTAAAGTGAAGATTTGTCATTTCAATGCGAGTCGTGTCTTCGCGCGTGCTACTATTGTCACTCGTCTGGTCCCTGCCAAGTGTAGCGCTCTTCTCGTTTTCTCCTTCTATCTATATACTATTCACGTTTCGACTATACTTTGCAGTAACTATATATGCAAACCGTCATGCTCAAAATACGTTACGGTGAATTATAAATTTCCATTAGACCAAGTTGATTGTTTTTTGTAGTTTGCATTTCATTGAATCGGATCTGAAACGAATATCGGTAATCAATTTATTGAAGCAAATGAAAGGTGGACTTATTTTGTAGATTTATTTTTGCATGAGAACACATTTCAATGTTATTCTAAACAGGAATTTACTCTAATTACTTAAACGTTTCGCTTAAAAATAAAGTAACGGAGTGATTGATTGTATGATTCCGAGTTATTAATTATACAGAGGCGCCCAAGTCGCTGAAAATGTTCAAATAAAAATAATATTTTTACGATTTTCAATTCCACAATTCTCAAACGGAAGTAATTATTTTTAACCTTTATTTTCATCTCATTCAACTATACAATCAAGCGTCTATATATCTCTATCCTGCCACGTTGGGTGCTTCCCTTGCAGCTAGCGTGTATGCATACATTTCAGCTTCATAACGGATGCGACCGTTAACTTTAGTGCGCTGCATCGTCACTGATGCGTATACACTAGCCAAGCGACGAAATGAAAACCACGCGCCTGCTCGCTCTCATTGTCGTCAAAGCTAAATTGAATAATAACCAGTCTCTCTCTCCCTCTCTCTCTACGTTTCCGCAGAGAACAGTGCAACCGTTGCAACGTTGATTTTTGTTCCTTCGCTTTTCAAAGGACTTACCTTCTTTATCAATTTTATTGTTAAATGCAATGTGTTGAAAGAAGTTATTCAAGACGGTTCATATATCGCAGTAGCAGTTTCATGGAATAGGATCGCAGATTAATATGTTTTCTAGGATTTTTAAGTTTTACAAAAAGTTACATTTACTTTCTTTGCTAAGCAGCTATACTTCTAATGTGAAGCTCGACAATATGCACATATTTTTTAAATTGCAATTAAAGTTTCAAAGTATTCTTCAGGCCGTCTCTCCTTCTCTCCACCTCGTATTTGCAATTTGTCAACTCTAGGCATCCGTATAATTGGAATAGTTACAATTCGCGCACCCCTAATCGTAAATCTCACTCAACAAGAAATAATGACGGCACAGCTGCGGCGGTGAAACACTTGCGGAGAGCTCTTTGTAGCCTGGCAGCCAGCCGCACAGATAAAATTCATCCTCAAACCGCATTGTTAATTATAGCAATGTAATTAGAATAAACGGCAGTAATACAGCTAATTGCCTTGTTGGCACGCTTTGGGAATCCGGAGCAGCTGAGAAAAATGAGAACAAATAACTGTTATAACCACTTGAGATTTGTCTTTTGTCAATCGGTATGAGTGCCGCCGAATTATTGAAATTCCGGCAACTTGTAAAGATCGGTGATAGCGTGAAAATCAATGTCTGACCATATATATGCATAGACTACTCGAAGCATGGCAGCAGCACTCGAAATCGGTAAATAGCGCTGCTCTATCTATAATTTAGTAACGTGGATTCTGATGATCACACAGCGGTTGACTTGGTGCATCGCGCATTCCTATCTGAGGCGCACGCACCTACACTCGTAAGCATTGCTCATCCCATTAGGGACATGCTGGTTCACAGTGTGACAGTGATATAGGTCCATGCAAGAGAAAGTGGACGGCAACTATAGTTACGCGAGCCTTCCTACACCTCTCGATCCTAACAGATGGCAATTAAAGCACGTTATGCCCACTATTAACCTAACGTAAAGCCACTGTTGCTTTATACTTGTCGACGCTGCTTTTCTCTATGTTCGCTCTTTCGAAAGCTAAATTCATTGGAGAAACAAAGGTTGTGTCATTGTATGCTGCATAGCCTGGAATCATAATGAAACAAAGGGAAGCTTTGTTGAATGAGAAAATCAAAATTACGTGGGAGAGATAATATGTAATCAATATCGTTTTATTGATTCGGCGAAAGGCATTAAGGCTCCTACGCTATACAGTTCGATAGCTTACTAAAAAATATATAAATTAAATGGAAAACATTTATCGTAAACACCAATGCCAGTGACAACTCAAACTCGTTATTAATTTCGTGATTGATTTTTTTATCATGAAACTGCTTGGGAGAACGCTCCAAAATTAATTAGTCGTAATTTAATTAACATACACACACACATACACACACACACACACACACACACATGTATATTAGTTAATTATAGAATTGTATAAAGTAGCCTTATGGTTCAAACTATTAGATTTAATTGATAATGACAACATAAATTTATTTAAATAATAACAAAAATATTTACAATATAAAAAATTGATATTGGCATGATTTTATGACGTTGATATAAAATATCTTCGTTACGTTGAAAAAATTTAAATAGGGCCAAAGAAATATAATCCCTGCAACTGTATTTCTGGAAACATATTGCGTTATATAGTAGAAGTATCATTGTAATTATTTTACTCAATTCAGCGAAAAACAAACAAGATATCAAATCTATTCTGTTAGCATTTCACCATCACGTCAACCAAAAGTAGGCAGAGAGCTTGATTTGCAATTTAATTAGAAACTCGCTTGTGGTAAGTGAAAGAGACGTCGTCGACGTCACGTTAGGTCCTCTATGGTCCTCCATTATGCTGAGTTTTTCCTCGCCAGTTCTGTTATTTTGCTCTACCTCCATGTTCGCCGCAGAGTTGGGCGTCATAACCATATACCCTTCTCGTTTGTAATTCGCTTTAACACGAATGTACGCTACTTGCGGCCACGTTATCGCGGATGGTATTGCCGAGGACAGAAAGAGTGTGTGGGAAAGAGGATGGGCTCGAATTTCACTGCCGGTCACTGAAATCGCTGGGACGACTGCGTAAAGTTCTTGAAATATGTAAATTACTCACTGAAATTAATGTAAGCCATTACAATTACTAGAGTTATGCGCGCGCAGAACAAACTAACTTTAAAATTTTCTACCGACCGGGTTATTGGATTTGATAAATGACAGCTAAGGTGCTTCCTAAATGAGTTTCAAGCGTTAAACTAACGCTGTAGATAATTTGATTATCCAAAAGTACCTTTTTTTAAAGACATGTCAAAAATCATTTTGTTATTGAAAAATTCTTCATTTTTTATTTTTTTTGCAAGTACTTATAAACCAAGAGCTCGAAAGTTTGGAGGCAAGGGCTACAAGGAAGAACAAAGCCAAAGTTTTGCCCGGGGATCGAGAATTATTTCAGCTACCAGGAGGAGCAACGAAATATAAAGTTGAAGAAAGTTTGAACAATAAGCGATGGAGAAAGAGAACGAAAAAAGAGGTCAGTAAACGCTTGTGTAATGAAGGTCTCTGGGGAAACTGCAGTTTTCTCGAATGTTTATTTTTTTATTTGCCAAGAGTTCAAATGCATAAATCCATATTAAATGTAATTGTAGCAAAGGAAATATGCGTTATTTTTTGCCGTTACTACAACCGATATGAATTATTTCTCAAAATTCTCAACTTTTGACTAAAATTAATTCTTTAATTAAAATTTTTTAAACTGCAATGGTGATCATTAATCGTCTATTTTTCTTGACTCTCTTGCACGGAAAACTCTTGTTCAAGCGAGATAGTCACATAAAGTTTATCACAAGTTGAGCTCGAGAAGACTTCACGAGAAAATCACTTGTCCTCAGGGCAAATAAGCTTCGAGAAGACAACACGTTCAAACTCAACTTGGCGGCTGAAGGAACTGTACTACTACTCAGACACGGACCGGTCTGTACAAGCAATCTTGAGTAATTGAAGAGTAAAAATAAAGTTTAAACTCTACTTTTCCTATGAGAGTTTATATACTTTGCATTGTAAATTACATGCTTCGAAAGTCCATATTAGAATAATTAAGATGACTAAGTGAAACTCTATCAATTCCGTGTGACATGTTTAACAGTATCATATCAACAAAAGAATTGTTTTAGAATTTTAATTTTCTTCTGTAGTTCTTTTAAAAAGAAGAAATAGAAACTATATACGGAAAATACACAAAAAGAATATTTGAAAAATATCGGAAGAATTTGCTTCATACAACACCAAGTTTTTCAAGATTTTAATCGCATAAAACACCTTTTGCATAAGCTCAATAATAGTATTGTTATAATTTTATTTAAAAATATAGTGTGAATATGTAACGATATGATACGGATCACTGAACAAGTATCTTCGTTTATTCTTATAAAATTCTTATAAAATTGTATTTTTTACTATAAACAAATTGTAAATAATAACGGTTGAAAAAAAGTATAAAAAAATACTGTAAAATTTAATGTGACAGTGAAGTACTTGAAGTAAATTAAACATTATAATTATAATTTCAGTTGTCGGTTTCTTTTCGAACTAAATTTCTTCATTCAACATTGATCAACAATTTATACTGGCATCGTTACTTACATACTTTCCGAAAAACTACTTAATAGTAGAAATATCTAAGATTTTCAATAAAATTGACAAAATTGTCCAATGAAATATTGCAATATTCAATTATAAATTCTATATGGAGTAGAACAATATTTCAGTAGTATTTTCTCGTTATAGTCGGACAACATTTGTCGGAAATATGCAATTTGAAGCAACTTTAATTGTCTTTTGTTCTGCGTCTTTTGCGCATTCAATTTGAGCCAATTGATCAGTAAATTTAATAATAATTCATGATAAAATATTTCATAAACATTTTACACGAATGTGTGTAATTTTGTAAGATCGGATGCTCTATAAAAAATTTGTTAAAGTAAGTTAATTAAGCAGTATAGTAAAATTAATTCATCGCAAAACAATAACTACGATATGCATAATTAATGTGATTACTTTATGAAACTAAAGAAGAAACGTCTGAAACGAGCAGTAATGAAGCTATTGTAAGTTTTATGTGTTATCAGGTATATTATACTTAAATATAAATAAATAAATAAATAAATAATTTAAGTAAATCAAAATCAATTAAATTTCTCTATGACACTCTATTTTTGTTTTTTTTTCAATTAATCTTTTATTATTAAAATAAGTGAGACAGGTACAATATTGACATCAATGTATTCAGCAAATGAATGCGCAATTCGATTTCTCAAAACAGTATCATAAACTCTGGTCAATTCAACATTTTAATTTTGCTCTTTAAAAATGTACATTCGACCTCTTAGTCGAAGTTTGCTTTCTATGTACTAGTTTGTCTTGTAAACGCACAAAGGGAGTAACTTACGAGTCTAGCGCAACTATATGTTATCTGTTGTCGAGAATGGCCGGTCATGTAAGAACGCTCATTTTTATATTCGGTTGTTATTTAACGATCGTAGCACACTCTCAAGTAGCCTCCTCTCTTCTCGATTCGCTCGTAAAAGTCGAGCTACTCTTTGTGCTTCGTTGAGTCAATGCCTCTCGTATCTTTTCACGCGCTCCTTTTCACTTCTTTTTTATGGCAGATATAATGCCTTTTTTCCTAAAGGCATGGAGGATAAACGCGAGCCTAGCGTACTAAATATATACACCTGCAGTCATTTAAAGATATAATTTAACAAATGTTTATAAACATTATTAATTTACTTATATTTCAATTTAACAGGTGTTAATTAAGCCTTTTGTGAAAATGACGATTTTTCTCATGTCGACACGTCTATTGAACTTACTCGAGATTTGCTAGTCGTTAATTAAACCCTGCGAATTAGGTGATAATTACCAGAATATGCTAATTGATTATAAATAACAATATTACGAGAAAATAAGAAAGTAAAGCAAATGTTCTTTCAAAAATTGGATGGTATGTAACTCATCTAAACACGTAGCTTAATTAGTATAAACATCACAATTTTTGAAAAGAATAAAATAAAATAAAACAAAATTTGACTTTCGACTTACCGTTACGAAATTTATTCTGATAGATTAAAATTTTTGTATCATACGACGGCACTAAAGAATCTCAGTCTCGCTGGCAAGATTATTTCAGAGGACGAGGCATCCTTTTCTAAACAGGCTCAGTCTGGGTCACGCAAGACATTTCAGATATTTGGTAGAGCTATAGCATAGTAGCATGCACACACATACATGCACACACGTACACACCTCGTGACGAACGAGCGGAAAATTGAGAGGAAGGGAGAGGCGATCGATGTGAACACACTGGAAAGCCCCAGGACTTCATGATAATAAGAAGATTATATAAGCAGGAGCGGTTGCTGCTCTCGAACCACCGAATGAAATGCAATTTTTCACTTATATTACCGTCGTAAATTCGTCGTGACGGCACCTTAACCTGGATTTTCAGGCCGCTCGAGCGTTTTGCGGTGTGAAGCACGAGCTTGAAAATCTACGCTATGCAATGCGCTATGCTGTGCGAAGCTATATACTAGTTTGTACGTTTTTTTTTGTATTTGTATTCGCTCAGCTGAAGGCTCTTTTGTTAGGATTTATTGATGGATTTACAGGCTTTTAACTAGGTTACGCTAAAAGGAAAGACTAATGCTTTCGACATCTATAATACAGAAATACGTATACTAGCTAATTTTGTTGGAATTTCTGTCGATGTAGATCAAGCGTAACTTTCAAAATGGTAATTGGTTTGAGGCATCGACGAATGCAATGCGGTTGAGAGGATAAAAGTTTTTGTATGTAAGAGAGTTGTTATTGAGTAATCCAGATCATCGCGGGATTTCTTCTCTCTTCCCCACTCGCGTTCGGATCAAGTTTTATGTATCAAAAAGCATTGCTAAAAGAATACTGTTCCACTCTCCTCTTAAATCATTCGTCAAAGTTATTGCAAGTCGCATCGTCAGCTTGCAAAAGGACACTCGACCAAGTATTACAGTACTACACTGGTTCGCACGACTGAATTTTTAATCCTCAGCAGAGAAAGAGGCAGGCAACAGCTCGGAGCCGTGCACTCGCATTTTCTCGACGATTAAGTGGAGCTTCGCGAAATTTTCTCTCTCTCTCTCTCTCTCTCTCTCTTCCTCTAATGCAAGTACGCATTAGCGAGTTTTGCCGCTGCCGCTGTGGCGTCGGCGCCGCGAAAAATTATAATTTCTTCCGCTAAGTCGTAGTTCGCCAGAGTACTAAATTTATCGCTCTACACCCTGGCTTTATGATAATTATTCGCCTTGTACAACTGAGCTTTTACGGCTTTGCCTCGTACAATCTTTATTTTTTCTTTTGCTTTCATTGTCAGAGCTCTTCCATTTTTTTTCTTGGTTTACTGCAGTGTTGCAAGCTCTGAATTTCTTTATTGGTTTTATTTTTTTCACTGCGTGCTTGTTACGAGAAGAATTTTTTGATTCCGTGCTTTTGCATTTCTGGAGGATACAGTGGAGATTCCTCGTAGAAAAAAGTCATTCTAGTGGTTTGCATAATCACTCAATAATTTAACAATACTAAGACTCTTACAATGCAGCATCCAAAACCTTTAATTAGCATTGTTTGAGGAATACGACTGTGACTGCAATACGGTGTTCGAAAACAATTTATCAATTACTCAACAATTATTTATCAAAACTCAAATTGTATTTTTAAGTATGCCAGAGTATTATGAGACATGCGATATCAATTATATGCATATATATGTATTTGAAAAAGCTATAAAAATTTAAATTTGCGAATAAATATTTAGCTCGGAAAAAGGAGCCTGTTTCTCACATATATCGTGAAAGAAAAATGACATACCCAATGCGTGACGTTTGAACACAGTTCGTTATGCGAGAAGAACCATTTTCCAAAACTAGATTAACTGGTTGTTCTGCCTTCGCGACGTCTGTGCTGCTCTTGCAGGATATATTCGCGCCATGCCAGGCCAGATGGCTCCCCATACATAACGCGCGAGGGGCGCGAAGTTACAACGTGATCACGCGCACATACGAGACAGCCGACTATTAATATACGAATCCGTGCATGCAGATATCACCGCACCATCCCCACGTATGCAACATTCACGCAATCGTAAAGTATCGTGCAAGTCGTATACGTCACGGGTACATGTATGCGTAACCTTGATTACGCTGTAGGTCCTGCAACAGCTCGATGCGCTCTACACTCGCAGGAAACCAGGCAGCTATGAATAAAATAATCACCTCTGGAGTTACATCGATGCGGGCTTGGTCTAGCTGATAGTCAATTTTCCCTTATTGTATTGTCGAGGCTTTGAGACAAATAGTTGGCGTATATGTGCACTCTAAATAGGGACAGGCCGACAGTTTATTTTTACTAGATTTCGATTGAACAATAATACAAACTTTTACACAAGCACGTTTCAGAAAAAAACTTTAAAAAGTTTGGTTTTTAGGATGTGTTTGGGTATAATAGAGGCAGCTTATGAACCAATAAAAATAACAATTGTTAGCGATAAATAGTAGAACAACGACAAAAGCATTTACTCGAACAGGTGTGCAACATGGCGTTAATGTTTTTTATATATTCTTGCGACAAAAAATAACAATGAGAAACAATGAATTTAGAATAAAACTGTAATTATTGTAACGAAAGAAAATGATGAAACGTTAATTTGGTTTTTTTTTTAATTTACTGGAATAAAGTCCCGTTACGTGGGCTTTGCGAAACAGGGACGAAACACTATGCATAACGTGCACTTTTTTGTCCCTCCCTGTCTCTGTCTCTCTGCCTCTCTCCCCGAACAAACGACCCACATACCAAGTCGGCTCGCGCAGCTCGGTCATAGCTCCAACGTAGCGTGTAAATCGAGACAAAGCCTACGACGCGCGCGACGGCAAGGCTGCACATCCGCGCGGTTAAAACTTTCGTAATACTAATCATCGTCTCCTTGTTGGCTCGCATACATCCTCATTTCACGACGACGCACACAAAGAAGCGCGCCAGAGCAGTTGACTTTCAAAGTTCGATATTACGTCGGCTCCCCGCGCACACGCGCGCCTGCACTTTGAAGGAGGCGGCGGAAGGTAATTCAAGCGGAATGCCAGAAAGTTGGCGTCGGAATGCGCCGCTTAATCGATTCCCGAGAAAAAAGAAGCCAAAGGCGCGCGCGACTGGATGGCTTGACGCGGGTAGTGTCGCTATCGCCGCTGCCGAATACACAATAAGTCGTGCGCTGAAAACTGAATATCGCTCGCGGCCTCGCGGCGGCAGCATTTCTTGCTGCCTCGTTTGAATTCGCGTTAATATCCCCGCGACAACAACGACGACGACGACGGCCACGACGTCGACGAGAACGAGAGCTTTTTGCGAGGCGAGCGTGCAGCAGCCGCGTTTTACCCGTGCCACGGCGGATTTCGCTGCGCTCGCGCTCTTGATTTTCGCGCCTTTTCGTGCACTGCATTCCCAGATATGCTAATAATTTGGCTCTCCTTTGCAGTTCGAGGCAATTTCGTCATCGAGTCAAGATTATACTTGCCAAGTTTTGCGCATAAAATTGCATTTTTTATTCAAAATCTGAAAGTTCATCGCGAAGTCGGAATGTTAAAACAAGCGAAAACACTTCCCATAGCACACTCGAGCCTTATAATTTTTTTAAAAACTGGTGGAATGAAGCATTCATTTTGCAAACGAGAAAATCTGGTTGTCAGGTTCGCGAGAGTCAACTGAAAAGCGAACGAGCAGGCAAATCTTTGGCGAATTTCAGGGACAAGCTCGTTACGCTCGTTGAATAGTTCTCCATCTCAGTAGCTGGGTGGGAAGAAAAAAGCGTCGAGTACCAAAGTAAAATATGAGCTTGGCAGTTAGAGCTCAAGTCAAATACGAAGGCAGATGCAGACAGAAAGGATTGCTTCAGTTTCACTCTCTTTTTCTCTTAGCCTCTCCCCGTTTCTCCGTCTCACTTTTCTAGCGGGCTTTTGTATCTTTGGCATCATCGCAAGAGTGAAAGAAGGAAAATAATCTCGGCAGATGGAAAACAAAGAATGGAAAACTGCCTCGCGAGCTTAGCCTACTCAAATAAATTTCATTTTCTTTTGCTTGTCGGGATTTCTCTTCCTCTAGTCTAGGTTTTTCTTCGCTCCAAGTAAAGTTATGAGATTTATTCGTCAGAGACAAATATCTCTTCAACCATATTAGGAGTACTCGTGTTTGAGAAGGACTGTGTGTTTGTTTTATTCGATCACACATTATTCTTCGTGATATTATACATGCACTTACATTTAAACTAGAACAAAAGCAATTTTTTATGAATCGATTGGTATAAATTCAAGTACATTCGCGGTAATGACGAAACGATAAGTTTTACCAGACTCACTAGCTGTCGATGGGTATGTACGTTTACATTTCCAGTAATATAATAGCTTTAATTTTTAACATACCGCTGTTGCGTTGCACCTATTATACTGGAGTCCGCGGGCAAGTTTGAGCAACGATCCCTCCACCTGCGATCACCATCTAAGTAATTAACTGTCCGCTTAGAACTGCAACGACGTGGATTAGTTTGGTTAGTTTGATGTCATAGCTCGCTTTAATAGCTAGCGAGCAACTTCATTTATCTGAGCAGTTCTCTATTGAAGCAAGTTCATCACAACTATTGTTGAAGGTAGAACGCGTGATGCTATATGTGATCTATCGACGACGAAATAATTACAATGGAAATTCTTTTCATTAAATTCTTTTTATATTATATTTTATCCACTTTAACGGTTTACTAATTGATTGGTTTCACATCTTCATGAATTGATTTTCATAAACGTTTAATATCGTCAGCATTCAACTTTTTGCAAGAAAAACGCGGATATTGGACTTGTTAGAGCAAACGCATCGGTAATGATCAAATCAGTTAGAAAGTTAAATGATTTTAAGGGATCGGCGCTATTCGAATGGAAGTTAATATGCAAAAAAACAGTGCTGAAATGGAAGAGAATTTACCGTGCGGCGATTGGAAGTCCCGATCGATGCAAATGGCATCCGCGCGCTGCCAATATTCGCGCATCATCTGAAATAGCTTTCGTAATTGGTGTGAAAGCCCCGCCCATCGCAGAAATGAGAATGAGTGATGTGATAAAAATTACCATCATCATTCGGAATGAAAAAGATTTGAATTCGCGAAGCATTCTGTAATCTGCGTGAAATTGAAATACTTACGATTGCAAGCATGGCGCGCTGTATTTGATGTTTTAATAGATCAGCAAAATCATGTTGGAAAGTATAATAATACACACCACACCACCCGCATGAAATCTATACGATATATCTTCTGGTTGGCGTGGATTGCGCGATTAACAAAGATAAAGGCTGAAAAGGAAAACGGCGAGAAGTGAAGAGACGAATGGTCGAAAGTGGCGAGGAAGAAAGAGAAACAGAGAAAAGTATAGGCGTTGCGCGAGAAAATGAATGAAAGTCGGCGTGCTCGCGGACTTTAAACGGATGCGCGAAAAGGAAAGGGAAGGTTGCACACACATGTGCGAGAGCTGGGAAGCGGATGCGTCGGCCGTATTCAACGGCACTGCTGCGTCGGCAATCTGCCAATTTATGGCTGCTGCTTCCATTTCCCGCTTGTCGTTCGCCTCATTGTACGAACCACCGTTGTTTTTTTTTCGCTATCGTTCTCCCTTATCGACAAGCTTCTATCACGACTCTTATCAAGTGGGCGAATTATTCACGCGATGCTTCGCTTCGGCTTTTCTTCATTTACTACGGAAGCTTTGATTTATTGATGAAAGCCAATTCCTGAAGATTTCTCTTTCGAGTTCTCGACACTGACAAGATTAGCAAAGTTATCGGACTGTTTTTCTTCATTTTCGATTTTACGAAGCGACGGATGATCACAAGTATTAATTTGATCTTGTAATCGAAGATAAAAACTTAAAAGCGTTTTCGTGTCAACTGATCTGAATGGGGCTTGTGAAGTTTTGGCAATAAATTTCCTAGGAAAAAAGACGTTATATCAGTTTTAGGCGGGAGTAAGTTATTTTAACTTGGATATATTTTCAAAAAATGGAAATTTCAGTACTGCCATTATTTTTAGTTTAATATTGTTTTTTCTTATTCGTTAGTGAGAATGCACATGAAAAATTCGTGACGATAAAAAAAAAAGACGTATTCTATTCATGTTCGTAATAAATAAGGATGAATGTTGCAACTGAAAAACTGAGCTCATCGTCATCGACTAACGGACTGACGAAATTGCCACTCCAGTTTTCCAATTTGCCAAAATTAATTGAAAGGCCGCGCGGTGGCACAGATAAAAAAAGAAGCTATAGCCAGGAATTGAAACTAACGGATTGCAAGAGCGCGCTAAAGACAAGCCACCGAATAAAGTCCAATAATTAAAGACGCGGGGGGAGCGAGCGAGGCAGTGGAGCAAACGGATGAGAATCCCGCTCTTGTGTGCTTTCAGTACGCGACGGGGCGAAGTCGCTTGCGGACCTCGTTAATATTAAATTTGCCCGTCGTTGAAAAGGGTCAGGAACGATGATGAGAGGACCAGCAACGCGTCCTTGTACCTCTTCGTGGCTAATTTCCTCGCTGAGCCTCTAAAGATCCCGACAGTCTAGCCCGCTAGATGAGGGTTCCAAAGCAAAAGTCCGCAGATGAGAGAACTTTCGTGTCCTCGATCTTCGGCCACGTAATGACGCCGCAGCAAATTCAAAAGACTGCGCTCTGCGGTTTCTTCGCAGTGCAGCGATCGAAGGCGCATGCCCTTATAGTTGCTCGCCAGCTCGACGTATGCCTTCGTGGATATAAAGAGCCCTGGACCAGCAGTTTTCTTATTTACGTTTTCTTTTTCTTCATCGAATGTTGTGGGCTTATTATGAAAGGCCTTCGTACTACGTATACTCATTATTTTTTGCTCATTTGGTTGCAATCTTCAAGTTTCTTTTGAAGCTTCGTACGAGAGTCTCGTTATATTTTTATGAAATGAAATTCATGCTCTAGATCATAATTTTGATTTTTTAAAACAATCTAGACACGTTGTAAGTTATATAGTCTTTCCAAGGGTGCTCGACGGAAAGAAAGTTGAATGATAGAACAAATTTATCAATCCATTGGTGGATTAGATATCTCAATAAACCGCTCGTTAATCCAACGGCTTGGGTGAAAAAATGAGGCTGTGTAACTCTTTGGCTTCGATGAATTGACGAACGAAATACGGAGCTCGGATTTCGAGAAGCTCTTGCTTGCTCGCTTTAATTAAGGAGGCATGTTGTTAGTGGCATGGTGATCAATAGCCCGAGTTCATCTAGTCCTTACCCATTTACCTGCTCGAAAGTGTAAGAGAGAGAGAGAGAGAGAGAGATTCCATCCTTTTTTATCTTCCAGAAAGCTTTCAGCCGCTGGTAATGTGTCTTGGGCCCTGAAAGTCCATCACCTTTCTAGCGTCTTTATTTTATCCTTAAAAGCATTTTCCAGCATGAATAGCGCAGATTTCTTACTCGATGTGAAATGAATTTTTAGAATATCTTAAAAAGAAGTCACTACATGTTTCTGAATAAAAATTTAAAAAACCATTACTTTATTGATATCAAACATTTAAAAAACCGGCTGAGATACTTCTTTTTATAAATTATTCCAAATTTTCAATAATATAGGATAGTCTCCGCTGTTCACCCAATCCATTGAGGTATGGAATAACAAAATTGCAGTTTCATAAAAGTCAACAGAACATTATTTCGAAAAATGTTAGAATGTGCAGCAGTAAAAACAAAAGTTATACAATTAAAATTACATACTCATATAATCCGAAACGTCGCTCAACTACACCAATAATAACAAGGATGAAACTAACACTGCAGTATTTCTGGATGTTTATCTCACACTCTCGCTTCCCACTAAACTACTACGACTGCTGTCGTTTTAATTGTTGGCGCGGCGTCAAAGCGCCACCATTCCAGCTAATAAATTCTATCGCTGCAAAGCTAGTTTACCGTGAAAATATTTTATATATGTATTTTATGTGAGTAAAGTTTCATCTCTCTCTCGCGCTCTTTCTCTCTCTCTTTCTTGTCTTATTGTATACGCACCATTAAATAAAACTCGCCTGCACGTGAATGCGTCGAAATATAAACTGAGCCCAGGAGATGCAGTGCAGTGCTGTATTTATGTATATGCTCGGCTGAGTTTCTTGATCGCCATCCAACCAAGCATAACTCAACCAGATATTCTATTTTCTAGAGTTGGCTTTTAATATTACTTTTTGCAGATTTGTCGAGTTGTAAAATTCTTACGAAGTGTTTCATTGAAAATGAAACAAGAGTACAAGCTTTTTTTTCTGTCGGGACTACTCGAGCGTCATAAATTACAAGCACCAAGCGAGTAAGAACGATTGCTTGAGAGTTCCATAAACATCTGGTTGGTCACTTGGAAATAAGAAGGGTAGCTACTGTAGCACAGTAGAACCGAAATATCGTTCCAAAATGAATAATTCAAAAATAACTTCGTAGAGCAATTGACGATAAATTCATATCATAACGCATTCATTGCATTATAGAGCTAAGATTTTCGAATAGAATAACTAATGACGATCAAATACGTAATACCGTGCCAAGCACACGCAGGTAAATACATACATCAGAGAAGCTTCTAGGCTACGTAGTTTGTCCGAGGTTCGTTAGGTTACGCTCGGAACAGTAGAGATTATCGCTCACAGTATAACGACACTTTAATTAGAAGCCGGATCTGTGGTCAATGTTCGAGAGAGAAAGAGGACAGAGAGAGAGAGAGAGAGAGAGAGAGAGAGAGAGAGAGAGAGAGAGAGAGAGCGAGAGAGAGAGAAGGAGGAAGGACGACAGTAAATGGACCGAGATCAAGAAAGCCTCTCACTCTCGAAGTACATACTCTCGTGCGAATATACGTACGAGCTATTGTGTCGAGATCGAGTCACTTTCTTTGGTCAATCGATTTGAAGCCCCTGAAACATTTTCCACATTTTTTTTAGTCATATCCAGTGGATAACGTAAAATCCTGATTTGAAAATTCCACTGAAACAATTAGCCATTGCGAGAGAGTTTAAAAAACGTGATTGAGGCTGTACTTTGAAAGAGCCGTTCAGCCGTACAGTATTCATGAAACACAGTTCTACAGAAGCCCTTCAACGGGTAATCTTTATGTAGGCACGACCCCTTTGGCTGTCAATGAGTGCACAAGCTTCGAACAGTTTCGGAACGTGGCTTTGTTCAGCTAACGTATAATGCAGAGAAAGAGCCATGGGAGCGAGGGAGAGGGAGAGAGAGAAACGCAAGTAAAGTGGGCCGATTTCCTAGTTTCACGACGTTTGTAGTCGAGCTCTCATATTTGCTCTCCCACTTCACTACAGTGCTTTGCCCGGAGAGCGAACGCCTGTCACACCTAAAATCGCAATTTCCCAATGACGATTTCGCAATTGAAGCTACTTGTACCAGACGCTTACAGTTTGCATTTCTTTGG
Organism: Phymastichus coffea; assembly: GCF_024137745.1. Lineage (NCBI taxonomy): Eukaryota > Metazoa > Arthropoda > Insecta > Hymenoptera > Eulophidae > Phymastichus > Phymastichus coffea. Next base: position 390,860 of record NW_026706916.1, read on the forward strand.
TATTTTAAATATTAAAAGATTTATAAATGCGTGAGTAGTATGTTAATCATAATACATTTGAAACACAAATAAATTGGTTATTCAAACTAATAATATCATTAAAGCTTTTCTTTCCTACATATGTCCTCAAGATCGAACATGTGCTTCACTGGAAAGGCAGCTCAAGAGTCGTAAATTTCGTCGTATCAATTCGTCACCGAAATATCGCTGCACGGCGCACTTTTATTAAAATTATAGCTAACACTTTTAGAATGGTTTATTATCGCGTCGAACGGATATTTTAGATGCGAGCTTGTTCGTAAAAAGCAAAGTTCTTACTGGGAATTTCCAAGCCGTACAATACATGGCGCAATAGTTACTTTATCAAATTGCCAATGTTTTATTATGCATTCTACGAATTTTCCGATGCTCTTGATGTAGAAATCGAGGAAAATTTTACGTTGGTATGGAATAGCCGAAAAAAGTAATCTCAACTTTAGACTTCTATTAATGATGTATAATCCATAGGTTACTCAAGGAACTTTGCACTTCGAAAACCCCGAGAAAACTCGTAGAATCTGTCAGTCTTCTGAACTCGCGGCAAACAGTAAGTTTCGAACGTAGAAAAGTGAAAACACGCTCTCTCTCTCTCTCTCTCTCTACCGAGAAAAATCTTACGGTAATTACACATTTCTGAGATAAAGTCGGAGTATAGCCATTAATCAAGTGATATAAAAGCCAGGGCGCCGATAGAAAACCGAGAGTTTCTTCGCGCGTTGGGCGAACATTTGTTAAGCATCCAGACGCGCTTTAAAAACCGCGTCATTTGTAACCGGCTGCAGACAAAAAGGGGCCTCCAGAAAAGAAAAAAAGCGCACCGGGTGAGAGAGGGGACGAGATTAATGCAAAAGTAGTCGCGCTGCGGCGAGCAAACGGTTCTAGCGCATTCTGACGCACGCTGCTGATGGATATAACGTTTATGTTTTCTCTCCCTCTCTCTCTCTGCGAGTGCTTCTTGTTCGGATACTGGATCTGGCCATGCTTTTATAAGGTTGTAAAACTTCTACTGTAGCTTGACAAAATCTGCTTTTTTTTGACAAAAGCAGCGCAGAAAGAAAAAATCTTTGCCAAAAGTTTATTCGGTTCAAAATACCGCGTACATTACGCGTAAATACAAGGTTTGGAGTGAAAATCTGGCGATAAAGTATTTTTTTAAGTATGAAATATTGTCACTTGTAAGTGTCTTGAAAAAAGATAACAATGCACAAATAAGTTCATTGCTTTCGCTGTCTCTTTGCACACCAATTAAAATAAAATAGAGTACTACAGGTTATGAGTGATTAACATGTTATAATGCTCAAGTTGATTCACTTTATAAGTTTATACAGAGGATACCAAGCGATTTTCATTATCTTAAAAGTTATAAAAAATAACCGAAGATAATCGAACCGGTTGTACTGCGGTATTAAATATTGAAGACAGTTTATTGATGTTCATATTGATGATAGATTATTTGTTAATAAAATTTCTGAGATAACAATGCTGCAGAATTGGGATTGGGAAATATTTTATAACAAAGTAGAATAATTTGATTAAATTACGTTATTAAATTTACTTTACCTTTCGTGTATTCGAAGAATCAATTAGTAGAAACACTGTAAATAGCTTATTTCAGTAACGTAAAAACGTAAATTATTACATACTGGAATAGATCATGAAGTGTATCTGCCGAAATAACCTTATTATACGATTTCTCGCGTATTATATTAATTCCGAGACTAGCTAAGAAATCACTTTACAGCTCATTACGTCGTCGACGTGTGCTATTAAACACACAATTAAACATTCGTCGAGTCGAGAAATCACTTGGCAAGAGGTGGGTGCAATTGATTTCCTGACAATTTCGAGCCAATTACTCACGAGCTTCGACGACGACGTCGACGACGACGACGAGGAATGGCTTTTCGACTTCCTCTCGTGCACTACGACTAGTACGACAACCAATTCATTTCCGGGATTCTCACCTGCGCATTTTCCAAGGAAACGAAGTGATGGGAACATTCAATCTGCAAGCTGCTGCTACTGGCACACCCGGCAAATCGTTCCGCTGGCGCATATACGAGTATACGAGTTTTCTTTCTATGCAATGCTAACATGATCTTTGGATGCCGCGTGTCGTTACGCGCCGAAGCGAATTATATTGATGATTATTTGATGTGCGTTATTTCAGAGCGTGTGATTTTTTTAATCTTCCGCAGGGTAAATTATAATTATGAAGATTTTTATGCAAATTGAAAAGTGTATTATGCAAATCGAAAAGCTTTTTGTCAGCGAATTTTGTACTTCAACTTGCTAAAACGATACAGAAAAATAATATCTTAGCGGACAATGACTCGTCGATATGAATAGTCTACGTGAAATTTTATTGATATCTGTATTTCAGTCTCAATATTCGTCAAGAGTAAGTAGATTTCGTTCGTGTAAAGTCTAAATTCACTTCATTCTTTGTCAAATTTTGAAGAAAATTGACTAGTTTGTATAATTTTCTATTAAGATATAGGTTTATAGTCGATCATATTATACATTCAGTTGTGTTTCCAACTCCTCAGATCATTAATTTCCTTCGTCGACTATTGATCAAGCAAAAAACGAATTACAGATATGTTGATCGCAGCGATCTTATTTGTCATCTACATGCACAAGTTTAGGTTTATCAAGTCACTCGTCCTGGAGAAATCAATCAACAAGTATACCTGAATGTATTTTCACGCACAACAAAAATCTAAGATAAAAAGGCTAATTTTTAAATACAGATAGACAGTGTCGTGAGCGATACCCGTTTAGTCGCGAGGCTTTCCCTTTCCTTATGTACACTATGCAGCCTCCGTTTCAAGTTCTTGAACAGTAGCAGCAGCCTCGAGGCGACGCCAGAGTACTGTAAGTAATAGCTGAATTAACATCTTAGCGTATATCCCAGGAGCGTCATCTGCTATTTACGCGAAAGGCGTTTCGCAAGCGCAAAACGTAGAGGGAGAAGGTGTCGTGATCGTCAGAGCCAGCTGCGAGTCTATGTGTCTGTATGCGCGCGTGTGTGCTGGCCTGACAGGCCAACGTTTATTTGCTATCTTCAAATGAAAACGAATGGCTTCAATTGTTGACTTTTGAAAGAATGCCGACTATGCTTTTAATTTAATTCTTTTATAGGAACACATTTATCACTTGAAAAAAAGTGCACTGATTTTTTTCGTTGAAAAAAACAATTGCTCGCGCAAATCTTTCAAGATTTCGTACCTGCTGCTACCGTCGAACATTTTTCGAAGCTGACTTTTCCCCGTATTACAGCGATGTAACGATGAAGACATACGCCGACTTACCGTTACTTTCATATTTATAAGTGCACCGCAATCTCCAAGCATGACGACGATGCTTCTATTCTGTTCAAAAAGAAAATACGCAATTTCTCTCTCTCTCTCTCTCTCTCTGCTTTACGACCCTCGACTGCTATCCCTCATATTTTTATATTTTTTTATGCACGGAATCTCCTGTCTAACGCAGTTTTGATAGAGAAGACAAATTTTTTCGGCACAAAAATACCGTTGAGTAATATTGAAAGAACTTGTAAGATTACTCGTCGATGGCATTCCTTCACGGAATCTTATACTTGTCGCGAACCTGATTGTAAGGACGAAACGAAACAATCGATGAAAGGCAGTGGCGTATTAGAGCTCGCGACCAAACGAATTAATTCGATGATCCAGGGGAATTGAATAAGACCGGTAGTGTCTTCGTGACTCGCAAGTCCTTTTCAAGTTTTTCCTTCTCTCTCTCTCTCTCTCATTTTTTTTCTTCGTCCACGACTTCCCGTCTACAGACGAGCAAGAGGAAAGGACAGAGAGTTCTGAGGCCTGCTTAATTGCGTTCTCTTTGACGCCCGACGCTTTGGAAATTCTTTGCATTCGTTTCTACAATTCTCTGCTCCCGTTTTAATGAAGCGCGAGCTGTGTTGCGACGCGATGCAGCCAATTGTGATTCTTCGAACTTTTCATTGCCAATAAATTAGCTGCAAGCATTGTCTTTCCGTTTAGATCTTTTCGCTTACATAACTTAATGTCACTCGTTATTTTAATAATGTTATTATTATTTAAAGTACCCCTGATTACATTGCCATTTATAATTTCGTAATTTAATTATTACCGATCTGATTTCTTGTCTATAACCAAGATAGACTACGAACTGTATTGAATTAATCCTTCATCTAATCTCTTATTTAACAACTCCAGCTAAATTTGACACCTCAAAATTAAGTACGGAGTCGTCAATCATATTTCAACGATCATTCTTGTCATTCGCATCTAAATTTAATTATAAAACACTATGAAAAATCTTATCATGGATCATGGAATAAAATAAGTATAATACAATGCGTTATATTTACATAAAATAAATCGAATTGCGATCATCTTTTTTAGTATACAAACCGGCCACTTTATCAGAACAAACCCGTACGTAATAAAGCGCAAGCTCGCGCGTCGAAATTCTGGAGGAGAGGGCCGTGAAAATAAGAGAAAGGCGGGTAACCGACGAAATATTGTATGCACGTAGAGAGGGTCGCGAGAGCGTCGTCGTTGCCGTCGCCGTCCCACTCCACTGGAAATTGGAGAAACTTGCAAGCGGTAAATTAGCCAAAGCAATAAAAATAAAATTCTTTCTCTCCTCAGAGAACAAAAAGGAGGGGATAGGGTGGCTTGCACTGCTTTTTTTCTCTCCCCTTCGCTTTATTAACCTTGCTATGTTCTCCTTCTTTTCACCTCTACCCATCCCCTCTCTCGCTCATTTTTTTTGCTCTACCGCTTTTCATTTTTTCTTCCATTTTTTTTCTTATTCTCGAGCTATTTCTCTTTCTCTCCCTCTCTCTCCCGCTGTCTTATTTTCTGCGGTGTTTCTCTTTTCCCTCAAGTTTGCGTTCTAGGGAATTTTAAAAAGCTTATTTTGGCTCCATTAGACCAATTAATTCATAAACGTTTTAGTATTTCTAAATTTATATGAATCACTTTTATTTAAAACATCAACTAATTCATATAAATGTTGTTCTTTCATAAAAATTTGTCTGAAAAATTATTCCCACTACTTTTACTATGGAAGGTCGCGAGAGAGGGGGAGGGGGAAGAGGGAGAAAGAAGAAAAAGAGAATCGAAGGGCAGTAACACGGAAAAGATAAAAATGTAATTTCTCGACTCAAAGCAAGGCATCGATCGAAAGCACCTGGCACTTGTACCAATGAATTTACCGATTACGCTAATAGGCTAGTACCCATGTACGTCGGAACTAAAAATATGAATGAAAGAGTAGGACGTTGCTGTGAAACTTGTTCCATAGAGGAACGCTCGGAGAAAATGATTTGTGCTAGGAATAAAATCACCTGATGTGTCCCGTCTCTGCAGATGCATTCGTCAAATTGAACATCGAGAAAAACCAATTTTTTCGCTATCGCGCATACGTGAATACGCAGCTAGCGATTGCATTTTTATCGGTGCAATACCACAGTTTGGAATGATATTTTAGCATGGAATGGTCTTTTATTCAAAAACTACAATTTGCTACTCGACCAATTACAATTTCTTTTTACTGTAATATAGCCGCAGTTGAAATGTAAAAACCGAAAGGAGATTGAAAAAAAGCTCCCCTGATAAGTAAAAAAGCCAATGAAGAAAGACGAAGCGGATATAGCCGCGGAAAGTAAGAGCGCGGCTTGATCTTGGCGCGCATGTGGTGCTTAACTACCCTGCTCTAAATGTAAATCCTGCGCAGACTATGGTGCACAGAGCCACACACTCGTAGCGGTCTTATCAGCTCGATGGGCTGTGGATCGTCTGGTCCGTGGAAAAGCATTAACCAAATTGTTTGCGTACGGCTTCCCAGCCTCTTTTCCTCTTTGCTCCTTTTATTCGCCGCAGGATGCATAAATTACGGAAGGCGCCAGGAAAAATCCATTGGAAGGAAAAATATAAAGCGGACAGAGAAGTTTGCCGGGATTAATTAGTGGTTCTCGAGAACTGCCTTGGCTTTTTTACGCCGTTGCTAGAGTGGGAAAATTCTTCTTCCTCGCATTGCCGATCTGTAGAGTGGTTATTGAAAAGGGCAAGGGTGATTGGCTCTCAATGTTTTCGTGGAAGCAGCTGTGAATTACGAGCATTCATTTGATAAAGTTTTCAATTGAACAGCGTGAAGCTTCGTAGAAATAGAAATAGAATAGAAATTTCGTAACGTAAAATTTAACAAATTTGTTTTTGTAACTACAGCGAAAATTAACTTTTCTACGGAGTGTACAGATCACTCAGTTCGCTTGAAAAAAACCCTGCTTTGACATTTTTCTTACGATAAACTCGCCTGAAAGTCGATAGAAAATCCATCAAATACATATCGTTTCTTCATCGATAGCGCTGAGTCATACATCAAATTTTTACCTTGGATGTAGCATCACGCTGTCGTATTTATGTCAACGATAATCACGTGTCATTTGGTCCGATATACGTTCAAGCGAATAACAAAGTTATGATCACATATATTCAACGTACATCTGACAATATCGTTAAGCTAAGATATTATTTGGTCGATTCCTTCAATAGAATTATTTTGTTAATCTTTGCGTATTTAACTTTCTTTGAGGAAAACGAAAATAGGATATACGGCAGGATAAAGGGTGATTTCTTTTTTCATATCAACGTCAAAGAGCGAATGTTCGAAACTTAACGCATATGAATAGACTAAAAACGAAAAATTGACATTTATTGAGTAAAAAATTTAAAAGGCGTTATTTTCTGAAATATTCTTTTGATTTGCAGTAGTATAAAAATTCTTATATCGTATATTATTTCAATATTTGTAAAAAAAATGAAGAACGATATATCTGTGGAACAGTTGATCTAGAAATAATGATTTTTTTAAGTAACAAATTTATTTCTAGAAATATATTTAGAGTTTGTTAAGTGACGAAATCAAATAAGTTCTACCATTTTTCAGTATCAACTATTTTGCAATAATGACGTTCATATTTTTTCAACTTTCGAACCACCTATATTATTTAATAAAATCTATTAAAAATAATAAAAGAAATAAATGTAAAGTATTTGTAGTGTAATAGTTGCGTCTAAGCATCGTTATGATATCGTTAATAAAACCATGTAAAATTTCATCAACAAGGAATAAACATGTAATCGACACTGCATCAAAGACGTGACGGCCGCAAAGATGCAAATACGTAGCATAAATGTCGAAGGCACTTGGCAATATCACGTCTCTAATTCGGGGACTAGTATGAGAGAGCGAGAGAGAGAGAGAGAGAGAGAGAGAGAGAGAGAGAGAGACGAGGACACTTAGCATCACAGATCGTAAGCTGTTCGTGTTGGCTCTGGTAAATGGACGGAGCGTCGAAGGTTATGAGGCTTGTTTGATGATTGCACTTCTACCATTAGTGATGATGTCAGGTGTTCCGCTAGCGATATACATGCAGTACTCGTTTGTTAGCTTTGAAAAACAAAAATACGATTTTTTCTCCTCAACCGGACGGAAAAGTGTGTTTAATTTATTATTCTTACTGGAATGTCTGATATTTTTTGTACAAACTTTGCCGGGAAAGATTTGTTTTCATTCCTTTTCAGGAAGCTTCAATCTTTATGAAGCGACGCTACAAACCTCTATTAAAAAATTCTTTATAACCGAGCTTGTCGTCCTGAAAGCAAAAAACTCTTGAGCGACCGTAAAAATCCTCGCTTTCGAATGATGCTTCAAAATTTTTTTTAAGTTGTTATTATTATTATTATTATTATTATTATTATTTTAATTATATATTTCGTTAGTACAATTCGTATAACCAAATAAAAATAAACCTTACTGCAATCCATTTAATAAATATAAATATAAAATATTCTAGATAGAAATTACAGCGAAAAAAAATTGTTAAAAATAATCATTTTCATAGAAAATAAAAAATATTTGTTGCATTTCCAATCATATCCAAGAATATATTCTATAGAAGCGATTTCCTTAATACGTTTCTTACATCTTTCTGGATATTCAATGTCTACCTTCTTTCAGGAGCAGCTACCATCGTTTGTGTCTTTTTTTTAATCTCTTCGCGCAGCTCATTCACTTGGCATCGTATCTTTTTCAGCTTTTTATACTTTCCAATGTGCCTTCACTCGTAAGACTTGAAATCTTAGAGGACTATATCATTTGACGTCTTTTCATTGAAAAAAAGTTCATGTTTATTTAACCAACTAATTAAAAATGACATGATCAATTCTATTCAATGGTTTTATTGATACTTACTTTTATAAATGTTTAAACTTTTAGGAGTAATTAAGACTCTTAGTAAGCTATGCAGTAAAGTGTTGAAGTTTAAATGAATCCTCAGCATTATTTGAAGAACATTGTTTTTGGCGTTGTAAATTAATCAACAAAATGCAAACTACAAATATCATCATTTATATAAGAGATGAAAGTAATGAGATCAGTGTTCGGAAAATTCACTGTTTATGTACTATCGAAGACGTTATCCAAACCTATTGCTGATTTTCAATCCACAAAAATCAAAATTTTAGAATATGAAAAAAATTTAAAAGCGAAGAACAAACATTGAGTTGTCTAGGAAAATATAGAGGGATGATTGGGCTGTAAAGGGCAAAGGATCAATTATTGAAATGGCAACGGTACTACGTAATTCTCAGTGACAAAGCACTTGGCATTAAAGTGGGGTGTTCGCGCGGGTAAATCAGCGCGCAACGAACTTATGCAGGCGGGCACTTTTAATTCGAAGCAATTACCTCGAACTGAGAGAGAGAGAGAGAGAGAGAGAGAGAGAGAGAGAGAGAGAGAGAGAGAGAGAGAGAGAACGTAAGAGGAGCAGAAAAAGGAAGCTTACGAGCCGATGATTAAAAAGGTTGAACTACGTGGTATTCTCGCGGAAGGTAAACGAGGAGAGAGCGAGAGCGAGCTTGGGGATAAGGTGTAGGTTAAGTGGTCTCCATTGTACTTTTAAACGGCTTCAACCCTCTGCGATTACTCAGCAATGACAAATGATTGTCCCGCGGTAGTAGACTGCTTTGCATCTCGCTCTTCTAGAAAGAGTTCCTAGCAATCCCCCCCTCCCCCTCTCTCTTCGTCGTCGTCTCTGAAACGATAACTATCTTTCTTGGCTTTGCTTTTTTTTCTTCTCCGACTCGCTCGTCTCACGCTCTTTTATTTCCTTCGCTTGCCCATCAGGAGCAAAGTAATCGCCGAGGATTGCTCCCCGCTACCTTGCGTCGGATTTATTAATTTTTTTTCTTAATAAAGAAAATTGTGTGAAAAACGAAATTTTTTTCCACATTCTGATTCTTGTCCGATAATTATTCTATTCTCAACAGAGAAAGAACACCAAATTTTCTTAATCCCATTAATTAAACTATTTTGTATGTAATTGTGAACTCTTTTATTTTTGCTATGCATTTACAATAAATAAGAGCACTAGTCGAAAATCAATACTTTCAGCGATAGCTAAAAAAATATTAATTGACTAACTGAAAATCATTTGAATTACAGATGATGAACTTTTCGATCGTGTTTGTTTCAATGCTGTGGTTGATATCAGTGACGTGGTATAATATTTTACATCACGCATATATAGTAATCTTTTTTTTGTTTAAATAGCTAGTACATTGATTTTTATAGAATAATTTGGATATTAATCGTAAAAAAAATATTTTTTTATAAAATTTAAACCTTTATACATGTATCGGGTAAAAATCTCTTCTAAATTTACATTGACTGCATTACAGTGACTATATTCCATGAGGAAGAAATGTACCATGATTTACCAGTAACTATAGTATTGAAATGCTCATTTTTCACTATGACTGTTTTATTTCTATCACAGTTAGTCGATAATATATACCATCAAACTTACAACATTCATAATACTTTTTCAACGTATCTATTTTAATTCTATAAATCTTCAAAAGTTCACAGTCGTAACTGCTTACACGAATATTTTTTATTCAAATTTTCATTTCGCGATAACATTTTCGCATTATAGCTATAACGCTTTACAGAGCATAACACTTTGATAGATCCACAAAATTAAATGGGAAATCTGGTTGTGCAAGATACTTACCTCAGAGCCATAATCATATTCGTATCAAACACATCGCTATAGCGACAATTCTTGTAGCACAACAAGTCATGATGTTCACGATATGTAGCACACATACACACGTAGATGTGGAGCATCGTAAACGACTAACGGTCAATCAAATACGACAATTAAGCGAACACATATGCAGGCACGCGTGGAATATACGTATATGTATGCTATGTGCGTGTCCCCTCGGAGCTTAGATATTCATGGATTCCATGCTAGTTTGTGCGTTATAGCGAGTATCAATTTTATGCCTCCGGAGAGGATGGCGGGGGCCCGTCTTATATCGTGCGCACACTTGGCTTTGCATGGAAATTCACTACTGGGAAATACAGATCGGAATGAATTCCTATCTTTCGATTCACTTTTATCATTCTTTTTTTTTCTTTTCGCTTTAGTATTCCTTGTCGAAAATGCTTTCGCACAATTGTGACGTAAACATCTTGGAATGTTAGGGCTCTTGCTATGCATAAGCATTATTTCACCTTCATTATTAACCGAGTAGAGAAGTCGGGCTACGCAAGCACAATATTGAGAATCTTCTTACTCGGTGCGGATTATTTAGATGGCTATTCGTCACCTAGCGAGGAGGATAACGAAAAATCTTGGTCCTTTGTCCATGGTCCGAATCTGAAAGGTTCTTTCTCTTTGGAAAAGTTGGAAGTTTAACGAGGGTAAAGTTTTACGGGCTCATCGTGGGGGGAGAAGCGGGTCATTTGAAAGTCAAACAACAAACTATGTCGAAAACATCCAGAAACGAGAGTCACGCGCGCGCGCGCGCAGAAACGACGACGGGTAAGCTCTTTTTCCTCTTCTGAAATTCTCTTGTGTTTAGTATTGCACTCCCTGAAATTGCTTGTCCTGGCCTCAAAATGCAGAATGTAAAATCACCGTTGCTCTCTCTGTACAAATAAACATGGTAAATCTCTCAAGCGCAGCAAAAATTAAAACGACGAAAGTCTTGTCGTACGAGAGGACAGTAAGAAAACAATAGTCCATTTCCTCGCAAATTCACTTTGTAGCCCTTTCATAAATCACTTACGTCAGAGCTCAAGCAAAGAGTTTCACCCGGGAGATTACGCGGAATCCCGTTTCTTTTCTTAGTCGACTCCTTAGTGTCGTCCTCTCGCATCCGAATCGAGTCTGCATGAAATCATACACACACGCACACACATACATTGGTCGACTTGGTCAAATAGCTCGGTCTGACGAGGGTTGTCGCATTTGGCCGCAGACGACGACGTCGACGATGCAAGCGGCTTGAATTTGTCGATTGCGGGATGGGGTGTCGCCGACAGCCAAAGGGCATTTTCGAGATACGCGAGCTTACCTCCCAAGGCGTCTTCGGTTATTTGTGCACTGGACTGCGAGTTTCTCTTGGGGAAGCGGTGTGTATTGGGAATTTCTATAACTCAAGAGAGTATTGAGAAAAGATGGAATCTACATAGCGTATGATAAATAGTTTTCATTGTATTTCTTCGAAGACACTATTTTTTCAATATTTTGACACTAATAAAAATGACATTAATTAATTGAAATCAAAGTCACACAATGTTAAACCCATTTCTTCCTAAATGCTCTTATATATCTTTGCTATCACCGAAGCCAAAAGGAAATAAGCACGTGATACATATCGATATATAAAATATGAAGGGATAGAAAAAGATGAAAGACGACGATAAAGACTTGCGCCACTTCATGCTCGTGGTATGCGCACCTTTGACAGGTTTCCCAAAGGGGATCAAGGATGCCTTTCGCATTTCTGGGCCCATCCTTTTCGGGCCATGCATATATACGTATCTCTTCTAGACTACCCTCTCTCTCTCTCTCTCTCTCTCTCTCTCTCTCTCTCTCTCTCTCTCTCTCTTTCTCTCTTTTTCTCAATAGCTTGCGAAGGAATCTACAGGACACGACGAAAAAGCTCCCACCCGGCAATGCAGATTCGTAAGCGCGTGAAATATTTCTACAGACTGAAGAACGAGAGACAGAGAGGCTTTGATCTGACTTTGGATCGTTTTATTGAGGGAACGCCTTTTACATTTTATTACTGGCATTCTAGAAATGAATTTCAAAAGGGAATATATGAGATAAAGACCGATTTTAACGAAAAGAAATGAATCAAAATTGCCAGATCAAAATTGTTATTATTTTTGTATTGATCGATGTCTGTATACGTATAATTTTATTTATCGAGTTATTGGCGATGCCCACTGTTTTGAAAATATTTATGGGTGTGAGTGTGTGTGTGTGTGTGTGCGTGTGTGTGTGTGTGTGATTAACTTAAGTTCTAATTATAAACTATGCGCACTAGTTCTGACAAACCAATTGCAAAAGAATAATTCTATCAGAAGAAACCATGAAAAAATCAAAAGATAAAAAATGACTTACGAATTCTTCGCTGAACAAAAATGATTGTAACCTAATTAAGATAATATCCAGTAGGCATCCTGAACATGGGTTCGTCGAAGTAATGTAGTATTTGCACATAATTGAGGAAGTAACTCGATCGAGCTCACCATTATCACGAATCGTCTAAACTACGTAACGAAAAGAGGACTTGAAAACACTGTCGGAGAAATAGAGCAAGGGAAAGAGAAAGAGAGCGAGAGAGAACGAAGATATCTTTATCCGTGCCTGTTAACCGCGAAATTCCAGTGGCTTCTCCAGTGCTCTCCGGCCCTGCAATAAGATTGAGATACGGATCGCGCCGTTAACTTAAATAAACTGCATCGCTAATGCTGCGAGACTCTCGCCCGCGATGGTATACATTCCGAAAATTTGCTAGTTTTCAAATTAAATAGGAACTTTTCGTTCGATGCTTTTCGTTGTCCGACTAAGCTATGCAATTAAGCATTTCTCTATCTTTCTCGTTGATGAGAGAATGGTTATTGTAAAAGGTATTTTGCTTTTGGTGCGCAAAGTCGTAATTGCTTTTTGATTGACTTTAGCCTTTATAAATAGAAAGCGCGATAGGAACGAACGACTTGGACTAATGACTTGGGAATAATGGCAATGAGAGTTTTATTGTCTTTGACTCTACGAAGATTGATTGATATACACTCGAAGTCGTTATGAAGTAGGAACAATTTTAGCGTTTCGTTGCGTACTTTCTCAATCACTTTAGGTTGGATGATTTGATTGTCTTAAGCTAAATATTCCGTATTTCGAACTTGTTTTCTCTCGTATCGGCAATGATATGATAACAGGAAATGAAGTTTATCAATCCGTCAACTTGAATAATTAAATAGAGCAATTTTTCAAATAAGTTATCAACAATTCATTGCACAATCAACGATTATTTCGATTACAGAAATTTTCTTGGAATACTGACAATTTAAGAGCACCAAGTTTAACAAAAATTTTTATTACATACATAGCAATTCGAAACTTGACGAAATAAATTAAATCATTTAATCAAACTCCATCTTGACTCTACTTGATAACGCTGCGTTTGAATTGCCAATACACGATAAAGTTAGTTAAATAAAGTCGGAGAATAAAGACAAACTTTTTTTAGAATGCATGGTCCATAGCGATAAACTGACGTTATACACCAATTACATTGAAGTTGCCTCGCTAGGAACTTTCCGCTTCGCCATAATAACTCTAAATATAGCATCCATGGATTACGCGCTCCCATCGCTGAGTTTAGTTGCTCGCACTGGCTAATGCGAAGCGTTTTCATCGGGCTTTTGCGCTGAGATTTAGTGGATGAATCGCCGAGTGGACGGAATTGCATTCGTGAAATCGATGTTTCCAGCAGTTTCAAGTACGATTGCGTTTTTATGGAAATTGATTGGCGTTTTATTTCTCCGTAACTCTATTGCGCTTTCTGAAATGAGTACCTAAGCCTTCTCACGTTGAAAATATTAAGCCTATTATAAGTGAACTCGACTGTCGAGCTTTCAAGGGCTTAACTGTGCGAATCAAAACAAATGTCGAAACTATTTTTGAGCGACGCTCTAATTCCACGTAAATTAGATGGAAATTCATTAGCATACCGCGCCAGATTTCCTCAAACTTCGACATTCATTTATTTTCCCAAAAAATCCATCATTACTGTTCGTGTGATTCAGAACATTTCAACAAGTTTTAATTGTAACATCAAAAGAGCCGAGGGCTTATTATGTAATATATAAAGGGCTTGAAAATTTTCTTACTCCAAAATAATTTCCAAACAACAAAATTAGTTTTCGCAACAAATTAATGTTTATGAATATTCGTGATTTATAGTAATAATTTTCGACTCGAAAATTTTTATTACGAATCATGAATGATCGTAAGGTATTTAAGATTTTCTTTCATAAAGTTAGTTTCCTTATGTTTCATTTCATATTGTATAATAACGATATTTTAAAGTAAAAATCTTCTTTCGCAGAGCACGATTCATGTTCGAGTCTGAGAGCTGATAGGGAGACTTTTTAAGTCAATATGAGCTTTATCTACATCATGGAAGTCGTGTGCGCAAATCCGTCATATTTATGAATATAAAAGTTATGCATCTTCGAATATTACATAGAAAACCTAGAACGTAATGAAAATTGAAAAAAATTAATAAATCTGTTGTAAAATTTCGAGGTTTTTATTAACTTGATAATATGAGTTCTCCCTTATTTTATTCAGTTAAGAATTATTCAATACCAGTAGTACAAAGTTACTTTAGTCAGACTTGGATATAATCGAACGAAATGTTTTAACGTGTAACAAATGTGATATGAGGTCAATTTAATATACAATATCGAGATATAACAAAAAACAGGAATTGTATAATTAATTTAAAAATACGGTATTTATCCTCCTTTCTCTTACCTTTCGGACTATTTATATTGACTTCAAGATCTTATATAATTGAAATATAAAATTGAACTATGAATCAATCTTTCGTCAAAGTCCAAAATTTTCAAAGGCACCGCAATGATATCAAAGAGGTACACATACAGGTAAAAGCAAACGATGAAGTGCTAAACTGGAAACGGACAACGTGATATGGAAGAAAGAGGGAGGGGGAAGTGGCTATACCAAGGTGTAACCAATGGCTTAATAACGCAGCAATACAGCTGCAAGGCTTGCACACGTGCAGTACGGGCGAACCTCGTGTGTCCAGGCAATATTGAAGCAATAATCCTGTCTCTCGCCTGGCGCGCCGCAGTAGTGCCGCTTCTTTTCCTTTCGTTTTCCACTTTCTATTTTCTTTCTACACTGAGAATTGCATTTCTTTTCGATTTGTTTCCAAGACCACCTTACGGGGTTATTCGCGCCTCGAGTTTGTTGAGGCGCTTTGAAGCTGTTGTCGTCCAGTAAACTGTACTCTAGGATTTAATATGAGGATTGGACGCCGATTCAAGCGTGAAAACTCAAAACTATCAAGACGTCAAGGATATTTTCAGCAACTCAATATTTTTCGAGTGCTTACTTCTTCTATTACTTTTTTATAACACGAAAGAAAATTTAAATAAATGAAATATCATGGTGAAGAATGACTAGCACACATTTCTGCTACTTACGCTGAACAAATCTTGTGATATCCTCCAACTCAATGCAACAATAAATCTTTTCTATAGTCCTTAAACTTTGACTTTGTAGAAATGAATGACAATCATTAGTAATTGCATAAGTACTTGTTATTACAGAGTTTTTTTATAAAATAAATCAAAAACGAATAAACACAAAAAAGTTATAGTTTCCTCGACTTTGGCTCCTCGTTACAACTTGGCATATTAAAATTAAAAACACGGCACGGAGCAAGCAGTTAAAAAACTTTCCTTAACTAAGCAGGCAAAAAAAGTTGAACTTTCCTTTTAGTCTACCTTTTCTGCCTTCTTTTCCCAAAGGAAAGAAACTAAAGTAGAAAAATAACATCATTAGTCGCAAAAGAAATTGTTATTCCGTCAACTTCGCAATAATTACCGTCCAAACTATTGAAAATGAAAAAAAATTATCCTAGATTTCGAAAACAAGAAAAGGGTATTAGGTCAAAGTACTGAAAAATTTATACAACGAGATTAAATCGTGGTAACATGCAAGTGTCAAAGAAGAAAAAGAAGAAGCTGCAGTTCAGTGGCTTTGGCATCGAGAGCAATTTATGGCTGAATTTAAGGTCGAATAAAGTCGCTAACCCGAGAGCTTGGGAATATAGGCTTTAATATACGCGGAGAGCAGCGAAGCCATGCATAAGATAGCACCTTGTATATACTTGTCTGATTTTTGGCCTGGTACAGGCTATTCCACCAACACCCCAATACGCGTTCCTTTCACCCTTGTACGCACGAGGTTTATCTTCCTCTTTCTTCGCTTTTTTTTTCTTGAGCTCACACTGGGAAATAAGTCCTGCGAGTGACAGATTTTCTCACTACTTGCTGCACTACTGCATATTTCTGCATTCTCACGTGTACGTGAGATATTTTTGCGATTTTATTCCGTATGAAATGTGGCGCTCTTGCAGCTGCTGTAGATCACGGAAAATATTTACCCCTCGTCAATTTCTAATTCTCTTTTTCTAAAAAAAAAAACCGATCTAAAACACGGTACAAACATTCATAATGAAATAACATTTATTTTCTGAAAAAAATTCCATTAGTAATGCAACGTTTAATCCAAGTCTTGATACAATTTAACTTTTTTCTAACATCAGGTAAGCGTTTACGTTGTGTACTACCTCGCGAAAGTGAGACGATTTAGAAGATGCTTATCTAAATTAAAGCTGTATTTCTGCGCGCAAATCGCAGGTGTACATCAAGATTTCAACTTACAAAAAATTTACAATTAATGCTATTCTTGAAAAATAACGAAAAACGAGCGTTTATATGAGAACATGAGCAATATTTAGGTGCGTACGAGCTGTTGGAACAGATTTTTGAGTTATATGCTCAATAATTTTCAATTAATATTTGAGAAGAATTATTTTGAGGTAAATACTTGTATTTCTTTTGAAAATTCATGAAATTGCGCATTTTTAATTGGAAATAATCATCTTCGAAATGCCGTGCGTCATGTATCGCAATCACATAGTACAAGCAGCATGAAAGAAAAATCAATTGAATTGTTTGAAAAATAAAAAAAGACGCTCATTACAAAGATAGTGCGAGTAAGAAAGAAGAGGAACAAGTCCGAAGACTGACTGGGCACAGCGTGGGCTCGGTACAATTGCAACGTAATTCAAAATCTCATTAAATGTGGCGCGTCGTGAAGTGCAATTTTTTGCTCATTATCCCTGGAAAAAAATCGTGCATACGTATATATAGACTTACATAGGGGTTTATGTAAGGAAGCGAAAAAAGTCGTCTCTGGTAATATCCCACGAGACAACACAGAGGCGGTCGTTTAAAACTCGACCTGCTTTGGGATGCTCGGTTGTATCATTCATACTTACGCCAAGGCTCTTTTAAATAATTTATGATGGCGAAATTCTCGGCAAGTTTCCATCTTCGCCTTTTTTGCTCTTCGCTTAACTTTCCTCGTGCTAGGGCAAATTTTTTTTCTTTTACTTTCTTTCGATATTTACGAGCGTAATTAGATTCAAGACGTTGCAGCTTCATGGCGCGCTCGTAAGAGCTCTTAATGTATACATGAGTGAAAAATGGTAAGCATTTCATGTTCCAATTGCGCTCTATTGTGAGACAAATCGAGCGGACGATAAGAAGAAAAAAGAACGAAAGAATGCCATAAACGACAGATTCCGAGGCGAAAAGTTGAGGTAACGGACTTTTCAGATCGCAGAGAAATACGAAGCAATTGGAGGAATGATTCTGCATTCCACTCGTGCACGCGTGCACACGCAGAAGGAGATCCTCGGTTGAAAAGCTATCATGTGTACAAGAAGCCATCGATGCGATGCCAAACGAAAGTCGGAGGCAGTAGGAAAACCGAAGGAGCAGCTTTCTTCGGCCAATTTGTAATATCGACCTGCCATGTGACGCCGAGAAACCATCTAATCGTACGTCTTTTCCCATGAATTTTATTTTTTTTTCAATAAGCATCTTCTTGCAGAAGTGATTTATCTAAATTGCTGTGTTCACAGACTGAAACAACTTTGCATGAATCGACGTTGCTCTCTTTCTCTCTCCCTCTCATTTTCTCAGACATACCGTGCATTGCCTTGGTACAAGTTTGCCGCATATGTTCCAGCATTGTTGCGGCTGCGGTGAACTCGTATAACAGAAAGGCTGAGAGAAGATATCTCTCTCGTGTACAGCATGTAAAAGCCCCGCGCGCTGAAAGAAGCGACGAGATTCGCTGTGAGCCGCGCTGGCGCATATAGCTATGCTGGATGCCTCGTAAAAGTTTTTATACAAATCGCTTTTTGGAAGAGCAGTGCAATCGATGGATGAGATTTTTGTTTGAATAGAGCTTTCGAATATCGACGTGCTTGTAATATTTGAAAAAAAAAATTATGTATGCGGGTAGAAAGCTTAGGAAATATTCGTAAGCCTCTTAGGGCAATAATTTATAAATAAGATAAATTTTATTTAGTTCCTTTATTTATTTTACATGGTTCTTTTATCGAACTATTATTCAAACCTAGCTAAGAAATCTCAATTGTAAATTATAATGCATAGCAATCGATGAATTCATAAGTATCACAACAACTTCTTCACTAAGTAGCTAGTAAGTACTTCAAATAATCTACACTTTATCGCATTAATTCAAAACAGGTTTCACCGACAACTCATAAATAAACTTGACTCGAGTGCAACTTCATTTTAGCCTTGTAAATTCGTCGCTGCGATGTTGATCAACGTGTGGAAGGTAAACTTTTGAAAAGGCTGATAATTGAAGAGGTTACGCTTAAATTAGTTAAAAAATAGTAAACTCGAAGATGGCGTGGTAACGACACGGACGTAGTATAGCGCGCACCCTCGAGTGAATTCACAGATGAGCTTAAAATAAACCTCTTCAAGTTACGCCCAACTGGAATCGACTTAGCATGATGCTATTCATGAACCTCCCTAAAACTCTTCCCCCGAAAACTTTGCTCTTGAAATTTTTTGTTGACAAAGAAAACACGTTCTTTTCTATTACGCTTGGCCTGTTGATACACGATACAGCTTCGAAAATCTTTGATGGGACAGAATTATTGGTTGAACTGAAGTTGGATAATTGGTTTATTTTAACTGATTTGTAAATAAAATTCATCGATTTGGAATCATGTAATGTTTAATTCATTATCTCCAATGTGTAAAAACTTTTACATCGCCCAGATGGATTGTCAGATTTATTATCAATCGATATTTTTTCATCGCTTTAGAATTTTAGTCATATGCGATCGAATACACTAATAAACTTATTATTAAATTATCTTCAATATGACAATACTCAAAGATATCAAAAGCCTTCAAGAAAATATAATTCAAAAATTCGTCTGAAGTTTATTGCCGTTGAAGTATTTTTACAAAATCTTAAAGCATTTGTATACACAAAAGTGTATATCTCAAAAAATATATTTTTTAGTTCGATTTCTAAAATAAATTCTACCTAAACAAAGAAAAATAATATCGATATATCTTAGGTAATATTTCAAATTAAAAAAAGAGCAGACCAGTTCACATCCCTACAATGCAAAATTAAAATTACGTTTCCGTCTGACCGAAGTCAGACTTTACTACTTGACCAAAGTCTCGCGTAACTGCGCATTACACAAACGAGTTAAATACGATTGTGTGCCCGCAAGACGACAAAGCTTTGCATTTTGTCTCCGTGAGAGCATGAATGCAAGGGTCGCACAAAAGAATTCGAAAATGAGATTCCTTGTGAAACGGACTAGTGAATGCGTGCCGTACTCATTGACTTCCCACCATTCTTGGATTATAACGGACGTTGTTGGAATATCCTCGTGCTACAAAAACTTATTAACGTGGATTATTCGTTGTTTACATAAAGTTGTTAAGTAATTTAAACGTAAACATATAAAAAATTTTCTGTATAATTTAGCTATTCAATTCGTCGTAGAAAAGTGTTTAAATCGCGTAGAGAACAATCAATATTCATAACGGTATACAATGATATTGGTATCTTAGTCATTTTGCTCATGAATTCAAGATAGCACTCTGGAATATTAATGACTATCGTCCTTTGCTAAGCGCTTCAAGCTAATTCATGGCAATCAGACACTCGAAGTGTCCAAAGTTCCAATGGCCTAAGGCAATAAGGGACTACACGACATCGCACTTGCCCGATTGTTAAGTGCTAAAGTTTTCGAGAGGATAAAAAAAGACAACTCACTCAAGTTGTTTGATCGATTGGAAAGTCTGATTACGATCGCTTTTACTATATCCATTCGATGTTATATCAAATGTATTTATATTTCATCGATTAAACATAAAAGTTGGATGTTCTCGCGATTCTAAATAAATGGAAGTAATGATGATAGAGTGCATTAGCCGCTAGAAAATTAAGTTTGTTCTGTCTAAAAAATTCACGAGCAGAAAGAAAATTGAATTTTAGCTCTCTCGAGTCGAGTGGCTTGGTTTAAAATTGGAAGTTGGGTTTTAAAGTCAATCGCACATAAGTCGTGCAAGTCAAAATTGATTTAAATGCATCTCTCAAGTTAGATTAGTTAGAGGATCCGATCCTAGAGAGTGAGAGAGAGACCCCGAAGTTAAACTTAAACTCGGCTTAAGCTTCGGGGGATTCCAGACGAATTTCACTTAAGCGACAACGTTGGATTTGTTTCCAAATTGATATTGAAATGCACTTTGAAACATTGTTACCTGGTAATTTCGGTGGGATCAGTGTTCTCTCGTAGAGATTTACACATACTAATATCAACGAAGACTTAATCTATTAGCGAACCGCTTCAGAAAATGACGAATAATCACGCGAGCGAATGATTATATTGAATACATTGACATATGTCAAAGGATTACTCTACAAAAATATCCTCATTTCAAGTGATAATTAAGCATATGACTGCGCGCTACAGTAACACGGCGTATACAAATAGTCGTGCGCAGCAGCTCGCTGATAAAGGCACTTTTAGCGATAAGCGAGGGTCGGTTCATTTTTCAACTTTATTACAATTCACTTGGGTAATAGGATTTGTCACTCAGCCAGAAGAGCTAGGCAGCAAAGAAAGAAAGTGAATGGGATTCGAAAGTCATTTTGCATCCGCTGCCTCTGCGTTTTATTGCGCTCTCGCAGCGAATAAGAAGTTGGCCCGGATTTCTACCGCTTTCTCGTGAGAGGGCGGTTTCACCTATAAAATTATAACCGCTGAAAGCCGAAACCATAACCGTTTCCAGATTGCGCTGGCAAATTCAACTTAATTAATTCTATGGTTTCCTTTGCGATCCTCTGCCCAGTTCATCGCTATATTTTACCTTCATTTCTAGTCTGCAAATTATTGTTCTGCCTATTACGAAAGTTGGCGAATGCTAAATAATAACGAAAGTAAAAGCGTCCTTTTATTACTCGCTGACTTAAAAACCATTTAAAATAAATACAATTACCATCGATTTTCATTCTTTGCCTCTCATAATTCGCAGTCCGTCGAAAAAATCCAATCAATCCTGGAACAACAAAGTAAAAAAAGCAGTGGCAGTAGCAGCGAACTGAGGTCGAAAATCGCGACCGCAAAAAGGGTGACGTACACGCCAGCGCTTTAGTGTGAATTTCATTTCATTGTCGCTGCACGACCGGAGGGAGAGAGAGTAAAAAAAGAAAAAAAGCGTCCACGTCTCTATTTTGCCGTCGAGGTGACCGCATACGTTGCCCCCCAGCCTGATATTGGTTTGTAGCCAAGCTGCAGAATATAATCGTCATGGCCTGCATCTTCTATTTTCTCTCTCTCCCTCGTGTACCAGCGAAAGCGTTTTAACTTGCTTTGCATTGTTGTCGTGCTTTAGTTTTTGTATCAGAACTTTTTATAACTTTTTAAAGTTTCATTGGTTGATTTATACTGATGGTAGTTTTGTATTCATGAGAGTGGAATAATTCAAACAGAGAAAATATAACCAATAGATGGCTGATTGTAAACTAAAAATGTGAACAATGAGATATGCTAAATTATAATTATATTATCTATTCGTGTTATCGTTTAGTCAATAAGTGCCTGAGTCATGCGCCTTACGTATCTCATGTTTCCAAACATTTTCCATAAAAGTCTATTCTTACCACAAAAAAATATTATATAAATAAAAGCTCTATCATCATTCAATTTGATTATTTCTCAATCATTTTCATTAAATTTTTTACCAAGAAATGACCATCAAAAAGATATTGTGCATTTGTACACACTAAAACAAAAGAAACAGGTGTGCATTTACGCGACGAGGCCAGCAGACTAACGCAAGAGCGAGTTGGATTTATAATTTCATGAATCGTCGTGTTTTGCCGTTGTAAGAGGAGAGAAAGGGAGGAGAGGGATACAACTTGCAGCTATTTCTCGTGCCCAACGAGCGGTTTAAGGCGCTGATGAAACAGGAGTAGCGTCAGCGCAATTTGCACTAAATCAACCGCGCAATTTTCGCTCACTACACGCATGGGTGTATGCGTGCACGTACTGCTTCATTTGCATTTTCTACGGCGGATTAACTGACATGTGAGTGTCAAGACTTTTATTTCCAATCTTTTCACGTAATCATTGAATCACAAAAGAATGATATGAGATGAGATTTAATTTACGAATTCAATTGGATAGCCTAGAAAATATTTTATTACAGAAAATAATATGTTTTATTTCGATTTTACTTTAATTTAAAAGAAAATCATTCCTTTTTTGGTTTTTGTAAAAAAAATCATTATTTAATGAAAATTTATGACTTCATTCGCGTAGCGAAAAAATATAATTTATAAGAAATTAATATTTTCTTCTTCCTTTTTATATGATAATACAATATTACAAGTTTATTCCTTAAAAAAGCTGTATCCGATATTTTCCTGAGCGTTAGACCAATGGAGAAATCGATAAGTCGTATCGATAGTTCGTAGTTATGTAATCCTTTCTTGGGTCGCTCGATAGCTTAAAATTCCACTATCTTTCGATTTATTAGTTATCGACGTAGACATTTTTCCATGATTTTAGTATTTTGTACTATATCTGTTATTCAATCCTCGATATATCATTTACCTTTAGTAAACAGTAGTTCGATAAATATTTTAGTAATTATCTGCAATTGTGTCATTCGTGTTTCAGTCGTTAAGAGTCGCACAACAACTCGTCATTTCAATACCGTTTCATTCGACTCTTAAAGCTCAACGGAATTTTCGAGCATTTCGTTGTGCTTTAGGATTTCGTTGATCCCATGGTTCCTTGTGATTTCTAAAGTTTTCATTAGTACAAACGGTTTTGAGCCAAAAATAAAAAAAGTAGAAAAAGAAAGACGGAGTATGTTTGAAACCAGCTGCCGGGCAAGCTCGTCCATTCTTAAATAAGTTCGAGTAAAGTCCTCTCCATCAAGCGAGAAGAAGAAGAAGAAGAAGAAAAAAAAGATTGCAGCGTTAGGTCAGGAGAGCAGCGTGCGAGAGTAAGGAACGCGAGACTGTAAAACTCGACTTAGGCTCGAGGGAGTTTCGGGCAAACATGTCGCGCCGTATACAAGTGGCAACAGCCGGAGCGCGTTAAAGCACCTCTGGCTAAGTGCGTCGCAGCCGCCACGCCGCTGCCACTTTACAGCTAACGCTAGCTCCTTCGGACGAGAGAGAGAGAGAGAGAGAGAGAGTTGCAGGGTTGAGACGACTTTCTTTGTGTGTATATGTATGTATGTGTGTAAATGCCGAGAGGTTTGTTTAGAAGCAGAGCTGGCTCTTGTTTATTTTGTTTATTTCTACGCTCAAGTTATTTTGCTTTTCTTCGAGTAAATTCTTGCCCATCCCTACATCCTGTTCAAATGCAAACTGCTCGTAACATGTAGATGGTCATTCAACCGTCTTTCCTTCCTCTTTTTTAACTTTACGGCTGACTGAAGCTGGAAGTGACTGCTGTTCGGTTGTGAAAAATTAAGTGGGACTGTGAACCCTTTACGGGCGATTAAAATGTAGTGTGCGGCGTGGTTTACAACTTTAGTAAAAGAAAAGAAGGAATGGTGTACTGCGGAAACTATTTGAGATTTATTCAATCTAGAGAATGGCTTCTCTTTTGGTTCCTTGTTGATTTTTTTTCTTGTAAATTTTTTCTTGTATAAGTATCGACACTTCGTGTTTCTATGGCTACGTGATACTCGGTAATTACAGAATCGAATGAATTTTTAATTGAATGAACAGACAATGTCATTCTTAGAAAAAAAAATGCTATTCATATTTATTAGTCTCAATCGATTAAGAGAAAAATAATGCGAATGCTCTTAACAAATTGAAAAGGCAAAGCGATAAACATCTCTCAGCCAAAAAAGCCAGAAAAGTCTCGCAGGAAGATTGCTCTGCCAATCCACTCTATCCGGCTGTACTCAACGCGGACAGTTTTGCGGTATCGGCGCTGATTTGGCCGGTGCATCGTGGAAACTTCGAGACTACCACGCGTGCACTGCGAAAGCGAGAGAGAGAGAAAGAGCAAGAGAAACTGCAGAGGCGCAGCCGCGCGTTATGTCGTAAACTTGACTAGGGATGGAGAGAGAAATCTCAAAGGCGAACTCCAGCGAACTCTGTTTTCCTCTGGCTTTCTCTCTCACTCTATCGGGATATATCTGGAGCGAACGGTCGAGGATAAGTGCCACGATTGAATGCACCTCGCTCGATTATTTAAGAGCGGCCAAAGTCTCTCCGTAGTTATCTGATGACAGGGATTTCTAACTGGTTTATGAATACGAAAAGATCAACGTTAGGTTAGTTAGGTTGGGTCCCAAAACATTTTTCAATTTGTTTAGTAAATAATTGATTACTCTCATCAGTTCAATTTTGCAATTTCTAATTTATTTATACTTTACTTGACAGTCAACGAAATTCAGGCTATTGATCCATCTACTTACTTATGCGAACATTCCTTGATTATGCTTTAAATTTACCTTCTGTTCTAACATCTGTATATCAACATTTGAATGGACGTTTGCTGCAGCATACTATTAACTTTTGTTTTTTCGAATGAAGCTGAGTAAAGTGCAAACTTGAACAAATGTCGATGAGTTATAAAGACACAAAATAAACCACGGCACAGCACGAAAGAAAACAAATACAATAGAAAAAGAGACAAGAGTAAAACGAGGAAAGCTGTACCGAAAAAAAGAAAAGCAAAGAATGAGAGAGAGAGAGAGAGAGAGAGAGAGAGAGAGAGAGAGGAGAGAGAGTCATCAATTACGGTCTGTCGAACGGGGAGAGTGTGCAGGATTTAAACTCTAAAAACAGACAATCACGGCGGGTGGCGGGTGCACTGGACGGAAAAAGTCTCCATCGAGTTCACGATAGTGTCGCGTTCATATCGCCCTGGTGGATCGTTGACTTACGAGTTCGCGAGCGTGACAAACTTTCCGTTTATTTTTGTTTTTTTTTGCTGCTGCTGCTATTCGACTAGAAAATCTCTCTTTCCTTTCCACTTTGTTGTTTATCAAATTGAACTTTGGTAAAAAAGCTACTGAGCAATCTACGATCATTGCAATAACAGTAAAGAGCATCTACTATAATGATAGTCAGGTCAATCGCATGCCTCGATTCTCTTTGATAGCTAGCTGCGTTAATGCATCATCACTGAATCGACCGCATGGCTAAAGTCAAAGGATCGTATAATGCCGTCCTCGGTAGCGCGAAATTATAATATCATGGAGCGAGGTAGAGGGGGGGGGGGGTGTCAGAAGCCACGCTAATCCAGCGGCAGCGACGCTGGCAAGTAATTTCGCACGCCGGTAATTTACGCAAACAGCGTTGGTCCGCGAAATCAACTCGTTTTACTCGCGGCTAATGTGGACTTTGCGCGTGCGACACGCTTGCTCTTATCGCGCGCATGGGAAGCCGGAGACGTGATATGCCGCAGCAGGATTTACAATCTTGCCTGGCGTGATTGAAATTAAAATTGCTTCTTAGAAAGTTCGTTTTGCGCGAGTATGAAAAGATCATGTAATACGGAATAATAAGATTTCAGTGATGTTGACTTTCTCGAACGTTGTGGGTGCAATTTATGTAAAGACAAGACATTAGAAACACTTATAGGACTCGTTCACCCGTGAATATGACCCAGTTTTCTCGACAAGTTTCTATAAGCTAATTTTTTTTATGGCATATCACTTTTTTACACTTAAGATAACATTAGAAACAAGTACTTAAAGCAGTTCCACATCATAGTACATTACGCTACTATGGGATATAGTAGGCAAATTCACACAATGCATGTTTATCTATTTCTACTTCCGTGTTACATATACTCGTTTTCTGCTCAATCCCATAAAAGGCTGATATTACCCCTTCGGCAGACGGCACAGGACCGCATTGACTGCTTAAAAATAAAATGCTTCGTGTGCACACGATACACCGTTTAGTGGAAAAGGCGCATCACGCATGCGCGAGGCACTTTACTCTCAAACCGTGCGGTTCCGTGCCTCGTGCTGAGAGGGCGCACAGTCGCCACTTTACGCGCAGCATGTGAAAAAATCATTTTTTCCAATTTATAAACCTCCTAATCATACGAAAAAATACTGTTTTTAACTGATGCGAAATAGTTTTTTTATAAAACTCGTTACAGCACTTGCTTCCGGCTCGTATCGTAAACTTTTCGTTTCGTCAAAAAAGTTTTTGCACGCCCGTTAAAAATAGCGCTAATAATTTTTCACAACCCAACCATCATATTTTCAATAGATGAAGTGAACAAATTGTATAGAAAAATAATGAGTTATTCAATAATTATAGTATTTTTTAATCTTGTACATTTAAAATATTTTTGCTTAGCAGGTTCACATACTATTTAGACGCTGTAAAAAAATATAGTCACTGAATAATAAATAAAAAAATATTATTTACTGAAAGAATCATCGTAGTTAACATTTACTTGAGGGATGGAAGGGATCGAGTATTTTGTACATATTGCGATAAGATAAAACAGACGTTATATCTGCAATTCCGGAATTTCTAATGTACAACACTATTATATTCATTCAAATATTTCTATTGCATACTTTTAAAATCAATCACTAATCGATTCAAAATCGCCTGGTAAAAATTCTTTTAAAACTATTGAAGCTATTACGTAAAATGATCGAGTAAATCTCTGGATAAAAATCATACTCTATATCTATACTAGCTTATTAACTTTTCGCAATACGAATAATAATATATTCTACAATTTACTATGCTTACATTAAATTTAATATAACTCAATTACTTATTGCTGGTTAGGAACGAGGTATGGATGAAGCATTTTGGTCTTATTTTGTTAATTTATTATAAGAAAGAATAAATTGAAGTTATTTTAAAGATTTTTCCGAAAATACTTCGGTACCAAAAACATACTCTTTTATAGAGCTCACTTTTATTTTTTATTTGAGTGTTATATGTACAATATTGAATTAAACTATCAGTTTAGTAAGATTCACCAGTATTTTAATAAAATCAACTTGAAAATGAAACATGAGATTTTATTTGAGAAAAGTTCAGTATTTTACATTCCCAGTTCAGGTAGTTGTGCTGAATAAAACTACACTGACGAATCATAATCAATAAAAATATGAATATATTTAAATAATTAAATTCATCTATCCAAAGAATATCGGCAGAGTTTTTGTTTTAATAAGAAAGTTTCCAGTAAAAATAGTTTAGGTAATTTAAAAAAAAAAACCGCCGAAAAATCTGAAAGTTTTGCTCTCTTGTACTCTTTCATCCAGTACAAGCTCCCCTGACTGTCGGGTGAATAACTATTGCAAGCAGTAGCTGCAGTAGGCGGCGATGAAAAGTGACAACTCCGTGAGTCTTTTCTACTATCTGGGAACGGATCTGGCATGCTGGCCCGTACGCGAGTGCGCCCACGGATATATCCCGCAGGTACATAATTTTCTTTCTCAATAGTCGCGGCGAAAAGCCCGTGCGCAGCTTGCAATATTGCCGTCTCTTCGACTTGGCATGTTGCCAACTCTTGCTAGCTAGCAGCGAGCCTGTACGTGTAAGGAACACCGAGGCCTTTTAATCTAGACCAACGTCTACCGCACAATGAGCGCAAGCGCAAGTCTGCCTGGCATGTATGTGTGATTTCGCACAACCAGGATACTTTTTTCTTCTTCTTTGGCTTTCAAAAGCCTTCGTCATTATTTACGTGGACGTTTTCCAAGGATGGATTACAAGCTGGATATCGCACAGTGCAAGTTAGATTTATACTTTTGTACCAAAATTGACGTCTAGTTGACACAACTTGAAAATATTTTGTTTAAGCAATCGCAATAAAATTATTCATAGGCAACAATTTGTACTAATATATACGATTGAGTCACTACCATATGTGATTCACTCCATCACCGCTGGAAGTTGCTGCATGACTTTGTATTCTGCTACAATTATTTCAATATATGTTTTATTAATATTGTGATTGTAGCTGGCAACAATAACCGCAACATCAATATAGCACCTTTCTACATTATCAGTCTTATATGATTTTAAATAGTAGCTATGCCTTTGTTAAATCAGATTTCAAATATTTTATGCTATTGAAATAACTATTCAAAGTATGTACAGGGTTCGAAAAAAAATATCAGTCTTATAGCAATCATTGAACAAAACCAACCACAAAGCATCGACCAGACTAGAGATTGCAATGGCTTTTGAAAGCCAAAGAAGCAGTCCCAATCAGTGCTTCAGTACGTCGTTGCTCGTCTCCGGCGGCGTCCGAACTATTGATGCAAAGGGGATGCGGATTCCGCAGCAAAGACGTTGATTTAAAGTACGCATCGCTTCGCCTCTCCTAAAGCCACCTCAGGCGGCCGCATCTGCATGCAAAGCAAAAGCGGGACTGACTTATCGCTGACAAATATACTATGTGCTGACATAAATATTTGCATGTGTGCATAAGTCGTAGAGCATCATAAATATGCCGGATTAAGTGCCGACTGTACATGTATATTTTCCTGAGATTTGCTTGCTTTTCACTCGGCGCTAATATAGCTGCGACACGGCATGGATTTAGGTTTACCTATGTGACACGACGGGACTTTAGATTTGTGAGAAATATGCTAACTGTGATAACTAAATAATCGTGCCGAGGGACTACTGGATTACTCTTTTGGAATACATATTACAAAGATATGTCGCAGCAATAAATTGTATTTTTCCAACTCACGAACACAATTAATTTATCATAGGATTTTGGCATGAATCGTTGTTGCGGATGGTGAGCGCATGATCAGGGTCCATGTACATGGCAGATGAATGCCAAAACTTGGGGAAACCCCATTCATTGTAGGTGCGTGCTACCCATTGAAAATGTAGACTCGTCAATGCTGTTGAGACTTCAAGCCCACTCAGCCTTTTAGTTTAGAGCCCCATATCTAGATTTATGACTCGCGCGCGGGAGAAATAATCGTAGTACGATAGGGAGGGAAAGAGAGCGGCTCCTCGTACACAAACTATCAGATGCGTAGGCCGAGAAAAAGTAGGTTTAGTAAAAAAGTAGATTAAGATTGCGCTGAGAAATTTAAGACCATGTACGTGATGCCTAGACCTCTTTTTTTATGCAAGTGTGCTGTAGTCGGCCTGTCATTCGCGTTTTCTAATGTTAGCAGCTCTCCTCCATGGCTTCGCTCGTTTGACGTGTCTGGCGGCCGTTAGGCAGATCCAGGGCCGTGCGCCACAGCTGAAGGAAACGCACGTGCCGTGTGATTTCTCGAGGCTGTCTCGACCACCGGCAGAAGGCCTAGACAGGTTACGATTCGGGATAACACAAGGATTGGATTGTTCCGAGATCGTTCGACGACCCGCGAGTGGGGTGGAGTTTGAGAAGAAAACGGAAAAGCAGCACGCGCCGATTAGGCCCTTCGGGCCCCGTCTACGATTTTGCCAGCAGAACGCCACAAAGCTTGACAATAGGAAAGGCAGAGAAACGACTTTAGTTCGACGGCAGCACTCATTAAAGGAAGTACTTTGTACTAGCGTGCGACTTACTTCGGCTTGTCTTTATTTTTTTGCGCTATTGCCACTGTGTCAGTGTAGATTGGTTCCAAATAATCACTTTGTAATATTTATTGTACTTCATCGATTTGATAAATATATACTGAATTCAATTGTTGCTTTAATTACCTATCTTCCTTACTTGCTCATCGCCCCCAACAATCGTTACACCAGTCTTGAAGCAGAAGATAACGTGGTGATGGATCTATGATTCTAGTTGAATTATTTTCTTTCGCCAGAATGGACACGTAGAAAATATATCATTTGTTGCTGTAGTCAAATATTACTTTAAAATTTAAGAGTCATGATTAAACAAATCATTACTGCAAAAATACAACTATAAGTATGAAACGACATGAACCTCAAGATAATTTATCAGTACTAAAGTAAATTTGCAAATCTCTAAGTTAGTTGATAAAGTTTCTAAATTGTAAAGTAATAAAAGAGGAATTTATAAGGTTTTTAATTAGCGACAGTTGAAATTACAGTTATTTTTTTTGTCGTAAGCAAGTTATTACTACTTATCATAAAATTATACGTTTTATAAGCCGAAAAACATTTGTAAACAAATAGCTATTTTTAAATAAAAAAATAAAATGCTTTAACATGACATCCATCATTTTTTTGTAAGGGGAAAACCATCGATATGAATGTTTGAATTTTTTGAAGTCGTCAGCGATCAATACCAGTCAGAGTGATTGCAGGCGGTCTAATTTTGAACTTAAGCTCGTGAGTGAAGAAGTTATCATAGTGGAAAAATATTCGCGTCGATAGTGTTGACAAATTATGTTTAGAAAAGCGTTGTTAGTATCGATAATTTGCTACCCGGGAAAGAGGACGGTGATGAAACGACAGCTCCTTATAGCGATGGCAGATTATACGCAATGATAATTGTGAGAAAGTTGTGGTCAATATATATTTAATAAAATTGTAGGCTATCATATTGAATAATTGATTTAAAAATTTAGCATATGAATAACATATTTTCGATAATTCCAAGTAAGTTTTAGTGTGAATAAGGAAAAAGTGCAATAATATTACATATATACATAATATCTCAGTTTTTTATATACTTAACAAATAAAATAACGAGCTGTTTAACAATCGTAATAATTCTATACTGTGAATTTTATAAATGATGAAAAGTTTCTGAAAAAGCTGCAATGCAATACTGATGGTGAAGTATTAACAAAAAGCAAGAATACCTATAAAGAAATTACTCGAGCAGAGAAACAATTTTTGAAAGAAAAAAAAAAGCTCAGTGGAAATAAAAGAGAAGGTCAAAACAGCACGAATTTGCTAATAAAATAATTTTAATTGTTTGGTTATTGTAAGTTATACCCGGCAAAATTTTATCCTTAAAAAGTTAGACTGAGGCAAATACTAAAGCGTTGTGTTTTATAACGTCTTATATGAAGAAGAACTGTCGTTAAAGCGAATCGGGAAGAAGCATCGAGACAGTAACTATTAATGGAATGTTGTGGAAGTTCGGTGAAAAGTAAAATTAATTAAATTATGATCAATTTATTTTCTTAAAAAATATTGAATAGTAAATTTCTATAAAAGATTAATTTTGACCGGGTCGAGTTTTTACTGGATTTAGCTATTCAAGCTTATTAATCATGTATAGAAGCCAGCTTATTAATGTTTATTAATAATGTATACATACAAAAAGTAAACTATCAACAGTAAGCTTTAGTAAAATATTGACTCATTCTAAATATAACGTAGCGATGACACGAGACAGAATCATCAGCCAACAATCCATTTACTAACTGTGGAAATGCGCTGGTATAATTAAGTAAAACTTTAATTGACGTCAAACCAACAGACAACTCTAAAGATTTAAAAAGCTTTAATAATGAAATCTATGGCACTAGGAGTACTAATCGAATAAGAAAATTCAAGGAGTAACCAAATCGATCAGCAACTCATGGCACGGAAAATAGATGAGCCTCGCCACCTGTAAGGAATATCATACGTGTAGTTCACCATTTAATAAATATTGATTTTAATAATTTGAAAACGGTTAGATATTTCAGCACATCTTCAGGTATCAAGTTGAAGCTTGCACTAGGAAAGTTAATCAATTTTCGAAAAAAATATTGATTAGTATTATTAGTATCACTGGCTGGATTCTATACAATGATAATGAATAATTGAAATAAAAAATCCATTTCAAATACTAATTGTTAATATTGTCAATATGTTACCTAAGTATTGACAAGGTATTGAAAAAATTTATGACGGAAATATATTGCGTATAATTGCTATATTCCGGTATAGCTTTGCAACTATTGTCAAGTCGTTAGGAAAATCTTTCAAAAATAAATATTGCCAATATATTAGCAATAAGCAATAAAACAATTTTATTTTGCGATTATTAGTAATATGTGGAGATAACGTCCAAGACAAATCTTGGTAATTGTATTTCAATTGCTATGTTCAATATGTTGCCAATATGTTGGCAATATTTTTTATCAATATCGCCGCAATATATTGCCAGTAGGATCTATTTTTGCAAAGATCAACAAAAAAAATTAGCTATAAGATTATATATATTCAAAGCAATTTATAAAGTTTTGTAGCCACTTAGAAATCATCCCCGGACAATTGGCCAATCCACCGTTACTCTCTACTTATCGCACAAGGGCGTGTACGTTCCACGAGTACAGCTCGCTATGGTTTCCGGTTAACCCCGTTGCGGTGCTACGCAGCGTCGCGATGAAAATCCGACCTCATGCTACTCGCCCGAAGGGAGGATGATCAGCAGCTTATACGCTCTGTATAGGTATGGCTGTAAGGCGCGCGTTCGATCTGATCTGGGCCAGTCTAAATAGGTTCAACCACTTTTTTATAAGAAAATTTTGGAACCACTTTTTTTACACCTAAATACGATTTATTTTCATCATACTTGGTAGATTTTTCGGACATATAAAAACAAACCTATCTACCAATTTTCAAGTCAACATGTCAATTTTTCCAAAAATAATAAACAATTAAATTATCTTATTTATTTTAAAGTAAATGTCTCGATAACCACTAAACCTATCGTGATTAACTTTTTCCTAAATACTCATAATAATGTTTCTTAGAAGAATGTAATTAGTGAAAACCAATTCATTTGTTAAGAACAATTTTATCAACTTTTTTATAAACATCATATAACTAAAAAAGTTAAAATTTTATCTTAAAACGTGTTCCTTGGCATTATTTCTCCTAAAAATAATAATAATAAAATGTGTAATCTGAAGATGATGTATGAATATAAGCAATAAACGAAGTCAAGTCACAGCGCGCCCGGTACGTTGGCGTTAGGCCGCTTACTCGGCAGCGAGCTCTGCTTTTATCTGCGAGGACCGATGACGTTTGCAGATAAAAATACATGATGTTTGCAGAAACTTTGTGGCAATTACTAACAGAAATTACGCATGTATAATTACGTTTTAAAAAGAAGCAACGTTTACAATTTCATACCATGAAGAATGCGATATTAATTTTGAATGAATGTGCAAAATGATCGCATTCCACCTACACGTTTAACATTTACAAATTCTTATAATAATTAATTTATTTTTATCTCATATTCTTATTGAAATAATGCATAATACTCAGATTTTCAAGGTTACTCTTTTCCCGTTCGTACAGTTCTAAAGAATTTGAAACAGTCTTTCTTTGTAAGCTAGCTCACCTAGCTAACCTTTTCAAAATACAACAAATGCCATCGCATGTACTCTTGCCATGGTAGCTTGCATAAAAATGCAATTCAGCATTTATTTGATATTTATTAAAATTATTAGCTAAGTGTATAAAATGAGTTTAATTTTCATATTGCATTGCAGCACCATCTAAAAAAAGTAATAATAATATTCTTTTTCCCTGGAAACCAACTCTTTATAAAATTTATAAATTTATCTTGAAATAATGCTAGTGCTGTGATATAATGCTATAAACTTTCAAAATCATCGCGAATATCATGCCATTCACTCTGTTATAAGTTGAAAACATATTCACAAACGTACTTTTTCTCTAGAATATGCAAATTAAATTTCATCTCGAGTAATGAAGTAAATCTATGGAAAGTCTGAATTGTACGCAATTTTCTCTTGTGATTGTCTAAAAAAATCTCTTTTACTTAAAACTGTAATAATAATGTATTCTGAAATTGTCAAGGTTAGCAATTCTTAATGTTTTTTAAAATCGTCCTTGCTGAATTCTCTTTCAACAAGCTTAAAATATCCACGATGATCCTATTGTTTTACTGGAATATTTTCAATTTCACATTTATTTAAAAAATCGCAAACTGAACAGTCTTCAATTGTTTGTTAATACTGCATTTCGTTTTAATTTATCGCTACTAGGAATAATTAATTTTCAAGAAACGCAACGACTCTAGCACCATTGAAATATCATAACAGTGAGTACAAATACAAACGTTCTAATTGCTACTTAATTTGGTAATAAAACCACAATATAATGGTCTAAGTAAACAAAGGTAATTTTTATATAAGCACATCCTTGTTAAAATAATTTAAATATTTCTTTAAGATTATAAAACAATAACAACAAAAATTTTGTTGTTGCTTTACTTCAGTTTCACCATGAAAGTCGATGATAGCAAAAGTAAAAAATTGGTCGAAATAATTTAGACTAGCCTATTTAATGCTTACGTGTACTACTTATGCTATCGCGTTTTTGAAGTTACAATTTTATGTCATCGTTATTTCAAGCATATTTAGACTGATTTTTTTTCTCGCTGTAAATTCTAGTAAATTGATAAAAACTTGAATTATTACGATACTCAAAAGTTAATGTAACGCACAAGAAAAATATTCTAGTGAAATTCAGTTACTTTGCATGAGTGCAAACTGCATAGTTGCACAGTCAACCAGCCAACCAATGAAGTAATAAAAAAATATCCCTGCGACTCCCTGGCAGTCGAGTAATTATATAAAATTCGTCGACGAATTAATGAAATGCAGCTGGGCTTACGAAGGAAGGAATAGAAGAAGGAAAAAAGCTATATCTCATTAATATTCTCTACCACAACTGTTAACCTACACGCGGCACTTTCATTTTTTTTTCTCTCGCGCGCAGTTGAAGCCTTTAATTACAGTGCAGTGAAGTGAAATTGCGGCTATCTCTCGCACACTCGAGCCTTCAATTTCCTCCATTGTTTCTCTGCAAAGCTTTAGCCACAAGATGCGACCATTCGTTCCTAACGAGTTGGCAACGCTATCGGCAGGCAGCTAGTAGTATAACGTTCGCCCCTACTCTGCGACGCACGTGTCCACTCGGACGTTAACGCCGATAGTGTGTACACTCTCTCTCTCCCCCTTCCTTTCTCTCTCTCTCTCTCTCTCTCTCTCTCTCGATTTCCGTGCTGAGTGTGGCCAATTTTAGCCGGCTGCGCGATAAACGAAACTTTTTTTTGTTGGTCGAGAGGACAATCGTCGGTTCCGGAGTTGGAATTGTTTCCTTTGATTGGGCTTTGATTTTGAGGACACCTGAACTTGAAGCTCAGATGTTACTATTTCCAAGTTTTATGATAGGAAAACTCTCAGTATCCTTTGTTTTTATTTTAGAACTGTTGTTGACATTTGCAATATATATATTTTTTAAACGATACATTCCTATTGCAGAAATTCTTTTTGAGATAAATGCCTTTATTTCTTATCCACAGGATTGCATGTCGCCCGGTGATGGCTTTCGATTGTTTTACTTTTGTCCCTGCTAGCAATTTCTGTCTCTTCTAGCGGAATTTATTCGAGTATTTTGTGACATTTTAATCTTCGCCCGCATAGCTCTTTTATGGCGTATAAAAGCATGCGGGTTAAAAGAACGTTGACACGTACATACTGCAGTCAAATATTAAATTCCAATCAAGTTTGGTTTAATGGGAATAAATTAAAAGAAAACGTACTTCCTCTGAATTCAAAAAAGATTTTCCCCGAAAAATAAGAGGAAAATAATAAAATAATAAAAAATATACAATATCAAGTAAATAAGTTATATAGTACTCGTACGCGATGAAACCTTCCTCTCTTCCCGATAAAAGCAAATAAGGAAAGGTAGCATACTGATTGAAATACACATAGGAATGACATAAGCCCAAGGATCGCCAGAAACCATAAACTAAAGTAGCTCTTTGGTAATATTTAGGGTGTCGGACCACACTGTCATGGTAGAAGCGGTGCCGGAAAAGTTTCCAGGGAGAGAAAACTTTAGCATTGTCGTCATATGGTCTCACACTGTATGATGGATAGATGCAGAAGGAATGCGAGGAACGCGTGAAGCCATATAAGCTCTGGTAATTTGTCACCTGCGCACTCTTGCGCATCGTATCATAAATAAAAATACTATGGAGTTTGTCCGTATTGGCTGTTGGACATTATTGCGCAAAGTTTATTGTGTGGATTAAAAATAAAAAATATTGGATCATTGATTATTATTTATTTATATTATTTATAAGTGTGCATAATCCCTAGATAGTACAATCAAACTTTGCAATCTACAGGACATCAGCCGTAAATACAGCGAACTAGCAAACATTTGAATGCGGTAAAATGAAAAAAAAATAGAAATTTCACAGCAGATATCAAAACTCAGAAAGGCAAAAATAATGCAAACGGCGAAGCAGCAGCACATATAGTAAACGTCCCAGGAGAATATTTTAGCGAGTGACTTTGATTTTTCCTCGGTGCGCTTCCCCCTATCAGTGCTCGTTTTCTTCCCATTCATCTCTGAGACGCTCGACCAGCCGTAAAATGGAAATATTAGGAAAAAAAAGAGAGAGAAAGAGAAAGCGAGAGGAATTGCAGTTAGAAACGAATATGACAATCACAGATCAGCTTATAACAGTTGACATTGATATCTCGAGGAGGAAAAACAATACAAGACTGGTTACACGTAAAATATGAAAATTTATAATTTACCTCACGTGTGAGAATTGTTTTTTCTCGATAATACAATTGATGGATACTTTTGCAATTTATCTACGTCTGAATTGCTCAAAAGCCAAAAAGAGAGAGATAGATAGAGAGAGAGAGAGCCTGATATTGTTGCCTTCCAGTTTTCACGAGCGATTGGGTTTTAAGCTTGCCTCGAAAGCTTTCTGAATAAGAGGAGAGAGAAAATGTCTCGCAAGGTTTTCGGAAAATCCCGTTTGCCGATACAGATCCAATTTGCCTTTATTGCTTGTAAACGCCATGTCGCTTAGAGCTTGCGTTGTATAGCTAAGAGTAAGAGAGTGAGAGAGAGAGAGAGAGAGAGAAAGCTGATTTTCATTTTTAGTAATCTTTTCTATTTGAGCGTCATGGAAGATTCGGGATATTGTCGTTGCTTTCAGTTTCGAAAGTTATTTTACTCTAAAAAAAGTTTTTTCCACTCTAGGGTCATTTTCTTCTTCAGTATATAACTCAAAATTTACGTGCCATAATTATATTTACAAACTAGGAATTTTGAAGTAGATTAGCAAATGCACTTGACCTCTGCCCGACCAAACTCGATATCGACTACTGAAAATGAATATCCTAGTAAAATAAATTATTTTATATCCACGATTAATATTTGTATCGAGAATAAAAAGCTGGAAAAGCAGTGATAGGTAAATCGACGTCCTTATCCAAGCGCTCACGCTGAAAAAAAAAAAAAAAAATGAAAAATATACGATGAAGCGGCAAGTATCGTGCAACACAGCACATCCACGTACTCTTTTTTACTCATACCTTAATCTTGCCAACCCGTCTTTCTATCATCAGGCGGAACGTGTAAAAAAAGGGCAAAATTCAATTTCCATACTCAGCCTCGCGAAGAGTAAGTGAGCTTCCCTCGCGCGCGCAAATATGTAAAAAGCTCGAACCTCCTCCCCTTCCTTCCTCAGCTGACATTGACAGATCGCGTGGACTTCCTATGTGCTCGACAAAATCATGAGCCAGAGAGAGGGAGGGACGAAGATTATTCTTTCTTCGATCGTACAGACTCGTTGTGCAACCAGTTATCCTGCAGGTCAGCAAAGGAATTGTACTTCAATATCACACGTATGCGTATTTCTTATAAATGTGCATATATACAGATGAGTCGAAGCATTTTTTTTAATAAAGATGAAAAGGTATTTATGGACTAATGGTATGAAAAATATGTCATAAAAATTGATTTATATTTCAGTACCCCAGCTCGTTAAACATTTTTATGAAAAATTTATTCTACCAAAAGAAAATCAATTGAACGGGTTAATATAATATTCCCCAATAACCATGCTTGAGTAAATAAAACTGATCACTAACCAACATCTGATAAAAGGAGGTAAAATTCCTTTATTTTTTTCTTGGTGGTATTAAAGTTTTGCAATTCATCTTGTCTCATACTTTACTCACGTAAATCTCAAGTTGAATAAAGTGTCCATGGGCTGTTTCTCTCATTTATAACTGAGGGAAACTCATTATAGAAACGACTGAGTTTATGCTTGACAAGTTGAAATAACGAGACGGCGCTATTCTAAGTTTATTGCTTGATTTCTCTCTTGCGTGGAAATGGAAAATACAAATTGCTTCTCGATCCAATGGCCTAGCTGTAATTCAAAGTTACACAATAGTAACAAAAAATTCATGATTCTATCGAATGTAGGATTTAATCAAAAACAAAATCTCATGACGTTTACGCCTCGACATTGCAGATAAATCAAAGCGGTCAAATGTACTCGAGAACTTGGTTTGACGCATACGCATTGCAAGGCCATTAATCGAGGCAAGGGGGCCACTGCAAACTTTCGGTCACACTGAGCTAACTGCCGTAAATCCCATAATGCCTCTCTCGTACATGCTGCGTCCAGTATATACACGAGCATTATCGCGCGTATCTTAATTTATGTAAGTAACGCGAGTGAATTAGAGGGTGAATAAAATGCAAAATGCATCCGACGTATTGGCAATCGTCAGCTTAAACAGTTGACGAGTCTGTTACGTGATGCCTGTGATCGCGGCAAGTCCATTAGCCTTTCACGGGTAATCGTCGTACGGTCATCAATCCGCGAGACCAGGCCAGCCTGGCGACGTACGTATATACTCTTCATGCATAATGCATCGAAATAACTGGATGTACGCTAATTATAACGCAGCGCAAACCGGGAGCGCCCCCGGCTAAGCAAGCCCCCAATCGTGACGTCGCAACGTGATACACACACCGACTTTGCTCACAATTAGCTCGAGGCGGCTGGTGCACACCACCCTCGACACCCCGATGTGACACTCGCGCTAATTAGAAAACTTGCAAACTCGTCGTCGAGCCATCTCCACAGCTACCCGCTCTGGATAAACGTTTAGTTTCACGCAGACACAGAAACCACGCGCAGGTATAGAGACGAAAAGTGCATTTCCATCCAAGCCCATTGCCATTATGCGAGGAGAAAATGAAGCTTTTCATTTCTAAGCAGTTGGATTTCGAGAACGAAATGAATTGCTCGGGGTGTGAGACGAAGCTAAGTGGGATGAGTACAAATGCAACGGTTTTTCTTCTTCCGAGTAAATGGAGCATTCTGAATTTATACGAGCTTGAGTTGCTTCTTTAGTGTCAAAGCATAATTGTAAGAGGTGTGTAGCACGGTATTTCGTTGGTTACAGTCTCCACTTTTATAATTGCTCTGTAAAATACTGTCAGCCGTTGATTACTCGACGTAGCCCAGTTTTATGCTATGAAAAGAAATGAAATAAATGCTTAATGAAATACATTTTATTTTTATTTCTTATATTTCCGTGCTTATATTACTAACTTGAACGAAAAATTTGTAAGATAATTCTTCCCTATCGAATATAACAAGAAGAACCAATTTTATAGTATCATTTTCTCCAAAAAGTGAAATAATTAAATTTAACAAGCTCCGTCTTTGAGGCTCGAAGAGGTCTATGAATTTGCTTTTACGACGAAAAATTTCCATTAACATCCGTATAATCCAGAAAGAATATTTTTTCTAATACTGGAATAGAGTTGAAGATCAATATGAAAAGACGCGTCGACGCTTTTTCCCTTCCCTGCATCTACATTTCATGCAGGTGAAGG
Organism: Phymastichus coffea; assembly: GCF_024137745.1. Classification (NCBI taxonomy): domain Eukaryota; kingdom Metazoa; phylum Arthropoda; class Insecta; order Hymenoptera; family Eulophidae; genus Phymastichus; species Phymastichus coffea. Next base: position 431,067 of record NW_026706916.1, read on the forward strand.
AAATCTTATTACTTTGTCGAGGCGCCACGGAGCAAAAATTTCCATTTTTACGTAAGGTCTTTTTCGACCCGTCAAAGGTGAGATGTGAAAAATCACGTTTCCACTTTGACAGAAAGGGCTAACTTTTCTTCTTTTTTTTCACTCCGTCGGAATTGCTAAACCGAATTGCAGCTGTGTAAGCGAACCAAACGAAATAATCTTTTATTAATCTTGAACTTGAAATCTAAATGTTATTTAGATATTTCTTAAATATTGCGGTATATATAAACTTTTCGCTTTCTTTCTATCGAATGCATGATTGCTTTACTAATTAATTGATTATATTACAGTAAAGTGCATTTTGCAATACATTAACATGATTAATTTAATTTGTCGTTAAAGATGGAACAATCAAAAGTTAAGTTAAAGAGTCAGAAAATTAAGCTGCAAAGTGATTCCTTTAAATTGCTCTTCTCAGTTGCTAACAACTTTACATAATGATGTAGGCAGCTGTTGACCATAAATGCAACCAAATGTTGGTATTCAACAATAAAACTTGAGAAACTAAAGTCACAATAAACGCTTCGAGCTTCCATTTCAGAACTCACATTATTTCCGTCATTCGCACCAACATCCCACGACAAATGAAGAAACATCTCCGTCGATCATTTCTCTAAAACGAATCAGAGAAGAAGAAGCCAAATTGTTCATTAATCCAAGTTTTGCAGCGGTGAGCAGCTGCGACAGTAATGGTCCAAGTTTCGCGGTCGTCGAGGCTGCTTGCACACATCTATCGTCTGCGGGAGGGTAGAGGTGCGCCGCGCGTTGCCTGCTCTGATTGCGCTTGCAGAGCCGCTGCCGCGCGCCTCGCGGTCATTAAAATTACGCGTCTGTTAAATGTTCTCGCGAGTCTGGCTTTTACCGCGCCCGCACGCTTGTGATTTATACTTAAAATTCAACCCGCAGTTGAACAGCTCGCAACGCGCTCTCTTCTTTAAAAGCTTTCCCTTTGGCAAGAATTACAGCCGCGAGCGCAATCTTGTCCACACCTCGTGTATGTAGACAAAAGCGAATGGACGTCAATTCGCAAAACAAATACTTGACGATAAAACAGAAAAATACGCCACAGCTGTATGACACTTTGTAGAAAGCCAAAAGTACCGTACTCGTTGGCAGTGCGCGGAAAACAACACCAGCAATATGGTAATAGCCAGCAAATAGGGAGAAAAGAACACAATGGGTTTTAAGCTGAACTAACGCTAAAAGCTTGCGGCTTAAAAAAACATTCCGACTCGCGCGCGTGGAATTAAGGCGCTCGCGTCTTTTTAAATAGACACTTTCCGTGTATAGGAGCAAGTAGTTGTCTGCGTTTATATACGTTTTTTCGTTTTCGCGCAGTCAACAGTTTGAAGGATCTGCGCATTCCGGGTATGATAAAGAGCGAGACAACGAACAAGGGCTAATTTTCTGCACTGGAATTACAGCGGAAGGTAAAACGGAAAGATAATTATTTTTCTTTTTGTCACTTCCAATATCTATAAACTACGAGAAAGGAGAAAAATAGGAAGAGAACGATGTGGAAGCACTTCTTCGTATAGCCACAAGGCGAACGAGTCTTTTTCCACGCGCGAATGCCGTGACAGAAACCGATAAGCCGAAGGCGAGAGGGGCAGTAGAGAGAGAGTGAAAAAGGAGTCGGCATCATAGGAGACTATTTCATGCCCGGGGAAATGCCATGTAGGTCGTTCACTCGGTGTCTATTTCGCGCCTTTTCTCTATTTTTACACCTACCTTCAGCTGTTACACTAGCGTTATTATTATTATTATTTTCGTACCTTTGTGGTCACGAGTCTACCATTGATCATCGGCGATCTTTGATGCGAAATGTCCTCGTGTTTTTTTTCATGTTTCCTGGGGTGACAAATTTCTATAATATTTATTATTACAAGGGATCAATCGAAACATAAATATTAAATATCTAAGCATAAATAGAAGCTCAATCGGTTGGAGGCAATCGTATTCAGGAATTTTATTTGACAGACGATTGATTGACTGCAGGCAATCACGTCGATCGGCGCATTTGCGCGATCAGCTTTGCGCCTGTAACCATCATCGAACAGATTATTTTTATCTATTATGTACCGATTTAACCGAAGAGTTAAGCATTTTCGTCGATGATTAATATGAAAAAAACTCTAACATGGTATTTTTTACGTATTTTGGCTTTGTATTTCCAATTTACAAGGTTATATAACCGTTTATTAATTATTAAAAGTTTGATTATTCCAAGAATGAGCAACCGCTTTACCGAGAAGGTTGCGGCATTCGTGCATAGGACTAATGATACTTAATTTATTCTTTAACACATAATGAACACAGAAATTTTGCAACAATCGTAGAAATATTAGTGTCCTTAAACACGTTGAATGAATTCATGTTTTATGACGACTAGTTTTAATATTGAATATTTTAAAAGTATAAATTTAAAAATGACGCAAATTAGCAATTAAAATAATACATATAATAATAATAATAATAATAATAATACATCACTAATCTCGATACCTTCCAGAACTCGGTGAGTGTATTACCACGGTAAGCGTAATAATAGTCATTTTCGAAAATATTATAATGTGTTTATATGAAGATATTATAATCTGTTTAATTTACCTTTACTTAGAACTTCACTTATATATAGTCAATTTAGATTATCAAAAATATTTGCAGTATACTTGTTTATTTAAAAATATATTATATTTTCACGGAGAGAAATGACATTGAAAATCATACGTGCCATCATTAATGTTTATTTAGTTAATTTTTTAAGGTTCTAATGATTCTTTTTGTAATTTCTAAAAGTCCAAATAATAGCTAAAAAATAAGAACTCATTTGGCGCACGTACAGGATTCATCATCGATTGAGGAAAATATTACAGACATTCAAACAACACTGCGAAATCACGAGAATTTTTTTGTTAGTGCATTTGCGATATAATTGTTTTGTGATTCAACATTTTTTTTTCTATATTCAAAATTGAACGTATTGGTCATGTAATAGTAAACCATTTGGCTTGCATTACTTACGAAAGTTGTAACTTTCGTTTGAATAGTTGAGCTATTTAAACGAATTATTAATGGCAAATGGACGACTACGTTCCTAGTTCTCTATTTTCAAATTAAAAATGAGAATATTAACATATATTTCTGTATTTTAACATTTATAATTTTGTTCGTATCCTTGAGTATTTTCTCTTATATTTATAGACCATTTTAATTAATCAATGTTGTAAAATTAACTATACTTAGAAATTACGTATGATATTACGGAAATATAAGAAAAATAAACATTTAAATATTTCGATTTTAGGGGGTGTCCGTCCTACTCGGGACTGTCTTACGCGGTACAGAATTACTTTTAATGACGTAAATAATGTAAAAAAGAAATACTCACAAGTTTAGACTCGATGCTATCGCTGCGTACATCGCACACATATTGATATTCTCATCGTTATAATGTAAAGATGTATAAACCTGTACATTGTAATAATATTCGCTATGACCGATACCAAAATAATAGACTACGTCCATCTTACCCGGAGTGTCTGTCTTGCACGGGTCTCCCCTATTCGCGTGATGTCGGTAGCCTGTAAACACAATAGCGAAAGAAGACCTGTAACGGTGGCCATGACGTCATGACGTGTACACATTTTCTGTTTGAGTTAGTATCCGTCTATTGCAAACATTTTTTCTTATGATAATCCCCCAACATAAACCATATCCTCTTTTCTCGTAAACTTCACTTCATTTCTCTCTCTCTCTCTCTCTCTCTCTCTCTCTCTCTCTCTCTCTCTCTCTCTCTCTCTCTTTCTCTGTCTATCTTTGTTGACGCTAGTATATATTTCAATAAACGTACGCGTGGATGTTTCTATATTTTTTATAACACTGCAAACGCAGGAAAAACTACTTTGCGCGTTGTATGAGAAAAAGACTTATTGGGAAACGTATATGGGGAGAAAGAGGCACACACATAGTTTCACGGTGGTTTTACTGCAACGACGTTGACGATTGCAATGGGAATTATAAAAGTTCGCTGGAATTGATTCGATTTCATTGTCTCGCGTTCGGATGTATATAGAAATCGACTTGATTTACTTTTGCTTTGAGAGAGGGTGGAGGGATTGCTAGAAAATTGCTTTCGTTTTCCATTAGCGTGAAATCTCGGACGTAAACAAGAATTCAATATAACGATGTGGGAGTCCCATTCGCACGAACCGTTTTATTGAGAAATATTTCTCGCGAAAAAAAAGAAGAGACCAAACAAAGAAGCGAAAGTTGATGACTCGTAAATCTTTCGTTTTTTCTCTATGGAGCAAATGATTAAGAAGACATTATGCGGAAGACAGTGGACCCTATGTTCCCTGTGAGATAGCAAGGAAGATGAATGACCCTCATCCCAACGACGCGCGGCGTTCCTCTGATTTCAGAACGACTTTTTCCAACAATATACGAGGGAGCGACTCAGCTATGTGCTACCTTCCTAGCTAGCTGAGTGATATGCAATACTTTGACTGATGGCCGATAGGAACGATGGTTTCTTGCCGTTTGGATCGAAATTTTCGAAAGCGAGGTTGTGCGAGTAAACGACAAAATGAACAGCTGATGATAAATGAAAGAAAATAAATAGACGAGCGTTAAATTGATATTATTAGAACATAAGTTCGTTGAACAAGTGAGACATGTTGTAGTTATCTCGGTAAAAGTTCAATTGATAAAAAATGCAGTTGTATGCGAGAAATCCATTAATTGTAGCTCACGCAATAGAAACACAAAGTTGTCGCAAAGAAGGAAAAAAAAGAAGCCGTAAAATAGAAGAAATTCCGATAAAAAATCATCGAATTCAAACCAGCCAAGTTGTACATGCTCACATCGTTTCGCTGGCCATTTCGCGTCGTCGTCGACGTCGTAATGTGTATCGGCGAAATGCCAATCCTTCCGAGGTGTACACTTACAAGTGCTCTGTAGTATAGGGGTGAGAGATGCCACCTTCCATTATTTTTGCCGGTTGGTGGTATGAGCGCGATCAAGTGTGGCTTTTCATCTATACGATATCGCTCGTGCACAGACGGGAAGGATTCGGTCTGTTTCAACCGCGATATCGAGTTTACTCAAGTATTGCTCATCTTCTCGTGTGTTTATGAATCGATTGTTCAACCGATTGTGCGGCTTTATCTGAAATTGTTTCAAGACTTTGTTCTTTTATCGCGGATATTGGGGGTTGGTTAAATGATATATATCACATCTTTAATAGGGTTTGAAATACATATTTAATTGATTGAATCGGTCGTACCGCTACTCGCGACTTCTCGTTATTGATCTATTATTATGAAAAAGTAATTTAACCTCATTTGTTTAATTTAATTAAAATTTTATGTTGCTCAGAATTAAAAAAAAAATTTATTATAGCATATGAATTAAAATCAATCAATAGTACGTTGCATTACTATGAACGAATATCAAACATCCTTCCCACCGGAAATGGTGTTGGACTGAAAGAAATAAGAATTTAATTATATCGCCTGGATCAATACATTTGAACAAATACGAAAGTTGTTAGTGTTATTGTTATTGTTACTTCAAAAACTACGTTCGTTTCGAATGGTGCAGAGGTACACTAGGTATCGGTATGCATTAGTTTTGGTCCCCAATGAAAAGCATGCAACTAACATTCCCACCACTTTGCAAAGCTGCGGGAGAAGAATTTGTCTCGTAAAATATCTCACGAAAATCCAATGAATCCAATATTTCAAATAAAAACACTTTATAGCCAGTGAAAATTCCGGCCGGTGATGCGTCGCTGCAACCGCGCTACGCGAGTCGAATCATGCAAATCGTCATGGGATGGCGACCATTAAACGAGCGAACGGTATTCAAAAATGCGCGGCACGAGCGTCATAAAATATTCCGGTTATCCATAGAGACACGCGCGCTCAACTCACGGATCAATTTAATGAGTCGCGTGCAATTGTTTGCATGCCGCGCATACACCTCGATGTATCGCGCACATATAATGAGAAGCCTTGCGACGACTGAAAAATCCTATGGCTCAGTTACATTCATGCTTGTTAATTGCACGTATTATTGGGGAAAAATGAAAAACGACAGCATTATGATTTATTACATTTGAAAAAATCTTATTATTGATAGACGAAAAATAAAATAAACATATCGACGTAATAAGGAAGAAGGCAGGAAATGGACAAAAATCAGACCGACGAACGGACTAATTTTCTGAGAATTTTTGAGTTACTTCTTTTCAAATCGAGCAGGAGGTCAATCACACCTTGAAGACGCACTTTCAGTTGAGCATGCATATGGTTCTTAGATATATATATTGGCTAACATTATAATAGAGTTATATTATGATTTCAAATCTAATGATAAATAAAAAGAATAATCTGCTATTTCTAAGACATATTTATTTTCGACGATTAAATCCAAACGATTAAATCCACTATAGCAGGTAAATTTTTTGATATCTATATCACGTATAATGAAGTTTTTATGAACATAGTGCTGTAAGACAACATGACGAGTACTTCAAAAAGGAGTTATATAGATTGAAACGGGAATTAAAACTATAGACGCCATATTAAGTTTTATACTATTTATAATTAATTTTTAACTGGATACAAAATATAGTTAAATCAAATAAATCATTCCTACAGCCGTCTTTATTTGATCTCATTATTTTATGCCTCTAAACTGCCTTCCGAAATCTTCACGTGTAGAATTCGACGCAGCGGTGAGATTCAAGTTACTCCGTTGGACGTTTGTTAATACGGTATTAGTTATACGATATATAATAAAAATCAATTTACCAACCCAAAGCAGTGCCTGCGACTAAGTAGTCATATTCAGTGATAATTATAGCAAATTTAAAGTGGCAAAAGCTTCATTGTTCAACTATATGAAAATCATCGGTAAGGAAATGAATATACAGCTAAATGTGTCGAGCGATTAGATGCTGATCAATCTTGTATGGTCATTCCAGCTGGGAACATGTGCAATTAGGTTAAACGGCAAATTTTTAATTGACGATGCATATAGGTCAATTAAAATTTTAATTTCTGACAAAATCATTTCCATTAAAAATTATCCCCTTTCGTAACGCCCCTGAATTATCTTCTTTGCCTATTTCAGCGCCACGGATAGGCAAAACTCGCAGCGTGTATCGCCCCATAACAATGGAAACTCGAGCGCAATCTAACTCGCGGAATTAGCGAGCGTTGCGCGCGCGCGCTCGTAACAGTTTGCTAAAACGAGTTTCGATAAAGTTTGTGCGCACGGAAAATCGGCTCCCCCCTCCTTTCGTCCGATGCCTTTGGATAAATTGACTGAGCAATGCGCACGCTTGGCGTCCAATTATGTGCGTACGTCGTCGGAAGGCGTGCAAGGATAATGGAATACGAGAAACAATCTTATATTTTAGGCGACCGAATGTACCTCTTCTGTTTTTAATTCTAAAAAAAAAGTTAACGGGATTTGCTTGAGTTCGTGATAAATATAAACCGAGTAACGCTGGTTTTTATAGCTTTTTATGAAATTTTGGTTTGTGAATTAACTATTTTCATCGAATAAAACGTTCCATGAAAATAGGTTGTATCTTTCAATAAATAAGTCCTCGTATACCGTATTACACATAAAAAAATAAGCCTTTTAAAATGTACTCTTAAGGAACTAAATGAATTTTCCATTTTCTGAAATTTAGTGCTCAATACTGTGAAGCAAATTTGCTAGTTGTTGAAAGACGTGCGAAAACTAACGATAATAAATGTAAGAAGAAGATTTCAATTATTTATTTGCACTTTATTCGAACTATTGTGTACATTATTACCTCCAATATTCTATGTAGAAATACTATATTTTTGCGATACTCTTTTTATTCTATTGATAAATTGAAAAAGTTTAGGTCAAGCTCACTCCTAATATTATTGCATACGTTCAGTCTTCGCGTGCGATGCTCGTACAACTAAGTGTAATATATATAATATAATATATAAGATATAAGTATATCGTAACTGCATATGTACAGCATAATTTTTTGCTTACAATTTTTATATTCCTTTTAATTAATTATATTTCGTTAGATATAAAATAATACTTTTATTTTAAAAAATAGGAGATTCTCGAAATGGCTTCAATATTGTAATTTTTAGAGAATCTTAAGATTTTTTAAAATAAAAATAACAACAAAACATTGATAATTTTCGTATGATCTTTATTTTCAGTTGAAAATATTTATTTGTAGAATTTTTGAGTGAGCATTGATACTAAATTCCAGTAAAATTGATAAGGACTTTTATTTCCTTATGTGGCGAGATAACTTTAGTATTCTTGAACGATATTTTTCCATTCTTTTGGCTATGCGAGAAGCATGTTATCGTTTTCTGCATACATTTATTAATTTGTATTAAAAAATATCTTTAAAAAATTCTAAATGTTTTTGCTGTTTACAATTGTACATAAATATATATACGATGACTGCTAAATTACCCTTAATCCGATTATTAGAATAGAGTTTTTGGAGCTTTTAAAATCTTCTTCCTTTATTCAATATAAGTATGAGTTAGTGTTTAAGATGTAATTTAACTTTTAAAATCTTCTATAAAATTTCTCGATCGATCTTCTATAAAAGTTTCTTATTGTATTTCAACGTCACACTTAACAAGATGTAATATGAAAAAATACAGCAAATAATAACGATATCACTTTTCGAAATGAATCACTTGGAGTAGTGAAGCCAGTTCGATTGATACCGTAACCAATTGACTTGAAGACGGCGCGGCGCAGGCGTCTGTCTGCCAGTATACCTCTAAATTAGCTGAAACACTCTCGACGAAGCGAAGCCTCAAAATTGCAACGCCGTAATTAACGAGCCATTGCGGCATAACACGGCCAGCCGGTTCTCAATTACGCTGATGTATAACACATTCCACGTGCTTTGCAGAGTGAGAATTCATCTTCGTCTAGAATCGTGCGAGAGGTTACAGTCACTTTCGGGGCACATTGTGCGAATACATCAAGTCGACGCGCTCTCGCGCGAAATATCTGTAAGATCTACGACTTTGCGGCCGATGATGAAGTACTTTTACAATAGCTGCCTGATCGAATGATCCGCCTTTGCATTGAAAGAGATACATGGCTATGCATTCCTTATTCTTTATCGTTGAACAAGTGCTTGACATTCAATTGGATATCCAGTGTACAGCTAAAAGATAACTGTTATCTGAATTTAAAGAGAAACTGCATTCTTTTAAACAGTTCATCTAATAATTAATTTAATAAAGTAAATAATGTACTTCAAGCAAAATATTTTTGTAAATTAAATCGAGTGAATATTTAATCAAATAATTTCTATTATATAAACAGTTTCATAAAAATCAGAGACGTCATTTGGTAGTAGCTCTAAGCTACGAACGATAGCTCGCTAATCTATTTGTAAATGAAAGTTTCGAGATAGTATACAGTTAAGCAAATAAATGTTTCTAAATTTTAAATTATTTCCAACAGAATAGAACTATTTTTAATAGAAAAACATACACACAAATTAATGACGAAACAAACTTGGCAAATCCTTAATGAAATCGTATGCGAAGAATTATATTTCTTTGCTGTATTACCCTAAAATATCAATTAATTCATAGCAGATACGCCTTAATCTCCAATTTCCGCAGGCCAAACAAAACGAGCGTCATTGTTCAAATTCTCGCGGTAATCCTTACAACCATAAACTAATTGCCAGGCAAAGTTGCGCTAATCTATAACCACAGGCACCACCGTAAACAATGCACCGCAGCCGAAATTTTGTAAACTCGATATTCGCCTCCCTCCCTTTCACTGATCTCTTTTCTCTCGTGTTGACTAGCGCTTGAACTGAGTCTCAACGTCTTTCTCATGTCAACCAAAACATGCAGAAGTCTCACTGTGCTCGCAGCATCCTTAAAGCCAGGAAAGCTGCGGTCTCTGACCTATAAACACTGGGCGCATGCACAAGACAAGCGTATTATTTATGCGGCCGAAAGGCGAGAAACAGAACTTTCCTGCAACTGTGGGAAAACTTGCGTGACGATAGAGGGAGGGAAAGAACGCTCGCAGCAAAGCGGAAATTTATGGATTTTGTTTTGGGACGACGACGACGTGGACGAGGACGACTTTTGATTTACCGCATGGATGCGCTCGAGCGCTAATATCGCGATCAGTCTGGACGAGACGCGCGGAATTATATAGATACTGAAGCCTGAATCGAGTTGGATTTGACTATGATGCGAGTTTTACGCGTTCCATTTGATCGACGATCGTTTTTACAAGAGTAGCTTTGAACACTGTAATAGAACGGATGACATTAGAGAATGACGCGTGCGCTTGAATCTTATTTTGCCCCTGACTATCATATCTGTAGACATTACACGTTTAACTTTTAGAAAAATTTTCTACTATGTAGCTTCATAAACCTAGGGTCAACGGCGATCCCTCATCCGTGATCGCGTCACCCTAAATGATGTAGTAAAAATTATGTTTATGTTATCAATATAGTATGATTATTGAAAATTAGTCTCTACAATACATTCTAAATATCGATTAATCAATTTTACTTAAAAACAAGAATTAATCTTCTATCGTTTAACTAATATAAATAATACGAAAGAATCGTAATATATACGTATGTATCGACTCGTACATTGATAATCTGACGTTGGATTTTCGCGATAAGAGTTCAGCTTACAGTAAATTCCCTATACACGATGTCAATCCAATGGAATAATCCAGTAAACTTCGACATATCGATCACACATACATACGTAGAGAGAGAGAGAGAGAGAGAGAGAGAGAGTGCGAGAGAGAGAGAGAGAGAGAGAGAGAGATAGTTCTCAAACAACGAAACATCCACAGCCTCAGGAGATACATGGTTCCGTTCGATGTTTCGGATTAGTCGTCATTCGAGTCAAAGGCCTGATTAAGCCGTAGTTGAATAACGCAATATATCTTAGCGGTTTACAAATAAAGCCACTGCGTGCGCATGCGTTCACATGCATATACAGGGGGATATGCAAGACAGCCTTAAAAGCGATTATCTAATTAGCTGCATTGTGCGCTAAATTGTATTGCTCAAACTTTTTTCTTTCTTTTTTGCATGTATGTTTTATTCATGGGTTATTCACCTTACGTGTAATCCAATACTTCAGATTTACTATTGTAATAACGCACGATGGTTATTTATTACTATTTAAAAATAACTGGTGGACTTTCAAAGAAACGCACTTCAATAGCTGAAAAACGTGATAAGAACCAAATTTGCTTATTCACTAACTTTTTCAATAATTATTACATTGCGTTTGAAGTTCATAAATAAAAGATAATTTTTTTTAATTTTTGGTTTAAATGTTTCTTATAGGTTCTATTACTAAATTCTATTCTGGAAAAATAAATACATAATAACTAGCAGCGCAACCGCCATATCTTGAAATTTCAAAAGGAAATAATCCTAGAAATTCCTGGTTAACTTTAGAAAAATGCCATTAGTTCGTACAGTTCGACTAATCAGAGTTCAATAGCCCATGCGATACGCTCGATCGACTCGCCAAAGGATCTTCCTCCTCCGTTGTAGGTGATGGTTGGTTGGGAGGAGAGAAAAGAGAGGAGGGAAGCAGCAGCAATCAGTGGGAATCCCGCGACAAATGCGGACGTTCATAAACTTCCGCGGGAGCTTAATCGATCCGTGCGCTTAATGACTCGAGCACTCGGAAAAGAACAGCCAGACAGTGTCGTTAATTAAATGGCACTTAGCCCTTCTGCTCGGCTATCGTTGCTATGTACACACGGGGATTTTGTCGATGGTCAGTTTGACCGTGTGTAAGTTTCTCTCTCTATCTCTCTCTTTCTTGGCCGAATCGTCAATTTCGTTTTGATGTTTTGTCGAACTCCTATTTTGGAAAACAGAGGATGGTGAATAATATGATGAAAGGAAATTGAATTTCCAGATTGATGCTTTCTTTATGTCTTTATACGCAATAATGCCGATATTATCCAACATTTTTACCGTTTATTTCATATCTTTGCATGTCAATTGCATCGTAAATATGATACTTACTCTTGATAATCATTCGATTTGTTTTATTGTCCAATACCAGACGTTTCTCATGAAAGTTGTGATAAAAGTAATCTTACGTTTTTACGAGAAGAAAAGATGAAATGAATATCCGCTCTAAAGTTTTCGTTCACCGAAAAAAAAACTTATCAATATTTTAGGGTTGGATTTTATATCTTTTCTGAAAAGCAATCTACAAACCTCAACTAAAACAAAAAGAAAAAGAAGCTAAACCGAAACCTACAATGCTTAAACATATGATAATTTCATATTCGATTGTTCGGATTTCACCATAAACTGTAGGTCCAGTTATGATACGTGTTAAACTTTATCCTCCTCCACCATTTAAAAAAATGATCGGGGAGGTGAGTCTGCATATTCATGACTATAGGAAACCAAACTAATACGTAGAGGTACTTAGTTTACCTCTGCAGCGTTCCACGTGGACGTAGTTCTTGAAGTAACAACAATAACAATAACAATATTTTTGCTGTATTTGAATATTTTGGCTTGAGATAAAAGACTTAACTACGCCAAATTTGATATGAAAATATTTTTTGTTAGATGTTTTCAAAAAGGTTAAAAAAAATCGTTTTGATGATTTTTACATTGTTCGATATCTTCTCTTTGCAAAATGACTCGAGATGAAGTAACATGTTTTTCTTGAGTTCATCAGCATAACAAAAATATGAAAAAATGGACATTTTGGATCATTATTGGTATATATCTTGAAATGATGGTTCAAATACATGATCTTACACAAAGCTACTGTGTAGATTGATTTCCAGCTGGTACGAATATCAAAATATTATCAAGTACTTTCTTTAGTGAAAAATTTTTAAGGGGTATATTTATAAGAAATATTTGTATTTCGTTGTTCTCAACTTAAGAAAATTCCAAATCATTAACAGACATCGCGAAATTTTCATAATTATTCAAAAATAAATAAATAAATAAAAGAAATGTTCTTAGGTACGACCTTAAAAAAACACGTTACCAAAGCATCAAGCCAATTTGGCTGGACTATAATATTACAGAGACGGCCATGCACCTCCGCAGGGAGAGACATTGTCCTTTCGCAAACACGATGCGTGTGCACTCGGGTGCTAGAGGTGGCTCGAGTGCAGGCGCTAACGGCCTTCGGCGTTGACTTACCTCATGCACAATTCCGGCCAAGTGTTACATTGTATGCGAAAAGTCAAACGCGCTGTATAGTGTTAGAGGGCAAAAGTGGGTTCAAGTTTTGCTTAAGAGATACGAGCCGAGCGGCACTAGTATAGTTTTCGTGCATATATAAAAATAGCGAACACACATTTAACAAATCAAAGAAAATAAGAATATTATTTATGTAGTTAAATTTTATAAAATTATTGAACCGATTATTTAACGTTATCGGATTTGTAATTTTAAAATAATTAAACATACGCAGTGACTTAGCGCTGAATGGCATGACATCATTGATTTACTGTATATATTATTGATTAGTGAGCTTGTAACGGTCATGAAGGACTGAATAGGAGTTGCATGAAAGGATGCAGCACTTTGAGTTTTGTTGGTTCGTATACTAGATTTATTTCTGGGATGAAAATTTCTCAAAATACGTACTCAACGCAGCCACACAATAAAATACGGAATGCAAATTTAAACGTGATCGAATTAACACTGCGCGATGCGTTTTCAGTTAGGTTTATGCTAATAAAGACATAGAGCGCGCATGATCATAAATTACTTATCTTGGAGACCAATGACGCCAAGTACTTAGAGTCTTTTGTATCTCATTTTATTGAATTACAATTTTCTTTGTAACTAGAAATGTGACTGACGATGTCTTGTTTGAACACTTTAAAAAGACGATGTTCACAGACAAAATGTATAGACGACTCAGATATTTTTTACTGTATATATTATGATTATTTGATTTTTATTGGTAAATAGTTCAAATATTTCGATCTATCCTACCTGAAAACATATAATATTTTAATATAGCAGGATTATCTAAATTTATATAACATGAGTGAATATTTTTTTAATAAAAAGGGCAACATTATTTAGAAATTTACCATACGCATATAGCTTTGAAAAAAGTTTGTCTGATTCCATTGTGATAATTAGAATTTTTCTGGAATGGCACAAATTATAAACCCTCAGAGTCCATATCAATCCGAATTCTCTACCGATTAAGCATTTAGTAGGTTCTATGAACACTTCCGTTAGCTCTTTTCATACTCTCTTCGCTTACCAATGCCAAGGCTTCCCATGAACCATTTTTACTCCTCCATGCCAAGCCTTGAATGTTTTGTTCATGATTTTACCGACAAATTCCTTATTATTGTCTAATTGCAACCAGCAGAATATCTCGATGATTTTATTAGAGACCACACTAGACTCTTTCGATTTCAAATCGTGTAATTGAACATACTTCGTCAGATGCTCTAGATAAGTCAAAATAAACTTGTGATCGACGTCCGCGCGCGTCTAAAAATTAATCAAGTCGACCAGAAACATGATCGTTAGTTTTCTTGAATAACAAAGGCATGATCATTAATCCCTTCCTCGGCAAACTTTGGTTATTTCGGCAAGTCTTACGACATTCAAGGTAAGCCATTATCACTTTTTGTGATATTTTCGTAGGTAACAGTAGGTATTTTCAATGTACGTAGGTATTTTTCAATGAGATCCAAGACTTTCATGACTTCCATGTCCATAGTTCACGTGAGCTTTATACACAATATCGAATAGTTAAGATTCGCAAATGTAGTATATGATATTTGAAATATTGTCATTTACTAAAATAATCAATTTCTTTGTATCTTCAATGTCTTCAATTTCGCTAATAATCTTAGCATATCTTTTATTGCTCAAGAGCGCGTTATTATCATCAGTTTTCAAATTCCTTATCTTTTTATTGAAGAGTATTTAGATTATCTAAGTACACTGTACTTATAATTATACGCTAATAATATTATCATTAAATGTTAAGTAAAATATATGAAAAGCACAAAAAAGATTTTCTACTATGAAAATGTAATAAAAAAAATAATTTCTACATGTTAACACACTAAATTGTACATTAAAATGTAAAATGAGATTATGGTTTAATCTTACAACTTAGCTCAGAAGAAAGACTGGTTCTAAATTCTTATAAATGCAAACATATGAAAAGATAAACGTAAGAAATTGGCTTTTTATCGGATTATATGCACTATAAATTTCAATTTTATTTCGGACAATATACTTCTTAGTTAATCCTGCCATTTTAATAAAAGATATTGCATATGTAACTGCTAAACTTGCAAATGTAAACGTATGAAAATACTTTGTTATTCTAAATGTGACAACTTGTTCCAACAAGTAATTTATGAAATACTGTTTTTTGTATCTATTTATCTGAAATTTTATATTTTAAATAGAGAATATATTATTTACATGAAACTAAATTAGTTAGCGAATGTAATATTGTAAATGTAAGAAGTCTGAAAATATGAAAATATAATGTAT
The DNA here is from genome assembly GCF_024137745.1 of Phymastichus coffea. NCBI lineage: Eukaryota > Metazoa > Arthropoda > Insecta > Hymenoptera > Eulophidae > Phymastichus > Phymastichus coffea. The sequence goes on from NW_026706916.1 coordinate 446,689, forward strand.
GAAAATATAATCGTAAGAAATTATATGTTTGGCGGCCACCAGCGGCGATTCGGACTTTGCCAGATCACGCTTAGACTGATTACACGTAAGATCATACTTTCCTTAAAATGGAAGAAGAAAACTGTTGAAAAGTGCAGACTAATGAGAAAACGAAAGCTAGCAATTGCGAGTGCGCCACGGGTGTAGCAAGTTGCTACACCCATATAATCGTTATCGTTCGTTCATTCACTAGTCCGCATTTTTCGCAATCTTGATTATACGCGAAACACAGCATTATGTATAATCAGCCTTAGGCAGGGTGTGAAATGACTGAGAGAAAATAGGCAGAGCCCGAACCGAAAGATTTATTTCGCACTTCGTCTAAAAAGGCCAATCACTTCGCGCTTTGCCTAGCCATTTCGCGAAGTGCTGATGCTTCATACGATTCATACCATAATGCATCATTATCGGTAACTTATACATACATATATGCCTACATACATGTGTGTGTATATTAAATATACTATTATACACACACTCACACATAAATTATATAAACAGTATCAGTTGAATCAGTTAAATCAAATGTACAATCAATTAAACATAATCCAGCAGTGTATACAAAATCAGTGCATTTTAAAAATAAAACACATAAAATTGTTACGGAAAAATTAATTAAAAATATAATAGTGCCAGTAAGAAGTATTTATGCACTATAATAGTAGAAACAAAAGATGGATCGGTAAGGATTATTCGTCTGAACAGACATGATGCATCTATAGTTGAGAAATCATTACGTGAAGAAATTGATGAAAACTTTAAGATATAACAAAAAAATTTAACGGATCCTAAACTAAAAATCATTAATATAAATAGTAATCTATCTAAAAACGAACTAGAAGAAAATAGAAATAACAGAAATTTTCGTAACACTAATTTTTTCGGCTAATGTAATACACGCATACAATAACAATAAAAATAATACACAAAATACTATAATCAGCGTACCTCGTGATACTTACCATTACATTAGGAAAACTAACAATACATATTAGGTATCAATGCTGTAAAGTTACGATGTTCTGAATATCACACCTTGTTATAAGTGTTGCAGAATAGGGTTCGACGGTACAGCATAAGAAATGAACCAGTATGTATGAGATGTGCTGATCATCATTTTTATAAAGACTGTGATTGAAAAAATAGTGTGCAATATGCAAACTATTGATATAATAACAAAAACTTTGCAAAAAATCAAAAACTGATTATGTAGCAACAGATATGTAGACTGATTATGTAGATACAGACAAGTCCAATTATTTGAAATACCTGATTAATAGAAGACTACACCACTGAACTAACTACAGCATCAAACCAGACATACCAAAGATTTTGGTTATAATGGTATAATAGTGATAAATAAATCAAGTAAAGTTTTAACTAAGTTAAAGAGATTGTACAGGTCGACAGCTTAGCATCATTAATAAACAAACAGGGGAATTATAAAATTGAATTGCAGAATGATTGTCAAACAGATTAAGAAAATTGAAAATGGCGGAAAATAATCTGGATTTTGCTCTTACAAATGAATGTAAAGTTAATAATATAGATGCTATAAATAGATTAACATTAGATGATAAATTTCTCATTCTATACGTCAATATCAAAAACTTAAATGCTAAGATTAATAAACTGGAAATCCTTATTAATGGATTAAAATATAAACCAGAAGTAATTGTTTGCTCTGCAACCTGAACTGTGGATTACCATGAACTAAATAACCTCAGAAACTATGGAATATATTACGACAAAAGTTACATAAACAAAGAAAATGTAATTGTAATATACATTAATGATATAGTCTTAATCATAAAGTTATGTATGAATATACTAATTTATTAAATACAGTGAGTTATGAAATCATCTTAGAGAATACTGTTAAAATAAATGTAACTGGAGTTTATAAATGTCATAATTATAACAAAAAAGCATTTGTAAAAGATTTTAATGAATATCTAATAATAAACAAAACTATTAAAAATTATTTTATTATAGAAAATTTTAACATCGACATGATAAGATAAGATTATAATATACAGGATCTAGAACTAGATATAATGGAACACAAGTATATATCTCTATTGAATAAGGTAACTAGACCGAACTTAAATAACGCAAATATGGGGTCTTGTGTTGATAGCCTGTATGCTAAAACTGATATTAAACTAGATTCGATTAAAGTAAACATGGATTTTACTGATCATTATCCGTTGATCGTGGTTTTAAAATCTAACAAAGTTAACTCGAATGAATCTAAAATATTAAACGTATCGATTACATACAATTAAATAATATAAAGATAGAGTGAAATAAAATTACCGATCGATGAACCGTCGATGAACTAGAAATAGCTTGCCATACTGTGATCAGTAAAATAAATAATGTTATTAAAAGTCTACTATTACACTTACACAAAATGTAAAAATAAAAAAAGAAAATAAATCTTGAATCACCGAGGGAATAATGATGTCTTGAAACACTAAAGAACAATTATATAAAATATGGAAAAAAGCACTATTCGGTTAAAAACTTAAAGAAGATTTTAAAAAATATGAAAAAATTCTATTATTATTAATAAGGGAATAACTGATGCTAAAATTAAATATGAAATTAAAAGATTCAACAATACTCGTGAAGATAGTAAAAAATATGGAAATATATTAACAAAAAACTATATAGGAAACGAACAAAGGTACAATCAATTGTATATAATAGAAATAGGTACAAAGATCCTGTGAAGATTTTATCATCTCTTCAACATTTTTAATGCATGATAAATTAAAAAAACTTTTCATTTATTTCATCCACGATATTTAGACTTACAAAATATTAAGATTGTCGCATAAATGACTAAAATAAAAAAAATAAAATGTTTCCAAAAATATAACACAAAATAAAGCATTCTCTCGAAGAAAGCAAAAGAGGAATCCTTCTCGCGCGTGCACCTCGCAGAGAAGTAGAAGCGTGCAATATAAAAGCAGAAGAAAAAGAGAAAGTAAACGTAAGAAAAGCGTGGGAGGCAAGTTTATTGCGGAGTAAACTCGCGCAGACAAGAGCACTTAGCTCTGGGTATATCGGAACAAACGAAAACCATGCAGTTACTTGGGGGATGGCAAAACGAGTGAAGCTCTATAGACAAAGACATGGAGGGTACGTAAACAATAAAGGAATAGATAATATTAAGTATTCTGTTTTACGTCTTGTAACAAGAAACGTCAATAATGTTGACGTTGTGAGACTTATAAAGCTTTGCTTATTTTTGTTTTTTCAAGAAATGCAGTAAACATAAATCCATTTTTTTACGTAGAAAAAAATACAAACTTTATGAAAGCTTGTAAAGCTTGTAAAGATAATATCTTGAAATACAAAGCTCACACTCACAAAAGCGTATCGGTCATTACAATGGCAACAATCTCCATTCCAGAGAAGAAAAAGGAAGAAAAACGGCAGTCTAACATTTGCATATACAAAATACCCCCAAAGCTGATAAGAGTTGGTACGTGCGAATATAACTGTGATTCCAGGAATATCTAACTAGTCCGGGTATATGTTGTTGAATTTATTCCCACATCCTATTACTGTGCATATATACACGGCACACTGACAATATATACTTGGCTAATGAAAGGAACACATATAGTAAAGAAGATGATAGCAAAGCGAGATGAAGAGCGAGTGTAGATATATGTATAAGTTTAATTGCGAATGACCATGGGGTACGATAATACGCGACATTGGACGCTCTATGTGTTTAAGTTTAATTTGTAAACTTTTGACACACTGAAAGATGAATTTGTTATTCAATAGGATGACATTTATGATATTTAAAATAACAATGATTAACAAATGATTGCGATAGATATAAGGAGCTCACATAGAAATGTACCTAGTTTAAGGAGTAATTAATAGTTCTTGTATAGCTTAACACTCGCACATTTTATGGAAAAATAAAGATCTATCTGGTAGTTATAAGTACCACGACGAATCATTAAAAACTATTCAGCGAAAATTTATTCAAACTACAATAATAAAGGTTACGACACTGCCAGTTACGCGCGCGCATTAGGCGCATTACGCATATTTTATCTTTAACGCGTTTTCTTCTTCTTCAGCGTGTTCTTTTTTTACAGCGCAGCCGTCGCCATCGCTGCATCTGCAAGTACATGCACGTTGAACCGTAAAAAAAAATTTTCCTCGAGGCATTCTAAATGGCTCACTAATGTCCCTTTTCCTCACGCACGCACAAAAAAAAAATCGTGGTTGTCTTATCATTACTTCAGGATTATTAGGGCCAAGCAAGGAAGAGAAAATGAATAGGATAGGTTGTTTTTAATTAAACGTTAATCACGACAAACAATAACACTGCTGTGATCAATATTCCTTTTTTACGTACCTGTGTGTTTCTCGTATTGCTGTGCGTCGAGGCCATGTAATCCTGATTAGCAGTGAGGTATAATGCTCGTGATTGCTACTGGGTTTTCAGCCAAAACCAATTAGCTCCAGTATTGTTTGGGGAAAGGAAATTGGGGTTCAAGTTTGCTGTTTAGATTAAATTTAATATTACATCGTAGATATAATATTGATTCAGAATGATATAATAAAGAAATAGACGGATAAAATTTTTAATCACCAATTCATGTCAGTATTGAATGACTTGATGTCAAGTGAAAATCAATTTTTAATTAATTAATCTCTTTCTCATATTTATATAAAAGGACTTCAACTCAAGATACCAATCTAGTAGATGTGATATTTAAGATTTGCTCTACAAAGCTTATTATATCCGATATCCTTTTCAATCATAAGAATTCTCGCATCAAATAATCAATACATCCCAGTGCACTCGTTCAGGCTCCATTCACTTGGCAGCAGGATATTAATCGCTTTTTCTGCTTAACGAGCGATGAATCAACTCTCGCTCTCTCTCTCTCTCTCCCTCTCTCTCTCCGTCTCTCACTCGAATACATATACCTTTATCAGGTTCCTTCGCGAGAATCGCAAGAAATATCGTTTATAGGTATGTGTATATACGTATGCGTCTGTAATGGTCGCCTGCTGGAAGGTATACGCTTAAGCGTTCCACCCATTTTCCCATACATTTTTCATGGTCTTCAAAAAGCCCGTGGTTATCAAACTCTCGTAATGTCTTTCCACGGTTATTGGAGATATAAAAGCCGGTTATTATAGTGCAAATAAGGATCTAGCAATGTGATTTGCAACATCTTTCAGTGACATTTTGTTTGAGTACGAAGAATATAGTTCTCTTCGAAAATTAATGTCCGAAAAGATATTATCTCAAATGTTTTGTAAAGAAACTCTGTTTTATATTCTGATTTTTTCAAACGTTGAAAAAGTACAGTTAAATCGTATTAAAGTTTTTGTTAGTCTGAAGTAATATTTTTTTCATGTTTGCAAAAGTAAAAGAATTTTTCGATATTTATCGAACTAATATCATGCTTCATGCGAATAATTTTTTCGACACTTCGTGCGCAAATTACGTCTTTCTCGCGTGCTCGGCAGAAAACGTGAGTTGAAAATCGCACTTTCCACACGTCGTATCAAAAAATACGATACGGCACATGTTCGGAAAAGAGTTACTCGTCACGTGTACCTTTTCCAAGCCACACGAGACAAGAATCTACTTTCCTACACTTGTATCGTAATGTACTATTACTTGTAAATTAAATATAACATGAAGAGATTTTGAAAATTTCATAATTTTTCTTAATTTACAAATAAAATAATGATTTTACACTAGTGCCTTTACTCACTTTTTTGTAGATGATTCATTAAGGAACAACTTTTATCCGAAACTTTTACCTCTAAAATTGTTATTTTTTAAACCGTAGAGCTAAATATGGAAAAAATGAATGCCAATATGCTACACAATGAGCTATTTTGCCCAAGTGGCAATCTTATGCTTTCGGTAGTTGTTTACTTTCTTGTATGAAACCATCGCGGCTGTATTAATAGCCATTTCGTTATACTGCGACTGCAGGTAGTTGTCAGGATTTTTTATAACTAATTACAATAAATAATAACGATTTCTTTTATGATTATTAAAATATTTATTTCAACTTAAAAATGAAATTTAATTTTAATTTGAATACAAAACTATTCACTTATAAAATATCAATCATAGTTAGATTTTTTAGAGACTATATTAATTGTAACATTAACATTTTTTAAATTAAAAGTTATATTTTTTTCGGGGACCAACATGTCCAATACATTCATCCTCATTAATAATTGATTATGATAATGATTAATTACGTCATTAACGTTGATATTAATTGAAAGGTCATTTGCACGATGTGGTGATTTTGATGGGTTCGGTAGAGGCTGTTGAGAACATTCATTTCCTACATTTGATTCTACTCGATTAAAATGGGTGGTGCATGCCCTTTTTTTATTTTCCATACTCGAGCGCGTCACGCATTTGCTGAATAGATTGGATTGAATTATCCCTAAACAGACTTGGGTTTTCCCCAAATGTACATAATACGGATTTCAAGGGATGCCATATTTTCCCATATTTCCCTTTATTATACTTGGGCATCGACGAGTTTTTAGCAATTTTCCCTATTTTGATACCTTCAACATGAGATTACCAAATATTTTATTTCATTTACAAGTAAAAATAATAGTTTTAGAGTGGTGTCTTCATTAATAATTTATTCAGATTATAGATAATTTGTTCAGAAACAACTTTCATCTAAAAATTTTTTCCTTGAAATTATTATTTTTCAAACCGCAGAGCTGAATATTGAGAAAATGCTAAAATTCAACTGTAGTTATATATCGTCATTTACTATACAAAATTGACGTTGATCATTATTAAATTATCGTTGTAAGCCTTTTTCTATAGAAATTGAACTTTTTGCAGCTTGTGCGAAAAAATAACGATCGCAACGAGTGCGTAATGTACTATAATTACTTCACCATATTTTAAATAAAAAGAAAATCAATTGGCTTCCACTTTATAAATAAGGTTACTTATGGCACTGTTACTACAACTGCCGAGTTTTTTATAAAAATTATTGAACAAAGAAAAGCCCATTTTCAGAAAATAGAATAAAAGAATATATTTTTAATAAAAAGATACATTGATTTAATATTTAATAAAAGATACATTAATACAGTTTCATGACATCGTCGATTTGAAAACAATCCGATATAGAGTTACTTTTATATATCCACAAAGAGAGACAGAAAAACTTTTCTTCGTTCAACATGTATTTCCACGGCAAAGAATCCATAAAATATCCATTACGAAATTATTGGCCATTTAGTGAGCTTCGTAATGTACACATACTGGCACCACACGATAATACCGATAATTGCAAGTCCACTCAATAAGCCCGAACGTGTATTACTGTGCGATATACGTTCCATTTTCGCAATGCAGCTTCGAATTTCTATCTGTCGATTCAGAGAGCTTTCAATGTCGACGTGGTAAAGATGCAAAAAGGGATCGAGAGAGATAATCAAAGTACACGGATGATTTAGAATATACTCGAATGTAGGCAGAAAGGTTTCATTAAATACTCGCTAAACTGAGATCGCTAACTTGTCAAATCTTTATCGATCCCAATTTTAATTATTTTAGACAGCTTTAAATAAATATTATTAATTGTTTGAATTATTCATTGAATTATAAATTAGTGTTTTATCAATACAAAAATTTAATTTTAAACAAATTCGAACTTTTTTTACTTTATGATTTACTTTATTTTTGAGTGAATATATTCTGAGTATTGATATTATTGAATTGGTAATTGTTCTTCGATTGCACTATAGATATGCCAAAGCTAACACAAAATATGCTTTTAATATAGAACAGCAGTTATATCAATAACTTCCATTGGAGTATTGCTATTTATTATTTTACAGACAAATTAATTTCACTATTAAATTTATCACCCATATATTGATAAACTTTAAGAGTAGCGAAGAATAGAACCATGTAAGATTTACTATTGAACTAGATTTCTTCAAACACAGTTAGTGATAGACTTTATTTTAAATCTTTCACTATGACTGTTCAATTAGTCAAATGAAATAAAGTAGAAATATGCGCTGATTTATTTATTTCTTTTCTATTTTCACGAAACACTACACATAACAATATTTTTCGTTGACTCAGCAATCAAAAGAGAAAAAATATATTTCAGGTCAGTGATTTCAATTATTTTATTTTCCAATATCTCGTTTTTACGGTGTTGCGAAATGAAAAGGAAGCGTGACCGTGCGCTTGCTGTTTGCAGGTTGTCATGTCAACGATGCGATAGATGCGTAAAAACATCATAGGTGTTTGATGCATCTGTCAGTACATAAAATTATGACTTCAGCACAACACAGATTTCAAATCAAGATTTACATTTTTCTCCGTAATTTTTTGTATTTATAATCTGTAAAACAAAGTTCTAAATTGTTAAATTAAATAAATTCAATTGGACGTCTAATAATGGTGTTATATTCTTCATAGAGTATTTAATCTATATTTATTTAACAAAAGCATTTCCGTAATTTTTGCCATTTTAATAGTGGTCATTTACCTAGAAACGCATTCAAGAAAAAAAATAAAAGGTAACATGTAGGAAGCTTAGTAAACACTATAAAAAAATTAATAGTCTTCGCTGTAGGAAATCGAAGAACAGATACGAAATTGGTAGCAGCTTGTACGACACTCGTCGAAGAAATAGAGAACCTTACGTAGACAAAGACGCGTGGGTCGAGCAGAAAAAGGGGGTAGACGGAATCCTCAAACGGGTCAATCGGGAAGCTCGAGTCGCAGGGCAAAGCCGCTATACGACTGTGGAATAAGATTTAAGGAATTGCAACTATTACTTTGAAATCCTCTAAAGTCAAGAGAAAGACGAAACAACTAGCTGGGCGTAATTGAGAAGTTGCATTGATCGGGGCCTGGATCATCAATTAATGCTCGCAGCTTCTGTTGAGCTCCTAACGATTTGACTGAAATTCACTGATCGTTGTATTACTGTCTGTGTGAATTAATTTCATGATTGTTAGTAACTGTTGGCGTAGAGAGTTTGATGTATTGATGCTACAATTTACATTGAATTTCTTTACGTAAATATATGAAGATATAACGTTGATATATAAGCATTTAAGTATTAAACATATTCGTTTATATTAATATTTTTATGTGATAAAACATAAACGTGCACCATGCATTACATAATTGCAATAGTTTAAACCTACTACTTTGGAAATAATTTATTATGCTTATAAGAAGTTCACTAGTAAATGTTATATATCGAAAAATCTATCACTTATAACGCAGATCTGCATGATTTTGTTATTGGCCAACTGAGGGTCATCTCCGAAGTAATTTTTTAGATATCCTAACTCAAAAAGGTGAAAAAAGCGATTTTTTGGTATATTTGAGGTTTTGTAACATTGTGGAAAAAAATTTTTTCTATAAACGAAGGAAAATATCGGAAAAGTTAACTTTTACCCTTAAAAGTCCATTTTTCAGATTTTAGATAACTTTTTTTCATCGAGATATCGTTGATTGAAGTAAAGTATTTAGTAATTTCAAATCAGAGCTAATTTACCGCATATGCCAAAATACTTGACTCCAATCAACGATATTTCGATGGAAACAAAGTTATCTGAAATCTGAAAAATGAATTTTGAAGGGTAAGAATTAATCTTTCCGGTGATTTCCTCCGTTTATAGAAAAATGTTTATTTCACGATGTTACAGAACCTCAAACATACCAGGAACCGCCTTTTTCGCCTTTTTGAGTTAGGACATTTAAACAATCTGATATGATAGAAAAATTCTGACTTTGGATTCAAATTCTACGCAAAAATGACTTAGGAAATGACCTTCAATTAGTCAATAACAATCATAACCGCTTATTTTGTGGATCTGTGAATTATGTCAATACGAAATTAAATATATTTTAAATAAAAATTGATCGTTAAGAAAATTAAAATAAAGCATCACTACATAAATGAATCAACACTACTGAAACAGTTTTTATATTAAGAGGATTCGTCTGTAAAATAAGTATATGCAACGAATTCAAGAATATTGTTTTCACCTGAGAAGCTGTAGAAATGATACGACCGTGCATAATTCTTATTCCTTACGTCAAAAACAGATATTAAAAAAGACTAGCCTTCGTAATTATAAGGGAAATGAATAAAAAACTGTTCTTAAATTTTAATACATATTTGAAATAAAGACTTTTTTTGTAACGAATAGAATAAGGGTGGTCAATCGCACAAATAAATTTGAAAAAAAGTTCACACTGGCGATGAGAGCACGTTACAACGTTTTCTTCTTGGCAAATGACTTACGGGTGTGATAGTAGATATGTTATAGCTAGATATAAATCAGTCCGATTCATCTTCTTTTCTTTACTTCGACATTTTATGATATAACTCGAGTAATGGAATCCGCGACGTTTACAGATTTTACAGGTTATCTGTACCACCCCTCGACGCCGCTCTGTGACCTCGTAAATCGTCGTTAAAATATTTCGATTTTATTTTCGTAAACTGTTTTTTATGATCCCGCGGTGGTACGGCGCATAAATTAAATTTCTTTCCTTTCCAAAGATTTTATATATATCATTTTTTTAATACCAGCTAATTAATAATTTTTTGGATGATTTGAATAAATAAAGCTAGTATATTAAGATATTTATCGATTTATATTGTAAATATACAAGTAAGTATACTCACCCCTAATGTACAAACTACAAACATCAAACATTGTAGGACTGTTAATTACATAAGACTAATACGTTAACTTAAGAACTCAGCCTCACTTAAGGAGGCTCCAGCGCCATGGCGGTTCTCAACCGACTCTCAACTTTGTTTTCGCGCATTAAAAAAATACTTCTGGGATTCAACTCGCTGTTATTTCAACAATTATTAACCAATCAATGTAAAAAAAATCAGAGATGTTCCTTGAAGACTCTAGTATCTTATAGTTTGAGTTAAAATTCAGTACATAACGTAGTATTCCCAAAAAAAATTATAACCTCAAAAATGACGAAAAACGTAACTTCGGTTGATAAAAGTCTACTATGAATTTTGGAAAATCCACATTTTTTGATTGCCAGATTATTTATTAGCATCTCCAAAATCTGTTTATCAAATTTGAGGCCTTAATGGCCAGAAGAAAATATTATACACGAGATAATGTAAACCGACGGCGTTCCGTGACATCGATTTTTAGCAACATTTTCGGTAATAACTCAAAATTTCCCACGGCTACCCATATTATGTAATACGCCATCTGAAAGCTCAACTTTTTCTCTATAAAATATCAGTTTTATACCGTCGAACAACTCCATTAACATAATGTAAATAAATAATTTCTAAAAAAATTTCGCGTCTCTCTATAAGAACCTATGTATGGTCTATACGAAATGAGTCAACTTTGCGATGAAATATCTCAAAATTTCTCACGGCTACCTTAATAAATAATTATGTCGTTTGATTCAGCACGTTTTTATCTATTGAAATAATTACAACAGACCTCTAAAATTTTCGCGCTGGAGCCTCCTTAAGGCTCCGGCGAATGTACCCTCGCCGTACAATAATGGACTCTCTAAGTCACACGTATCGTAGTATACTGTTTGTCATTACTAGCAATTAATATCTCATCAATAGAGAGTATAACTATTTAAGAGTATAGGTAATTTACCATTTAATCTCTATATAAACAAATATGGATCATGCAGATCATTTCAAGATCCAAATTCTGAGCTTCTTCTGAAAAGCTTTTGTTTTCTTCCTTAGAATTTATTTTGATGCCGTATCTTTTATTTATATACATTGGTAAGGTTTAGTTATCTTTAGAAGTTAAAAATCATTTGGAATTTTCATGAACACTTCTTCTTTTAGATTTTCATATAAGAATGTTTTTTAAAGACTATCTGATAAAGTTCCAATTCTAAATTGTTACTAGCTATAAAGAGACCTGCTCTGATTAGTGATAGTCATGAAACTGGATCATAAGTTTCTTTTAAGGTGTATGAGTTTTCATCTCTGAAACCCCTTATGACTATCGAGCTTTGAATTTAATAGTATTATCTCTTTTAACTTTTTTTTTAAAGACTCGTTTGGAATTTATGATATTGGATTTCTTTCCATTTGATTTTACTCTTAAGTTTTCAATTATATCCCATATATGATTTTCTTTCATCGAATTCAACTCCTCAATTAAATAGCTCAGTGCTTCAACAGTTCCCACACTTCAGAATTCATAGGCTTTTCATATGTAATGCGATCTTTATTTATAGAAGCCAAAAGAATGTCTAAATATCTTTATATATCTTCACTGTATTTTCACTCTCTGACATTTGTACTCGTATATATCTAGGAAAACTAATAACCTTTTTAGTTTCTCTCTTAACTTGTTCAAAATTTTAATAGGTTCTTTCAAATGAAGAATTTTCTTATGGTTATCTTTATGAATATGGATAATTATTAAGTTTTAGATAGAGATTTTTCACAATGTTATTTCAACATCTCATACATTGCTGATCCTCGCACATTAAGAAAAATCATATCCAATAATAACTAACTAGTTGATACTGTTCTTAAATAAATAGAATAAATAATCTGGTCTTAAATAAAGTAAATAAAAAATAAATAATCTAGTCAATCAACAAAACTTGCATTTGAGGTTAGTTTGTAGGTTGATTTTCATAATCTTATAAGTGTCAATTACATCTTTATTTAAACTAGTGATGATATGACAGATTTATTATAATCATATTCTTCATAATATAATATATTTCGGAAGACGTTCATATAATCAGCGCAGTTAACAAAATTTCTAGTATTTAAAGTAACACCGTACAATATTTTATCATGATAGTCTGTGATTTATATCTCTTATTGCCTCTATACTTTGTTTATTCGAAGCTAAACTTTTGCATGGAGCACAATTCAATTAATTACTTTATCAAGGTATGAATCCGCTTTTATTTCAAGGCTAGCAAGATTAAATCAGTCATCCATATTAAATTCATGCCAACTATACTGATATGTATTTCAAACATTTAATCATCCACGACAATCTGCAGTAATTTTTCACGAGCATATATATAATATAAATATTATCACACAACAGCTGATCACGTGATTATCTTTTATCCAATCACATCACGAATAAACTAGCTTCACTTTGTCAGATTCTCTTTTATACAGGAAGAACGATTCATTTTTTATTTTGATAATTGCAAAGATTTAAGTCTTGCTTTCACTAATTTAAATACACTTTTACGTACTCTTGTGTCAAGATATTGTTTTTTAGATCAGGTATTTCACATACACTTATACTACTCATTAAAGCTGAAGCATAGCCAATAGCCTGCTGCATTTCTCAACTTTTCCCGAAAAATTCAACATGACAGCATCGCTATTCATATCTTTACTCACATAAATTTGGAGTTCACCAACGTACTCACAATTAAGTAATAAAAAATAAGAGCAAGCCAATATGGCGACATTGAAAAATTTAATTTTAAGTAATTAAATTTATAGCATTTCCTATTCCCACTTCGAATAAATATTTTAAAAAAATATAATGTATACTCTATGAAAAAGAAAACACCAAGGCCGTCGCTCTATACCCGTGCGATCGTTTATACACAAACCCTCGATGCTATGCAGCATACGTCGCCATAAGCTCTGTTTACTTAATCCCTGCACTCGATCGTCGTTTAATTGTCAGGACTTCTGTTTCTTAAATCAATTCAAAAACTTAAAGACTTTAGTCAGTTTTTGTTATTATCTTTATTGAACTTTTTGATGCAATTATACTTCATTTTTTATTTTATCTGCATGAAATTTAAAAACTTAATTTTCGATTCAATAAAACATCTCTCCTTTTAGTTTCAAATATTTAAATTCAATAATCAATCGTTAATGATATATTTTTTCCCTTTGAGACCAATTAACTTTCCTTAATTTTGTTTTCTTATACATTTCTCAGTTTTTTCAATTTTTATTCTCAGTTATTATAGTTATTTTTCACTTAACACACTTTTACACCACTGATAAAGAATGTATCCGAAGAAATTTCGTTTTAAATAATGACAACTTGTTTTTTTTAAGCTTCCTATTCAAAGTCTTGTTATATGTTAGACGTATTCAAGAATGTAACGCTATTCTCTGCCGACGACTCCGCTTGTAGCTATGAGCGCGTTGATTTCGGCTTTATTTTGACGAATGTTGCAAGACGCAATCTCATTTCCTATATGAAAAGCTTTTCGAAAAAATTCTATTCGACAGATTTTATCTCAATAGATTGCAACCACGTCTCGAACTATGCTCGGCCACCATGTAAGATTTATAATCTTTTTATTAATAATAATAGCTTGGGATGGAAGACTAATAATTAGAAAAATAACTTTTTACACGACACGTGTGTGTGTGTGTGTGTGTGTGTGTGTGTGCGCGTGCGGGCGCGCGTGTGTATGGGTGTGCGTGCGTGCGTGATTTGATTCGGTAGATATTACAGTACCATTCAAATGCGTCAATTCAAAAACTTGTAATATATATATATATATAATCATTAGATATACTTAAAAATTTCTATTTATTTATTTTTTCTTTTATTTACTCAAAGTTTATTTACAATCTGTCTCTTAAATTGGAAAAATAAGTAAATGTGATTATTATCACAATAAGTTAACATTCAGCATAGATATTCAGCAAAATACTCTTGTGAGTATCCTGTTTTTATTTTTAGCTTATATGTATTTGAGATAGATTTTAATTTATTTATATCTTTATGAATTTGTATTTTTTGAGTCTAGTGAAAGTGATCATTGTCTTAATAAGTTTTATGATAAGTTCATTTGGATGGTTTTGCAATTTGCTGTTGTAATTTTCGTAAAACGTTTTGATATCTTCTTTTATTGATGGTATCTATAAATAGTTTCGGGTTATGTCGTTTGTGATGAACTACGGGGCCCGTACAATGTTACATAGGATTTTCGATTGAAATATTTCCAGGATTTTAATATTCAAGTTTGAATCAGCACCCCATAGTTGAATGTTATAGATCTAAATTAGTTTAATTATTCTTTGTAGAGCAGTATTTTATTTTCATTTGTAAGCTCTAATTTTCCTCTAATAAGCCAGTAAATTTTCCTTCATTTCAGTCCCAGTTTCTTACGTTATCTAAATATGTGCTTTTTCCACGTAAGCCTCTGGTCTAGGTAAATTCCCAAATACTTGAAATTTCTGCTTTGTGGTATGTGTTTGTCATTGAGTTTAATAGGTGGACAGGTATCTTTTCTATGTGTAAAAGTCATATGTGTTGATTTACTTTCATTTACTTTAATGAAATTGTTGGATTTTCCATGAGTTTCGCCAGTTTTGAAGATAATTATTTTTATAATTTTGTATTATTTCTGTTGCTACTATTGCCTCCGAATATGACATGTTACAAAACCATGAAAATGGCTGCGTCGTCTGTGTATGTTGCTGTTATGATATTTGGAAACCAATGCGAAAACAGCCCGACACAAATAACATTTTATTAAAAAAAATGATCACATCTCACGTATGTATAATTGTACTTCTCGAAAAAATAATTATTTGTTATTGTACCATTATATTTCTCCTAAAAAATAAAAAATATCGTTATCGATAATTCACCTCCTATTTATTCACATAAAAGACATAATTAAGCAAAAATAAATTCACAGAAAAATTGTACCTTCTGTAGTCTAAATTGTACCATCAGTACAGTTCTATAAATTTGTTTCTAAAAGAAATAATAGGACAATTACAAAGCTCTACGCCTGCGCAAAGTGCATTTCCGGATGACATCCTTGTAAGTTGTAACAATTAGTGGTAATTTTTAATTGTCCTATCATTTCTTTTAGAAACAAATTTATAGAATTGTACTGATGGTACAATTTAGACTACAGGAGGTACAATTTTTCTGTGAATTTATTTTTGCTTAATTATGTCTTTTATGTGAATAAATAACAATTATTATCGATAACGATGTTTTTTATTTTTTCTCAGAAATATAATGGTACAATAACAAATAATTATTTTTTCGAGAAGTACAATTAGACATACGTGAGATGTGATCATTTTTTTTTATAAAATGTTATTTGTGTCGAGCTGTTTTCGCATCGGTTATTTGGAAACAAATGGATTGAAAGGGAGTCCTACACAGTTTCTCAAGGATTTAAGCCGGGCATACTATACTACAATTTATATAGCCAAATTTGTAAAATTCATTTCAACTCTCCGCGTTCACTTGCATAACATTCTAACCTCGTAATCCTTGAAATATTAGTAATCGTTGCTTTCGTTTTCGAAGAACAGTGGCTTACCTTTCTTATCCAATAAATCTCGAACCTAACTCGTACAAATTCTGATAACTAGGATGATACTAAAAGCTATAGCATCGTGAAATATTAATAACATATACGCATTTACTGACGCACTTTCAAGGAAGAAGAAATCTAATCCGTATAAAATCAACCTATTCGCCAGCGAAGTTCTATCCACAGCGCGCTATTCACGTCGAATGAAAAGCCTTACGGGAGCATAAAAGCGACTCGTTCAGTAAAAAAAGCCATATGTGCGTGCTAGAAAAAGAGTATAAATGAGATCAGTCGTAATTACTCTTACTGTGGAGAGTTTTCAATTTTTTTATAAATGAGTGTGTGTGAAGGATCTACTCTGTCTTAACAATTAACAAACGCGCGCGACACCTTATAATAAACACGGAAGCCGTGTTCAGAAGAGATGGAGGCTCTCTCCTCTTTCTCTTCCGCTTCGGGCATCTTCTTTATCTGACGGCGTTATGCTGCTTTCACCAATGCCAATTTTTCGAAAGAGCGAGAGAGAGAGAGAGAGAGAGAGAGAGAGAGAGAGAGAGATGCATATACGACTTACGCTAGCATTTATTTTATTCTATTCAGGCAATGGAATTCAATTTTGAATGATTTGCGCTTTTTTCGAGCAATATAGCTTTATTGTAATCGAAAAGAACTAAATTTTGCTATTATCAGCTTAAGTTATGAGCTAATAACTATAAAGTTGTTTGGAAACCTATCACGTATAAATTATGCGAGTTGTAAAAGTGTTTAAATCGACGTACAAAAATTTGCTTGACCAAAAAGTAATATAAGCAAGCATCGTTTTTTGTTTGTTACAGTAGCTCTATGGAAGGATGTATCAGCTTGTTAAATGGATGTATTAATAAACTCCATCGATTCATAATAAATTAATTTTAGCAAGCTTTGCAAGAAGCAAAAACACATAAAATTGTAATTAAAATCTCTTGAATTGATATGTCGATAATGGTTTCGGCAATGGCAAGAGAAAAAATAATGTGGCGATATCGATCGTTAATATAATCATCAAGGTAAAATGCATTAACCTTGCACGCGGCAGCGCAATACTTGCGTAAATCATTGTGGCATCTGTACAAAAGCTAACTTCTCAGTCAATTAAGCATCGCGGCAATCTCAGCCGATCTTAACACACCAAGTCGCAATTAGGCCATTAGCACAACCAGGCATGTAGGCAGCGCAAAACTCGGGGTGCGAGATAGAGAAAAAAAAATCACACGGTGGCCGCGCGACCTTTAAACTCTCTCTCACTCTCTCTCTCTCCTCCCACCCAACGATGCATCTATATAGTATAAATTTTCCCCTCGATGCGCGAGCGACGCTGCGTGCTGCTGTACCGCTGGCGCCTCTCTTCTCTCACTGGCCGCACGACAGTTGGACGCCGGTCGCGTAGCCAGGATGGCCGGAGGTTCGTCGTTGTTGTCGCCTTGTATACAGTACCAGTTGAACCATTACAACAGCTGTCGTGTCACTGTAACAAGTGTATTTGTTTAGTCATTCGTCGCCGTATTTGAGATTGCAAGTGCACAAGACTGAGAGTGTAAATTGAAAAAAAAATAGTAAAAGCAAATCGAGAGTAGTGCACATAACCTTCAAATAGGAAGCAGTAAGAGAGAAAGAGGTACAGAAGAAATGAGAAAGAGAGAGTTGTTGTGTTACGACGACGACCACGGCTGCGCATTTACTTAGAGGTTAGGTTTGATTCCCGGACAACTACTTCTCTCGCCCACGAAAACATCCTCTTCGACGTGTGGACTTCTCCAAGATTCAAGGCCGCAACACTGCTATATACATTCACTGTGCGCTACTCTGAGGATGCTGCTACTAACATGGTGAGTGTCTCTCTTTCTCTCTTTGCTTGTGTGTGAGTTCTGTAGCGTCTGCAAATGTGCGTTGCGCGTGTGTGTATGTATGCGCATATATACGCGCAGATGAATTCTTTTTTTTAGACTCGAGTGGGTTCGCGATGCTCTCTCTCTCGCCTTTGTGAATTTTTTTCTCCGCGTAAAAGAGATTAGGGGAGATTAGAGGGCCAGCTGCTGCTGGCTGCTGCTGGGCGGCGAGATGTGTTTTCTTTTTTATTCTGTACCACCCAGCTTTTGCTTGGCACAAGTGCACTTGTGAATATACGTGTATGAATATTTTGTTTTGAATTACTCCCATGAAAACATCGAAGAAAAGTGTGTGTGCGCCGTTGACTTCTACAATGATAATCTTGTAGTTAGATCGTAAATAAAAATAAAGTACATGTCAAGGATTTGATATTTTGAATCGAGAAAGCGTAGTGTCTGCAGTTTTAACAACTAAAAATAAACGGCATAAAGTGAAATAGTAACACTGAGCAACCATTGATTCACGTGATCTACTGCTTCCTCCATCACAATACATTTTACGTTTTATAAATAACAACTGTTCCGTGCTAATTCCGAAGCAATGAAAACAGTTCGATAATGTAAATATAGCACCTCGTTAGATAATCAGTATTTTTGAAAATGTCAATGTTTGAATAAATTTAGTGGATCGTCGAATGATATCTCTATTAAAAGTATCACGTTTACACAGTAGGGAAAACAGTCGAGATAAGGCATTGAAGCAAATATTGAAGCAATGAAAATCATTCGGCGTAAAGTTTTCCAATCGAAAAGTCACGTGCCGAAGGCAACTACGAATAAGTAATAGTTTGATAAAAACGCAATTCAGCGTACGACTCAAGATTGCATGCATCGAGATAATTGCCGCATAAATGCTCTATCGAAACTGAAAAAAGTATCAGCTATCGAGTTTATCAGAAATCGATCGTTCATTAGTCCACGTGGCTCGGCGGTACACACACAACGACATTGTAAAACTAGTCATAAATCCAGCGAGGAGAAAAACAGCTAATTCAATAGTCAGAATCGAGGAACTGCCGACGATTATTCATAAAAGCGATAATCCACGAGAAACAATGATGTTAAACCAGCGTATAAACATCGACGTTTCAATCAGTGACCATTGATTAATCCAATTTCTGCAAGTACACAAGGTTTGCCATTCACTCGCGTAGCCCGGAAAGAGAGAGAAAGAAAAAAATAAACAAGTGCTCGCGACGCGATAACGGCACACGCACATACAAACACGCAGCTGTATTTATTACGTCACTTGATGGCTCCGCTGCATTAGGTATGCACAAGACACGCACTCGCGAGCGAGAAATAATTGAGTCTACGATACTGGCAGTCGTTATAAACAATGCGTGTCGCTTTCATAAATTTTCACAGTTCGTTCGTATCCACGTTCATTGACCTACTTATGCTTCTGCTGCCGATGGATTTATTTGTCAAAGCGTGCATGTGTAACATTACACCCAATATAGATTGGGTAAAGTGCGAGTGACGCTCATTAAATAATTCGCCCGTGTGAAGTGTTTATGACCTGGTATGAATTACCCACAGGTTATAGCCTTTTTTCTTATTACTCGGCTTTTTAATGTTGTATGATAATTTTGTCTTACACAACTAGGTCTTTGTGAAATAATTAATAAAGATTTAATTAAAGTCGATTGTTATTTTGTAATTTAATTGGCTTTTCTCGTATCTCAATTGCGAGATAAACCATATACCCATTTTTTGCAACAATTTGTAGTTATTATTCATTGGTATATGAGCGACGTTATTGACTTTCAATAATGTGCTGTAATTACATATCTACACTCTGAGAAATATGTGAAATAAATATTCTACTGTAAATTATACATTAAATGAATTATCCAATAATGCCATTGCTACTGTTTATGTATTTCCGATATTACTTACTATTGATAGTACTTATTATTGTATTTAATAATTCAGCTAGATTTCTTAATTTAAGAAGTAAAATGTGAAGTGTTGATTAAAATGTAACATTTACAGAAATATCATATTTATTTCATATTGTTCAGGCAGAATTTCCTAGCATTCTAAACAAGAATTTGCATTCGCTATTCCATTTGTTTAGGCAAAAGTTTATTTTGCTAAAAATTTGAATTGCGTAGTATAAATTAATAGAACTATCTCATATTTCTCGTGAACAAGCTGTGACATTTTTTATTACGATGCGTCCCTACGTGCGACTCGTTGAGTGTGGTTGAAGGAGATAAATTGTAGGGAAAGCTTAATGCAAATTTACAGAAAGATGAAAAAATAGAAAATAGGAACATTCTAATGGATGTGAAATATGAGATTGTAAAGATATCCTTCCAGCTGAACACTTGGGGACGATTTATCTTTTTTCCACTGATAATAGTTTGACACATTCTCTGCGACTGTCGTCTTCATGCTTGAAAAAATATTTTTGTGGGGGTGCATCATATACATGGAGAACTATTTTTGAATTTATAACACATTGAAAATGTATTTTTTGTTTCGTTTTGAAACGAACTTTGCATTTTAGATACACTTACTATTAATACTAAATTATAGATTCATGCTGCGTTTCATTATTCACTTCATTATCAATTCAACATTTAAAATCGGAAGTACGTGCTTGGAAAAAGAAATTGCTAGACTGTTTTTACTTCGGTGTTTTGGTTTCTTTTTTCCTTACCGTAGAAAAGTTTTTCTTGCGACATTAAAGTTTATGATTGGGTTATCTTCAAGAATATCGTTAGAACTATACTTGCAAAAATATGATAAAAAAATGTAATGAAAAGAAAATTCGTACAAAGGTAAAAGAGAACAAACTTTTATAAGAATGAAAAATAACGTTGAGTTCACATATTTTTAAGTCTTAAATAACAAGTTCAAATGACGGAGTTATGAGCGAGAAATACGCCGGTCTTAACTTTTACTTGCTACTTTCGGTGACTTCAGCCATAAATTTATCTCATGAAATTTTCGCAGTTCTCTCCTCTCTGATACACAAAACTTTGATAGTTTTGCATTTCGCAATTTTCACGAGTATTGGAGAAATTTATTAAAAGTAGAGCTAAGAGAACGCCGAGCAAAAACTCTTGTGAACTCGGAGGAAAATTGCTCAAAGGATAATACATAATTAACTTTTAGAAAGATAAACATCGAATAATTACGTTGTGTACCTCCTTTTTTTTTCTATTTTCTGGAAAATTAGAGCACCCAATTATTTCGATGTTTCAGCTCTGCTGTGATGTCTATTACTCGATTATAGTTGTTTTTAAAATTAGTTTTCTGAAAAGGATTACATTTTTTTGCGTTATTCGCAAAGTCGAGCTGTAATATGGAACGGTAATATCGGAAAGCTTTTACACGGAAAAAGATATTTAATCTGCTTATCTAATTAGCAGTTGAATCTAGATGGAATTTCCAATTAAAAGATTAATAACAGAAGAAGTTATATTTTTACAAATCATGATAACCAAATTCTTTCAAAACAAACTTCTTTAAAATAATTTTTTGTGGAAAAAATAATATTGCTGATATTCCTGAAAAAAACAGTACTTATATTCTTGAGTTGAATGTTCTTAATTACGGTCGAGTTATGCATTCATTCCGCTAATAGAATTTTCTTATCTGACGACTACTGTAATGAGTTTTACAGCAGTGCCAACTTTTCTTTTTACATCAAGAAAACTTGGTAAAATATAAAAAACAAAAAAGAATAATGGCTGTAAAATCAATCTCGATTGCAAATGAAAACTGTCAACAGCCTTTGCATACTTTTAGTTTGCAAATTCATCACTAATTCTTCTCAAATAGCTCAACATCGCCAGTCAATCATTCAATTAATTAGCATCATTCTACTTCCTAAATCAGCGCCGAGTGCACAAAAGATCTTTTATACGTGTCATCGAGTGTCGATTAATTAGCCGCAATTGTTGCTTCTTCTCAACCCTCAACAAACCACCACGATGCGGAAGCCCACCTCATTAACCCATTCACTGCGTAATCACTAGCTCCGGATTCGAAAGGAAAAAAAAATGGAGCGAGCGGGCGAGCAAGCGTGAGAGAGAGAGAGAGAGAGAGAGAGGGAGAGAGTGAGTGAGAGAGAGAGGGAGAGAGAGAGAGAGAGAGAGAGAGAGAGAGGGAGAGAGAGAGAGACGTTCAAATATACCCATCAGGCTGATGAAGAGAGGTGGAACGTGCCGTCGTTCGGCTTTTGTAGTGCGCGAACTCGAGAACAAGAAACTGACCGGTGAAAAACACAAAAAGCCCTCGGCATCATTAGTTGATTGCGGTCCAAGGTCGCTGATTGAATTGCACTTTTCCGTTGTGCTTCGTTCTCTTCTTTACGCAGGTATAGAAGCGACAGAACCTCCGAACTAATGATGTCCACGCCGCTTTTACTCGCAGG
Source organism: Phymastichus coffea (assembly GCF_024137745.1). NCBI lineage: Eukaryota > Metazoa > Arthropoda > Insecta > Hymenoptera > Eulophidae > Phymastichus > Phymastichus coffea. The sequence goes on from NW_026706916.1 coordinate 469,394, forward strand.
TAGATACAGCCATGCTACTGCTACTGCTACACTGCTGCTGGTGCTGCTGGTGCTGCTGTTTGACTTTCGATTGTTCTTTCGATGAAAGTTTATTAGCTATCGAGCAAAGGGCAACTTCTTATATTAACTTTGTTGGTTGGTCGTGTGTACTTTTTTTTTCTCTGTAGATTCATTAGTTTGCTCGTTAGCTTTTCTCCTTTCATCTACAAAATAATTATTTTCCGCGAATGAGAGCAGAGAGAGAGAGAGAGAGAGAGAGAGAGAGAGAGAGAGACGCTTATCCGGCAAATATTTTTTTTCCCGTGCCGTGGTGGAAAGCTACGTGATTCGTAGTTTTCTTTGTTTGAGTCTCAAGTTTGTTTTTACTCGTTAATGATGTTTGGTAGAGAAAGAACTTGGCGATTACCTGATGTTATATCGTCTTACTGTGTAAACCTTACTGGTTTCTACGTTCGTTGCAAGGAATCTCTATGTCTGTCGTTTTTTTTAATCAGTGCTTGAGTTGCTTCATAAGCTACTTTTTACTGTCGTACTTATCTTTTAGAAGTCTTCTACATTGCGCTGATACATTGAAATACTATTCGCATCCGGGTTTGCCTCTATCACTTATCTATTTTATATATCACATTTTTATTTAAAAAATATACACTTATATTATTTAACTATTTTATTCATTAGCATATTTAATGTCATGGTGTAATAATTTTCTTTTCAGTTTTCAATTTTTATATTTTATTATTAAAATAATAATTGGTAATACAAACTAAACTAATACGATGACAACTCCACAATTTAAAAAGAAAGACGTAGTACTTTCTTTATCTTGGCTGTAAATCTTTTCGCCTGACTTATCGAGGCTGACAAGTTCACGAGAAAACTCAATTTTAAGTAGATGCCCATCTTTTCTCTCTGACAAATAAACTGTCCAATGTATCAGTAGGAGAAAAAAGAAAAAAATAAGTTGAAAGGACACAGCGAGCACCCTTGAGGAATCCATTACTATTGAAATAATACAAAGACCCTCGAGCGAAGAAAAAAGAAGAGAGAAAGACAGAAAGTCCGTCGAAAGGCAAAAGGTTTAGAACCCAAAGGTAATTCTGTGAATGCAAAAAAAAAAAGAAGAGGAAGTAGAAAAAACATTTTGGGCCCATTGCTAGTCTGCTGACAAACGAGAAACTACGCGAGCCCTCCACCCCGACACTTTTCATTTGGGGCTATGGAAAATTACTGGAATCCGGCAGGCCACGCTCGAGTTCTCTCTCTCTTCCCCCCCCCCCCCTCTCTGCTACTGCATCGAATCGAATTATCGCCAGTGCGACAATGGTGCTCGATAACGAAATTTGATTTATTTTCTTCCACTCTCTGCATATGAAGAATTTTCACCTTTTCTGCCCATTTTTCCATCGCTTCGCTCTGTGAAACTCTCACCTCTCACTCCTCAGGGGGATTATAGCTTATGCAGTATTGCAAATGCTCGATGACTGAATTAATTCGCAATTTATGCTACTGGATGTGATAGCACCGCTTGATAGAATTATTCTGCGCGCGCATTAGTAATTGATTTGTTGATTATTGCAAACGAGCAATTTCTTCCCTATAGCATTCGCACATATATAGGAATGATTTTTAGTAGAGTTGAAGTTTTTCTAGGACTATAAAGTTACGTAAGATTTCCATTAGGTTTTTCTTAAAAATTTTGATGTTTAAATATGCCGAAAATCGGAAAATCTTGATTTACTAATATATATATATATATATATATATATATATATATATATATATATATATATTATACTTCCTAGAATCAGGGCGATTTGAAAGAAAATCCTTTAGAATATGAGAATTATGATATTTAGGTGGTATGAAACCGTGGTCAGCTGAAAATTTCTGTAGGAAAAGCATGCCGCGCATCGCGCGCAAAAAAAGTTTTATCCGCAACCGCGTGCTTCTCTCCTCTTTTTTCCTTCCAGTAAAGGTAACATTTTACTTTATCGATATTCTCGGAAAGCTATCCATGAAAAAACCATTTGAACGAACTTTCATATCTATGCAAATTTTTGATATTTTAAAAGAGACTTCTTTCGGCATAGTCCAGTAAGGGAATTGATGTTCAACACGGAACCTCACTCTAGCGCTCAACAGTTCCTTTTTTGTACTGACAAATGTCTGCTTTCAACTCACAACCATAAGCCGCTAGGTCTTTTGGCGCATATAATAAAACAAGCTTCCGTTTACAAATTCTTTTTTACTTTAAGAGAACCTTCTCTTCTTTTACAACTTGTAGCCCGTAGACACACAAGCGAAAAAATTTTTTAAATGCTAAAGCCTGCGAATGAAGATTTTTTAAATTATAAAGGAAAGCATATTGTACTGCGAAACTGATTCGCTTGATCCTTTATTTTATCCGACAAGCGAGATAAATGCGCTTGAGTGCACTTGCTACTACTCTCCGTTTATAATTAAATTAATTTTAATAGATACTGTAGGTAATGCAGAGAAGTGAGAGTTGTAACATTTAGTATAGAAATTTTAGACAGACGAAAATTCATATGTACTAATTATAATAGTACAAAATTTTGATTACGAGTATTTACTCGCCGGCGATCGATCAGATTATTGAATTGATTAGAACTGCATATTTGGATGTAAATTTTATGATGGCCTTTGGGTAGAAAATCATAATTAGTCATTTTTATAGTCATTACCTAACTAGTACGGAACAATAAATTCTTGTCGCGTGTATGGTTTAGGCCTGAGCAAAGCGGCGGTAGAAAGGCCTACGAAACGAGACTCTTTTTCGAATATGTTAGTTGCAATATTTTTCAAGGCAACAGCTATTTATTTGAAGTCCATGAACAATGCAATTTATTAGAATACTTTATGTGTGGTTGACGTACCGTAAATTACGCATTATATTATTATGAACTATTTAAAAACTTACGAAGTTTGCTGTTGACTAATACCTTTGCTGAATGATACATGTAGTTATGAGTTTCCATTTCCATACGCTTCTCAAAACTTGAAATTCATATTAACATAGAAAGTTAAATTGAGCGAGTAGTAATTATCTCTATAAGCTTATCTTTTCTTAACAACGATATATTTCACAAAATTAAAATGGTATACATCAATAATTAATAAACGTCACGAATATTAAACATGATTTTTTTTATCATAACGAAAATAGAAAGAACTATTATGCTTTATAAATAAACATCTAGTCCACTTTTTGGGGATGCCCAGCGAAACTCGAAGACTACGGTAATCACGTAGCTTACATTCTCTTAAACCATCAGCAATTAAATTCAAGTGAATTCTAACCGAGACGAAGCTAGACCTGGTAAACTTTACGCGTGCAACGAAAAGTTAGACTGCGAGCCTCCTTCATTTTCTTGCAAATTACAGACTACACGTTTTAGCTTTTAGTTTCCCTTGGCAACCAGAAATCTCTCTCTCTCTCTCTTACTTTTGTCGATTGCCCATGCGAGAGGAAATTTAATTTTGGAAAAAGCTTTTTAAGCTGTAAGTGAGTCTGGTGGCCGTTCCAATAACAGAAATTCAGACAAATTTTTCGGATGTCATAGTACCATGTAATTTTTTTCTACGTGGCCTGCCATAGTCAGCATGCTTTGTGTCGATTGGCTCTGAGGGACCATTAAACGCCCTCAGACGCGCGCTATCGTAAATTGCGCCCGATACGTGTGACTTGATAAAGACATTCTCTGTCGAAACTTCATGTTTTTTTCGCAGCGCTTGTTTCTCTCTTTTCCTACCTTTCAAAAGTTGCAATTAAGCATTCTCGCTTTTGATCGATTGTCTAGTTTTTATCCTTGCTATCAAGTTCTTTATTCTCTTCCTTTAACGAGAAGAAATATATATTCATTCTATGTAATTTCTAAGAGTAATTAAAATGGCAGTTCGATTATTTTATCGTTCATATCGATATGATCGAGAGAAAAAAGAACGCTCTATAAGAATAAACCAATCGGATGTGAGTGCCTCTTCAGATTTTGCCTACTTTTCAAGACGCTGAATATTCTCCTTCGTAGGTGCAATTCAAGAGGTTAAAACTAGGTTACATGCATGTATGTATATATGTACTCTTGTATGTAGGTTATTCCGATCAATTACTCTTCTATACATATGCGGATGTGTGTATATGTGTAGGTGGTAAGAGAGGGTGGAGAGAGTAGCAGCAGCGACGGTGACGATGACGTCGTCGCAATTATGTTTGCTGTGACGTTGTTAACGTACAAGAAAGCCTTTGGTGTGGAAAGCTCCGGGGCGGCGCTTACCTACGAAAACTACGGAACTCATCAGCGCTTCGTATAGGCTTTGATGAAAAGGAGCGAAATTGATTATACACTCTTTGGCGATATATTCCATTGAGTTTCCTATTTATTCAGAAATATTCATTTTATTTTTATACTCGAATTTCCAAGCGTTTCTGTTAGCATTGCGTGGCTTTCGAAAACGAGCGAAAACATCGCTTCAGAATCCTTTGCAACAAACTGCGTTTCTCGTAATGTCGCGCATTTAACGCAGCTGCGATAAAATACTTACAACTTTGATACTGCCAGCTTGCTAATTATAATATCAAAATTTAGGCAATTATCTCCAGTTCAAGTTTCAAATATGATCAGTAACTATTTACATTAATTACGCATTTCATATCAAAGTTTAACTATTTTAAAATTTCAATTATCTTACTCAAATTCAATTTCCTCAAACACTTTACACGATGATAAAACCCTCAACCCTAGATAATGGTCCACTCAAGCTCGTAAAAAACAGCAACCCTCAGTAGCAATAAAAACAAGTGCCCGTCCCTTTAACGTGCGTCCAGAGTCTGGTCACATTACTCAGAGTAAAGCAGAGCGTCTGATGAGGCAAACATATGCCTTGGCATTCTTGCTCTACATATCTGCAGCTCGCTGATCAACAATACCAGACAACCAAAATAGACTCAATTACGTGCTCTTTCGCTTGGTGTGTGTGTACATGTATATTGACGGCGAAAGTACATGTTAAGCGGTAAGGAGGGTACCTCGAGACACGAGGTACATCATCAGTGGGTGGGGGTAATAAGATGCAGAACTCTTCGGCAAGGACGTACCAATAGTTTCAATTTTTATTTTTTTGTAAAAGGACACGCTTTTTTTATTCTAACATTTTGCCTATCGGTATACCTTTAATTCTAGAAAATATTTTTATCTCGAAAAATGAAAATTTTCGAGTGTATTTTCGGGACTCTTTGATGTCCTTTTTCTTTGTGCACCCCCGAATTCCGAACTCTTTGATAATCAAATTTCTTTTTCACGAAGCCACCCATTTCACAGATTCCAAATACTCTTGATATCAACTCTCGCAGAGAGGGAAAAATTCCTCTCTATCTCGTTCTCGCTTGAGTTCAATGGAGATCGTTTTCCTCTTGATTAAACCCGATTGAATTCCATTTTCTTGAATCTGCATCGCGAGCATTCATATATAATATACCTTGTGCTACGTGATACATAACGTTATAACTCTATAAATAATCTCATTTTGTATCTTGCGCAGCGTCATGTTGTTTGAGCAGCTGATAAGAGTAATAACCTATGCTTCTATTATAGTTTTCTTTGGATTTGTGTATTTTCAGACATAGTCGTCATCTCCAGCTGTGTCAGAGAAAGTTAGTTCGCACTGTTATGGCTTGATTTTCAATATGTTCTTACCGTCGGTGGTAGCAAAGTTTTGTACGTTTAAAAGTTCTGAGCGTTTTGGAGGAACTCCAATTTAGCAAGAAATAAGTTATTATTTATTTAGTTGGATATGTTAAAAGTTTACCAGATTTCTTAAGCATATACTAGAATAGAATATTGTGTGTGCTATAAAAAAATTATCAATTAGGTACGCAAAAATTGCATCCTTCAATAATAAGAGCTTGTACTCATCTTCAATTGATTCTTATTTGATTTATATAAGCAACGAGTTACACAAATAATCATTCGAATATTAATTAAGTTAATGGATTTCTAATTGATGAATTAGCTGCTAATGTGGAAACTACCGTCATAGATGGTCCTAAGAATAGAAGTAACATTTTTAGAGAATTCAAATTGAGGTAATGATGTGCAGAAAATTAGGCTAATTTAAAAAATTTGCAAATAAAATGTAAAATAAAATATATCTTGCCTTAAGTAAACTTGACACAAGCATTGAATTATTTCGATGGCACTCAAGAAACATGGTTCATTTTGAAAGTTCTGCTCGACTGTGGAACAGTCACTAAACAAAAGACTATATAAAGATATTACTTGAACCGATAAGCTTTACATACGCGAGCAACAAATGTACATAGATGACTTTTATATTTTGAGTAATTCTTCTACTTGCAGGTAATTAGAAAACATACGCAATAAAAAAAATTACATTAGTTTGTGCGTTAACAATCTTTTAGCGTTACTAGATGTATTAGTAACTTGCTTTTGAAAGAAAATCATAATAAATGTGTGTTCATATTTTCCGTGAGAAAATTTCATGCAAAGTGCCATACAAGACTAATGGGATAATTGGGAACAATATCAACGTCTACGTCACGAAATAAAAAAAGACTCGCGATCTTAATAATTGAAATATCAACTAAATTTAGCCAAAAATAATCAAGTGAGCGGAGAGTTAAATTAAGTTAGTAATGATCGATCGCCTTCCAATCGCAGCAGCATGCACTGAATGTAGAGCAAAATAATGCCTTACGTCGATATCAGCGCTTCATATACAAAGGCAGGCTCTTCGAAAGTGCAGGTCCGTCAATAGTCGTTTCACGCGGCGGCGGCGACTGGGCCCTCGCGCACACTCATCTACGATACGTATATGGAGTAAAATTGACGTCGAGCAAGAGAGGTTGACGACATTGATTGAAGTCAATGAACGATATATACCATCGAGCGCAAAAATTATCCAACTATTCAGATCGCATAGCGCACGCCTGCGACAATTATTCGACATCGGATTTGCGTGTTTTAAAACTCGATTTCATCTTCGTCAAAAATTTTTTTTTTCTCTTAGTGAGTTTGTCGCGCACGTGCGCACAAGGAAATATGGAGACGCTGAGTGAGTAGAAGAAAATAGACTCGTAGGCATAAGGTCGATATATCGTAGTTTATTATTCTACCGGAAGCCGAAGCATGCAAGTAGAAGATTTATAAGCTCGATGCGACTTGATGTCTCGAAAAGCTTTTAGCTACATATTAATATATTGTTTCATATACATTGTTGCCTGCAACATAACGTACTAAAACTTATTTATAATGGATTATTATATTTGTGATAAGAAAGGCAATTCCTGTAACAGTTGCATTTCCATTAGTATAATTGAGTGATAACGAATTTTAATATGAATGATATTCTTTTATGTTTCAGGTGAGTGAGAATTGATACCAAAGAGACCTATATCTACATGTAAGTTGTTGGATTTAACAAAGCATAAAATTTATCTATACTGTAATGATTAGATATTTATGTCATGCGAAACAAAATGGTTTATTTGTAATAAAATTATTGATTATTAATTTTCTCATATTTTTTATTATTCTTATGGTTATTATTATTTCAAAATACTACATTAACTTATCTCGTTTTTTTGTAAAAATGTCTCCATAGTTAGCCGAGAACATATTTAAATGAATAATTGGAAAAGTTTTGTTAAATCTTGTTTGAAAATTGCAAATTTGCTGAAAAATGACTACTTTGAACCCGTACCATTATGGATTTTAATGCGACAATTGATCTGATGCTCAAAGTTCTTAACAAGACGAACAAAATGCTTTCAACTGTTTTCTAGAAAGTAAAAAACTTTAGCTGTCGTCGCTAAGTCAGTTTGACAAAATGAAGAGCATAATGGTAATTTTCTCTCACAGTTCGCTAATGAAATGATCTCACGTTGCTTAACAACCTTGAGCGAAAGAATTCGATCCCGTAGTAGCAGCATCATCGCGCAGTACGGTAATCATGTAATTCGACTCCTAAACCTAATGCATTTACGAGCAATAATCGTAGCAAAATTCGGCCATTATATTGTCAGACAGTAAAGCATAAGCGAGCATGCGCCGATAATTGACGAAACAAAAAGAAAATTATATAGCGTGTGAGAAATTCTCCATTCGCCAATGCTATGTGCACTGGCACGTGTCCAGTGCGTTGCGTGCAAGCCAAGTTATATATATTATATTCATCATCGAGTAGTGCGTTTTTTAAGTACCATTACAAAAGACGGCATGAAACTTCTCCTTCGCAGATTATTACTAAGTTGTCCAATTAGCGGTTAGTCACGTTTTTATCGTTTATGCCTGATGTATGTAGACCGTGATCTAGAGATATGGGTTTATCCTGTGGATGAGATTTATGGGACTTTCAATTCCTTCTTTTTTATTTTGAGGAGTCAAATCTATTACATTCGAAGAAAGTTTCGAAAATTTATTACGATTATCTAAGATGTTTCTGTAGTTGAGACATGGATGTAATAATAATGACTGACATGTGCAACCTAATATTGTATCATTAAATAATTTCACGGAAAACCACTAATTATGGAATAATATTCAAATTATTCTATTTCCAAATTTCTTTGCATCACAAGATTTCCAACGGTCCAATGAAGGTTGGCTGATTTAAAATTAGTATAACGCTATATTTCCAAAACTTGTCGACTGATAAATCACCCAAATTTATTCTCAGAAGTAACTGACCATTCTCTTATAATAAATAACATTCATTCCATGGATTAACTGCAAATGAACACGCACATTGCAAAAATAGCTACATTCCGTGTAAAATTAAAAATATCACAGCCGAATATGAGTAAATCAAATGAATTTATTATTTTTTTCTCTACCACTCCATATTATCATATCTTCACTATAATACCAGAGATAACCTCGGCACGCAATGTAGAGAGACTTTCGCAATGTATCGAAATTTTACACTTCCTATTAGAGAGCAAAAAATAAACGTACAACACTAACTCCTCTGCCTCGCAAATTTATCTCTCTCTGTCTGCTTAAGTGTGTATATACGAGGTACACCGGAAATTCAAGGCCATGTCTGATCAGCTCGCGTACTGTCACTGTATATCCAAGAAAATGCGGGCAATTGAGCTCTTCACTGGCGTGGGCGACAAGTTGAAGAACGTAATGTCTCTAGTGTGTCAATAATTTTGTTCGAGTTAATTAAACGACACCGCTGTTTCTGTAAAAGTTAGTTGCGGAATAACGGTCGTTGCGTAAGATAAATAATACGTATTCATTGACACACAGCGTACGATTAGATTTCTCATAAATACAAACTGGTCAAATCGATTAGTCACTCGAGCTTATTACTAGGTTTTATTAAAAAAAAATAAATAAATAGGATAAAATAAAACAAGTCTGTCTAGTGTTACATATCAACCAGTTGCACCTACGTAGATACATGCGCGCAAAGCACATTAGGCAGTTTCTTCGAGCCGTTGTGTATGTATGTGTCTACGTGTGTGTGCGTGACGTTTGAAATTAGCCACGGACAATTTACGAAATTCAGGCGCGTTGCAGCAGCAGACCTCCGCGTCGTAACGCTAAAGCTAAACTACGCTTGAGCCGCGCACACGTGACGTTGCATGCATGCATATAACGCTCTCTCTCTCTCTCTCTCTCTCTCTCTCTCTCTCTCTCTCTCTCTCTCTCTCTCTCTCTCTCTCTCTCTCTCTCTCTCTCTCTCTCTCTCTCTCTCTCTCTCTCTCTCTCTCTCTCTCTCTCTCGGCTGACTTGCTTTTCTCTAGCGAACGCGTATGTACACATACGTACATGCAGTGGGAGGGGAGAGAGAGAGAGAGAGAGATTTTGCTTTACCCGTAATGAAGTTGCACGGGATATTGTGGTTGCTGCAATTGACGTTACTCTAACGGACACACATGTGACTATTTTGGAAATTTCTTAGGGTTTAGGCACAGAAGGGAAATTGAAAGTTCGTGGTTAAGCACGTACAATATATACATTTTTTTAAACTATTAGTAGATGTTTACTTGAAGCTAGGATATAGGTTATCTTTAAGTTTGCTCAAAAATTGATTTAATAAACAATAAACTTAATTAATGCGCTCTTCTAATAACATGAGTAAACAATAATGATCAGAAATTAATTTTTCAACACCGAAATTTTTGAAACAGTAAAGTAATATGTGAAAAAATAGCTTCAGTCTACAAAATTCTTAAACATTAAAATTTTCTACTCTCTGTTAACTTAAATATTCCTTACGATAACAATAGCCTACGGGAACTTGGTACGATTTCGTATGCAATGAAAATCCCTCAAGTGAAAACCCATTATTCTTATTTATTTTAATCTCCTGAATTCGATGTCACCACTAGATTTTTCGAAAAATGCATAGATATTGGCTTCAAATGCAATTAATTATAGAAATAATGAAGAAACGATGCATTCAAGTTTTACGAGAAATTACAGCCTATTTCAAGACGAAGTTATCTTTTGTAATTTATTTTTAAAAGCTTATTTTAAAAAATTATAAATTTTTGAATATCGAAAATGTAATGTTTTTCACTAACTTTGATTATTAATAATTTTTTTATATTCAATATTTTTCAAAATTACAAAAATCTTATGCTATAAATTTTCCTCTATAAATTTATATAGTTAAGATTACGGGGTTTTTTATTATATAACTCAAAAATATATTTTAAGCTAAAAAGAATTTATTCAGAGTGCACAAAGAAAGGTACGTCTATATCGGAGTTCTGCCTCATAAAGACTAACTTTGACCTACAGTGCAGAACTACGAAGTTTACGACTCACTCTCATTATCAGCGACATCGATGACGTCAGTCGTTCTCTACACCATACAAGTTGATACAAGTATTACAATTTTATGATATTCTAGAAAACTCGAGAAAAACAAAGAGATTGATTTTCGTTCTTAAATCTGAGTCACACTCATACATACATATTCGAGCATCCCAACAATATAATTCAAAATAATCGCATGTCATCCACAACCGCAGTTTTTGCAATTAAAATTAACCATTTTTCGATATATATAGGCTATAATATAGGCGGTAATTTGAAATAAGTATCACACAGGTTATGAATTATTGAAAGTAATTTTTAATTATATAGGCTATTATAATAATCTGCTAGCAAGCTTGAAATAACGTGTCGACTCTTCGATGCCTCGACAAAGACTGGCCCCTGAGCCTTTTACTCGCGATATTTGAGCCCCAGCCCATGTGTTTACATTTTTAGCTACAGCCCTTATAGCCTGTCGCCACTTGATCGCTAAGGGATAAGTAACGGAAAAGCTCAAGCCGCTAACTGTTGCCTCAATGTATAGGGCCTTGATTATGTTCTTTCATTATATCCTATGAATTCACTGGACGATAATGTGGATAATTATATAAATAGTATAACAATATTTATTTAACTAAGTGACGTTTTTGATAAATTAATATTCATTTTGATAAGTAATATTAATTTATTAAAAGTATATCATATTTATAATGGATGTCATAATTATATAAATTATTAAAAAGCATCATTGCTCATTGCAAAAATTGTATCTACGGATAACGTGATAATTTGAAATTTTTAGAGGAAAATTCATAGAATAGGCAACTTTCCCAATTTTTTATAATATTAAATAGATGACAAGTTATCAAAATTCGTAGAAAATGTGAAATTTTCGATCTTCAAACATTTATAATTTTTAAAATATTCAGTTTAGAACAAAATTGCACGAGATGTTTTTATCTTGAAATTGACCATGTTTTTTAAAATGAAATTTGACGGTTCGAAAACACACGTACTTATCAATTTGTTGAAACAATTGCTCTTTAAACTAATTTTTACGCATATTTCGAAAAATCTAGTGGCAGAATCGAATTAAAAGGATCAAAATACATAAGAATTCTTATTATATATGAGGTCATATCTACTTTCAGGACTATGAATTCCAACTGAAAAAAGCTTTAGAAAAATAAAAATCCACAATCTCATTTGTAAATTCACAGCACACGCATTAATAAAAGCTCCAGTGACTATAAATAAAAAAGAAATATTAATTTATCAAAGGTCGACTTGATAGAGACAATTTTACTTCGTTAAAAAGCATCGTTTCTCTATTTCACTTAGTGCACACAACGTCATCAACAACCTAGTTTGCAAATAAATCACTGTTAGTATCACTTTACAAGTCAATTATCGACCTTCAATAAAAAAAACAAGCGCGAAACTTATAGCACAAAAAGGCTCAGTGGAAAGTGTAGCAGTAATGGTTCATTGTAGTATTTTTTATTCTGTTATCTTCTCTTTTGTTTTATTCGCTCTGCAGCATCTTTATAAGAATTCTAAATTAAAGAACAAGAGAAAGAGAGAGTGAAGGGGGGGGGGCTTTGAATGAATTACAGATAAACGACAAGCCTACAAACTAAATGCACTTTATTATTCAGATGTAACGGCGAATAACTGTTTGCTAAAGTATTGTTCTCGCGGGAATGCTAATCTCCCTCTTTCGATGTGTAACAAACAAAAATTAAAAAAAAATGTCTTTTCATACTATTTCGAGCGAATAAAGTTTACCTGTTTTGGTTACAATTGTGTAAGCCTTGCATTCACAGTCTGTAAATTCCAAGTGTTTCATCCATTTCGATGTACCTTCACGTAAAACTATTATTCCTCAAAAATCAGACGTTCTACATATTCCAATGCATCTGTGACGCAAAAAAATTATACATACTTCCGTGCCACAAACTTGGCACCGAACAGAAACAAGCCATTACCGTATACACATTTATCTTTGCGTATGGACAGCTCGCACCCACAATGAGACCAGAAAAAAATGTGAAAGTAGCGCCACGTATGTGCACCTTCTCCCACAGGGATCTACTGAGAGAACAGATTAATCATCCGCCAGTTTCACCGCACCCACACTCATCATATTATCATAAATGCACTATTTTTACCAACCTCATGCATACACGTGCACATCGTCACTATAGAGGTACATTCATTTTTTGCGTTCTTTGCTGTCCGGTCTATAATGTCGATCAGTCGGTACTTCATCATAGGAGGCGCGGCGGTGAGGTGCGTTGCATTATGACGCGCGGTTTTGCTGCCATCAATTGCCATTCAAATCACTGTCAGCTGGGAAAGCTTGCATAAGCGCCGCGAGGATCAAAGTGAGAAATAAACTCGTCAAGGACAACAATTCGATTTTGTTTTTCATATTCTCGTATTTTACGGCAATATTTTAATTGACATGTTATAATGAATCTGCGTGAATTTTTATTGGACATTATCATTCAGAGCAATGACGACCAATCAAAGTCGTATAAAGTTTATTGCTCCCTCGCATTAAAGTTTATGATCGAAGTTCATGATTTTTATGACGTTTATGCATGTGGTCAGCAAGATGATTTGGACATTTTAATAGCTTTAATTTTTATGAATCATACGAGTTCATTCGAACATAAATTGACGCGAGATTGCTCATAACTTTGCGTGAAAATCCTGTCAGATAATATTTCAATCAGAAATATGAAATTAAACTCATAGAATTTCACATCTAAACTAAAATCATTTCACACTTTGAATAAAATATTCCCAAGATCGAAATTACTTGGATAATAGCATTACCATCATGAAAGTATGTTTCAGTCCTAGAATCGATTGGCCCTACAGCAATTCATATCGATAATCTAGCCTCTTTTTAATTATATACATCCTGTATAAGCTATCGCTGAAGGCTTTCTGGTAATCGGCGGCAAATATCGAATCGGCATGATATACAGGCATAGCCGATGCGCGATTTTGCGTTTGGTACGTGCGCAGCAAGTATACACACGCGCGTGCGTGCCCAGGCATTAACATTCGATGTACCTTCGCGTCCCGATCGAGCATGCATGGATCGCCGCGGCGACACAATGTTCAACATATATCGATCGATTATTCACGCTGCATACGTTATGATTGTCGTGCCTTCCCCCGCTCATTATTCTTAGCGAACGAAACAAAAAATAGAAGCGTACACGAATGCAGATTTGGATCAAGTGCTCATAATAATCCAGGTTAGCATGTTATTACATTATCTTGAGGCGCGGTTTCATTCAATCTCCTAGCTTGGTTTATTTAGCGTCGTTGCCTCGTATCAGAACCTCTTAATCTAATATCCTCTTTCGGTTAAATGGAAAAGGCAAAAGAGCACTGAGCTGCGTACCGAGGTGAATTTTTGCATAACTATCCGAAAGCCGGAGAGATCGATAACTCTGCACGGACGATTATAGTCCCGCAGTCTCGATTAAACGGTAGCATCCGTATAATTGCCGAGCTCGCGCGCGTCTCTGTTGAAATTGTTAAAGGGAACGGAGGTGGGTTTTATGGGATCGTTATATACCTCGGCGCCGCGTCATAACAGTCGACTTGATCATTTTTCGCAGCTAGGCTAGTCTTAAATCTTTTGATCGTAAACGTTAGTCGTGACGTTGCCACTTTATGAAGTCTAGGGAGAAGGCCGTTGTGAAATTGGATTGCAAAGTCAAGGAGGATACTGATACGACGGATGAGAGAAGATGATAGCGAGAGAGAGTTTACCAGTTCTAATTATGTCTCTATAGACGCTGCGTCTGCGCGAGAGAGGATTAAAGGACCGATGAGGAGGAGGCCAAAGACCTGATGAAGAATTATAGGCAAGCTCTTTCAACTGCTCTGGCTCTCTTATAATCATCGAGATTAATTATTAATGCCATTCTTGGTTTTCTTTGCGCTGCAAATTTTGTAAGCTGCTTGTAAATGTATTGTCGCGAGGTTTATGAAGTAGCTTTCATTACTGTAGCTTAAGAATTGTGCTGTAGTTACAAAAAATACATTGAGTTTCTTCCACAGATCATCTCTGATGCTGAAAATAGTCAACTAAGAAATTCGAGAAGCCGCGAAAACAAGAAGGAAAACTTGGAGATTTTACATTGCGTTCGCACGCGGCATAGAGCTATTTTAAGATTTCACAAATTGAACTTCTGTTCGCAATCGTATTATCGACTTGTCAGAATGAACATTCGATTTTTCAATATAGATTCAATCGTCTGGCGTTTTACAATCTATAGAGAGACAAAAAAATGGAGAACGACCGTGAGTGGCCTGCGAGCTTCTATGACACGAAACGAGGTCTCGATGAAAAGTTTCGTGGAGCAAAAGTTAGAGGTTTATCGGTGCGCAAGGTGCAAAGAGGGCAAGGAAGGTTATAATTGAAGGAGCACGAGCGCTCTCTTGTACTTTACAATTGGAAACTTCTTCCCGATGATCGTAAAAAAAAGAAAAAGAAAAGAAAACGAACTCGCCGTGTATTCGTTATCGGCAGTTCTTTTTTTCTTGACGAAAAAAAAGCAACTGTTAAACTTTTACGGCATGAAAAGTCGTATTTTCCGAAAAATACATACAATCCGATGTGAGAAAAAGAGAGTCCAACTGTAAAACTTTACTAGCCTCGTTCGAGGTGTCAATATGGCAATAGACCATTCGTCATGTCTCGTAAAATACAGCAGTATGTGAGTGTGCGAGCCCTTGATAAAAATAAAAAATAGGAATTGCGTCGTACAGTTCTGGCGTTTACGAGCTGTATAAATTAATCATCGGTTTTGAAGTTTCCTGTCGTATTACGGTCTCATCGACTAGTTTTCCTTTCCGCGTTTCAATTTTTAGTCTTTCATAAATGAATTTTCATTTAATTATCTATTATCCCAGACTCGTTAAGTATTATCAATTATGTCGGAAATTTCACTCGTTTAACAAACTTTCATACTCGACTTTGATGGAATTTCAAATTAAATAGGTCATATGCGTTCTACGCTATCGGAAATTCCGATATTGTCGAAATTATTAAAAAAAGATTGAATATCTAAAGTTACCACCGGGAAAGTAATGAATGCGGGATGTATGATTTTTTGCGCAATGACTACTGTGTTATGACGCCTAAAAAATAAAAAGAAAAGGATAAAGAAAGAGTACTTAAAAAGCCGTTGTTCAAATATAACGCGAGAGACTGGTTGCGGAAGGATTTATTACAGCTCAGCGAGAGCGCGCCAACATTTGAATAAATTTCCAGGATTACGCAGGAAGGCAGGAAGGGTCGAGTGGCATGAAAGGCACACGGTAGTTTCTAATATTAAGCCAGACTCACTTGCATTCTCTATAGCAGGCGCACATGTAGGTATATACACACCCACCCATAAAACTTTCTCCTATATCTTTCTGTTTGTTATTGCTGTGGTCGCAAGCTTGAACCACGTCAACGTTTTTCGTTTACTAATTCAGCATTCCACGGATTGTTTTCAATAGTGCGGCTTTATTAAACATTTTTTTTTCATTTTTTGACTAGTTCCGTTCTCTCTCTCGCTCTCTCTTTCTTTCTCTCCCTCTTTCTTTCTAGAACTTTTGGTGTATACTTGAATGGTCACAGAAGTTTGCTTTTTTGTTTCAATTTTCATTCAATACTTTACACCTTTTCTTTCGTGTGTGTCTCTTATTTTTTTTTGTTCTAATTAAAAAAGAATTTGACGAAATCCTTTGACGAAAGTTTTTTAATTTTCAAATATTCTTCGTTGCGGAAAAAATAGATGATATTTTTCCGCTTGTTTGAAAAATACGCTAGGTCTTTTTAACTTTAAATTACCCTTTTATTTCGCTGGAATGAAAAAAACGTTTCTGCCTCATTTTGACATCTGTGTATGTACAAAGAGAATTTATAAAGGGTACTCTATACGAAGATGTAAAAAATAGAACATGCGTAAATGCTCATCTTGAATTGTTAATAATCATTTCACACATAGTTTTTATTGAAGATTTCTAATCGTAAAAAAACAATAGGAAAAATATATCCTTTTCCAATCGTAAAATTATTCTCTCTTGCATAAACAAAAAGAGAAAAAAGCCAGTCACAGAATCTGATACTAAACCAAAACAAACCAAAAACTAGACAAAACTTTGCAAGTCATTCTCTTTCCTGTGTCATAATAACAAACATTTGGAGTGCAGAGAGAAGCTACCCGAAGAAAATACCATCAACAAAAAGTCCACATGCTCCTGTCTCGAAGGCAACGTACGTCCAAAAGATCCTTCTTGCAACGGGCGAGAATTGTCTCGAGGTAAAGCGAGCGAGCGCGAACATATATGCATCGGACGTTTGTATGTAAATAGTGCTTGACGAGAGGGAGTTTGAGGAAGAGGAGCTCTCCCTCTCTCGCTCGTGAAGAAAAAGAACTCGAGACAATTCGCTCATTGTGACTATCACAGGAGGGAGACTCATGTCAAACGGCTTAGAAGCTTATTTGCGCTCATGCCGTCTCTCTTCAATGGGATTCGTGCACTGCTGCGCTACAAAGACGAATAATCGTCGCGTTTATGCTTGTATTATGTTTTGTGTATTAGCTGCTACGCAGATGCAAGCGCATGGGTTTATATTTGGAATTTGATATTCTTGAGAAAGAAGCGTGCTAGATTTCATAGTGGTATTTTTACAAGGCCACTAATGATAAAGGAGTTTTCATTACACGGAAGAAAATTGAATATAGAAACACATAGGTCTTGGTTTATTTCAAGAATTCGAGAACCTAACTCAACTTGGTCAATTCTAGCATATATAGTTTTCTCAAAATTAATTGTTTCTCTAATCACACTACTTATTTTTATGATAATAAATTGACAACAGCTTGAACAAATTATAACGCATGATTAAGGAGGCACCAAATAAGTGCTCATGCTGTTTCCAAAACTTTGCTTTGTCATTAGACTTTTACAAATTTTAAGAAAAGAAGTTACAGGTACTTTTTAAGAATTCTCGATTACTTTTTAATCATTGAAAGAATTCTTGAAAATCAAATAGCTATAATGCGACTGACATCAAGATTTAGATAAGTTTCACCAGATTTTATACCTTTAAAATTGTGCTTCGGTTGCATCTCACTTTTTATCCAATTTTTGAATATTATAAGATAAGTAATAAAAATAAGAAAATATATTTATGTATGAGAACTCTTCGCAACTCTTAATAATGAATCGATGCATTAATACTTTAAACATTTTCCAAAGTTTCTTTTTTTGGAAATTAATTTAACACTGTTTAAATAAACTGTTTTTACAAAACTCGCCTTCAACATTATATTTAAATAGTATACAGTAGATGATCGAAGAAAAACAAAAGTAGCTATGTAGCAAGTCATTTTTATTTGTATTAATAACTACTTTTACTTGGATTCTAATAATTTTAAAAATTTAATCGTAATTTTTTGATAGCTTTCAAAAATATTAATTTAAATTTCAATAAATACAAATGCCTGTAAGAGAAATTGTAAACGAAAAATTTGAAGCGACGGATAGATATTTGTTGAAAAATATCAAAATTTTACAGTAAAGGCATTAAAAGGGATAAATGTTTTTTTATAATGCAATCCAACAGAAAGGTAAAGGTTCTGCAAAGATACGTTGCTTTTAATAGTATTTGAAAGCAATCCAATTTTTTTTTCATATTTGGTCAAAAAGCGGGCACGCTGTACGCTTATAAAAAAGTGAGATATAAAAGTCAGTTGACTTCGGCTAGTGTCGTCATTTTTAAAATTCTTCAGAGTATAGTGCTTAAAAGTCGTGACAGTCTATTTTTAATAAGTTTTATTTTGAAAGCAATTAGAGAATGATTGTCCTTTATTCAATACAATGCGTGGTCTGAATAGCGTGCGAGAATTTAAAAGTGAGGAGAAAAAATAACGTAGAAAAAAACTCTTGGTGCGAGTGGGATAAATAAATGAGTCTATTCGTATATGGCATGCGCGTGGTTTGAATCAGGGCGCGTGGAAAATGTATGCTTCCAAAGGTTGAATTTACTACGTTTTTTCCTGCCATACACGCATACGTGCACGGTATTTGTTCCTTTGCCATGAGCACGAGTACTGCGCGTACATGGATTTAATTGTGTGACTTTTGTTTTGCTCGGTAAACAGTCAGACATGTAAAATAAACATCTGGAGCGGAAAAAGAATAGTTTTTTATGTGACGTTCACCTACCGGAATTTCATTCAACTTCAACATTTACAATAATCTTTTGCTGTCGTTATCAATACCAAAAAATCGAAAAAGATAAGTAAATTAAAATAAAGTTGTAATGCCGTAGAACCAGTTAGTTATCAGTGGGCCAAAAGTGATACAAGCGACCTGTTCGGATCGATAAAAGCATGTTTTTGACTTTTATGTGTGTGTGTGTGTGTGTGTATGCGCGCGCGAGTGTGTGTGTAGGAGAGAGAGAGAGAGAGAGAGAGAGAGAGAGAGAGAGAGAGAGAGAGAGAGAGAGAGAGATAGAATCGTTTCGAATTCCGCTGGACTGAAATAATCAGCGCACGTGACTTTTATGTAATGCAATAACAACTGTACACCAGAATGCTCGCAATTGCGACGTTCGACTCTATATTTAGCGCCCTCCCCCAACTACATGTAGAACAATAGTTTTGCACTCCCTACAACAGGACAATGTAAATCGTCTCGACCATTTCGCTCAGACTATAATAATGAGGTGAAGGAAATAGCGGAATAATACACCATTGCTCTGATTAACTATCTTCTACACACAAGTAAAATGCTATTTTCGCCATTTTCATTGGACTTATTTTATTCATTCAATTGTTATTGTCCGCCGTAGAGCTGGTGTGAAATAAAGAATCGTCGATTGATTCTGAAGGGAGGGGCGAATGATGAGTCAGCGAGACGCGAGCAATTCCGAAAATTGCCAATCGCAAAATGTGTCGAATAATTTGACGCTCATTTTAAGCTATTCGAAGCATCTGCACGGTATCAAATAGAATTTAAATTATTGGATTTTCTCGCGATTTACATTTAATTGAGAGTCTTCCGAGGAGACAAATGCATTTTCCTGTGATGTGTCCTCTCTTGATCGGCTCATTCAATTTTGATTTCTTTCAAACGCTCGTTTCTGTTCACAATGTAATTACAATACTCAAAATATAAAACAAGACATAAATTTGTCACAACTGAGAAAACCAGAGGAAAAGAAAGCTTAAGGAATGTTTGTAAATCATTTGGAATCGTGCAAGCGCATACGTTAAAACTCAAGCAAAATACTTGAGGTTTGTCTTAATGTGCTTTCGAAATTACAGCCTCGCTCTTTCGCTGTCCCTGCCTCTCTCGAGTTAAATGAGAAAGCACGCACGTTCGTTAACCAAGTAACTTACCCCAGCGATAACGAGACGAGCGCTACATGACGCACGCTTTCGAGTGCGCACACGTGCGTTATTTTAAATATTTATTGTCGTCATTACTGAAGTTAAGCTACGGCGCAAAGGAAGGAGGGGCACAGCATGAAGTCGTTGGCGTGTATCTCTGTCTTGTATATTGAACTCGCGAACAAGACTTAAAAACTTGTCTTCGAAATGACCACTTGTCAGTAAAAGCGTGCGTATATCTTTGAAAACCTAACCGACAACTCGACGTGCTTTGCTGACTTTATTATCAAGTTGTTTGAATAGAGCAAAGAATATTAAAACCTTCAGAGAGGTAATTTATATGTAAATTATATTTGCATATTGCCACAATCACTGTAATTTCATTAAAAGTAAAATTGATAACGAAGAGAGCTCAAAATTAATTTCTAAAGACGAAGTTTGTCTCACAGTCCATTGGGGTAAGCGACTCTCAGTCTACAACTAGCTGGTAACGATGCAACGCCGTCGTCGTCTTCGGCATTAAGTTCCTATAACCGTAAGACAAACAAAGGGAGGTGCGAGAACGTAATTAAAGGGCAATTAACGCAACAGCTTTCCCTCGCACATTGCTTAGTTGCTACGTCGCGTCGTCAGCAGCAGTGACTAGACGACGAGAACGACCTCCAAGATTATCACGTCACTTCCAACACTGCGTTCTCTCTCTCTCCCTCTCTTAACGGATACACCAGATATATCTTCGTGTCTCTATTAGTATTCGGAGCTCTTGTATGTTCGCGCTTTAGTTTATTTATAGTCAAAACTGGATTTATATTTGGGTGTTGATGTGGTTATATACTTTTTTTCACTTCGAATGGGATTGTATTATTTAAAGCGGTAGGTTTACACTGTGAAAATATTGAATTTTATATGGTCGTGTGGATTGTGAATATCGTGTGGATCATATTTTTTATCAAAAATCTTGAAAAATTTTTATTTCCAAATTAAAATGAGGTATCCTGCGAGTATGAACTTTTTTAATCATTAAAAAGAATGACGACATGTATAACTGATACTCAGATATTTTCTATGTACCAATCAGCATCGATATAGACTTTGACAAATGAATATTGTTCCAACTTTTGTACTTTATAACCACTCCAATAATCAATTTCTGTCCTTTAAACTTGCTAATGTTGTTTTCAATAATCAGAAAATTTGTTTTACTATTAACGTCAATTAAATTTCAGTTAATAACACAGGCCAACAGAATTTGACAAAAATATTTTACCAAGAACCCGAGTATAGTTTTCCGAAGGTTTTTTGCGCGCTGAATCCGAATCCGAGGTCAGAATTACTCTGGTGGCTCCGGTTTTCGAGATATCCTAACCTTAAAGTGCAAAAAACGCGATTTTTGCCTATATTTGAGGTTATGTAGCAAAGAAAAGAAATTTTTTTTCAAAAAACTGTATACATCAAATTAAAGTATGAGTTTTCTTCTTTCAAATGCCGTTGAGTATGCTCGGATATCTTTTTTTTTCACGAAGTTACACAAATTTGAAAATTTCAAATTTTATGAATTTAAAAAGCACCACATCATTCAACCCAAGCTATCTAACAAGTAACCATATTAAAGAGCCACTCACCAATTTAAACCAAACTTGGAAATATGACAAAACACTAAAAAATATTGTGAGCATCGTGCTTCTATTTACAAAATGCTCTCTTACGGGTAGAAACCACCCCTGCCAACCCCTAAACAGGCTCACCCACATAACTCTAGGTAGAGCAAGTTTAATTAACTGCTTTTTGATAAAAAAACTCATTTTCTAATCACAGGTATGCGTACTAATATGATCTAGATAGGCCTCATCCCCAAATACCTCCTCAACCCTTTAAAACCAGCCCTCCCAACCCCTAAGCAGGCACACCCACATGACGCTGGGTAGAGCAAGTTAGCCAAGTGCTTTTTATTTCAAATTTGTGTAACTTCGTGAAAAAAAAAGATATCCGAGCATACTCAACGGCATTTGAAAGAAGAAAACTCATACTTTAATTTCATGTATACAGTTTTTTGAAAAAAAATTTCTTTTCTTTGCTACATAACCTCAAATATAGGCAAAAATAGCGTTTTTTGCACTTTAAGGTTAGGATATCTCGAAAACCGGAGCCACCAGAGTAATTCTGACCTCGGATTCGGATTCAGCGCGCAAAAAACCTTCGGAAAACTATACTCGGGTTCTTGGTAAAATTTTTTGTCGGCCTGTGTAATGCACATATTTATTTTCTATTTTAGGTGAGTTGTTGAAATAACATTATACGTTTATGTACATTGATTATTGGAAAGTATTAATAATAATCTTTAAACATGAAATATAAGTTGATTAACACGTTTAATTAAAAATAAAAAATATCTTGTTGAGTAATCGTTGATTACATTCTCATTCGATTTTTTTATTTTTATTACTTGAAAAAATTTAAGTAGTCATTGTAACATTTCAAGTCATGCATTTCCAATCCAGTTATTACTATTAAATTGAAAAAATAAAATAAGATATTATTATTGGTAAATACTCTTTTCAGTGTTACTTTAAAATAGGAGTACTCAAAAATCAAATAATCTTTCGAAATGCAGATCAATTTTGAAGTTTTTGATTTTCAAAATGAAGTTAATTTCATTTTGAAAATCAGATTTGCATTTTATTCAACTATACTCAAATAATAAATTTTTATTTACAATCTAAAAATTTAGAAAACCATGTATTATTTTCCAAATTACACATCAGTTGCACACCGTATTAAAACGCCTCCCGCTATTTCATAGTATAAAAAAAGGTCCAGTCGTATAACCAAAAATAAAAAGCCATAAGCCCAAATCGAGCATTATATTCCTCGAAAAAGGACTGCAGAGTCCATTCTCTCTCATGCTCGCCGCTACAAAATCCAGATGGTTCTGCACCTTTAATCTCATTCCCCGCGAGAGCTAATGCGTCGACCACCTGGCGAGGAAAAGAAGCGCAGGCAGCAGCAATAGCAACAGCGCGAAAGAACACAGAGAGAAACCGCCGCCGATAATAAAGGCGTTGCGGTGGGTGCGTATTTCGGATGCCCTCACCACTATCTTCTTATGATTATTCATTTTTTTTTCTTTGTTTTCCTATAATTAAAAATAGAATTTGGATTTTGGTTAACCGCTATAATACACTCTTATTTGTTTATTTCCACTTCGCCGCGTGTCGCCACGGCAGCCCCAGCTTTTTCCCTTTTTTTTGGTAGCGATCCATTCGGGTGTGAATGACTTGAATTCGATTTTCCGGACGCCCGAGCGCGCGAGCGAACGATTTGTGAAATTCAAAGGAAAAAAAACGATATTGTGTGTTGTCGCGCGATGGTCGCTTTCGCTGCTGCAGGGATTGCATTATATTTGGGTAAAATGGGTGGAATGGTTTGACAAGTCGGAAAATTCGAATTAAAATGAAATTTTCTTTTCAAAAACATATTCACGTTTCGTCTATCTATTCTGCGGGCTGTAATTGCCACATAGCGAGTTCCCACGGCTGCAAGTTGATGTTACCATGCTTAAACCGTCCCGGTCACGTCTGCTCGGCGTAAAAATCTAAATGAACGTCTATAATAGTGCAACCTCACACCGTCGTTATTGCCTTTGGGGATGAGAATTTCTTGTTACGACTTGTAGTGTCATTTGCTGCGTATAAAATCGATACTTCGATAAAAATTTCAATTTTTGCAAGGAAATAAAGAGAAACGAGACGCGTAATAAGAGAGAAAGAGAAATCTATATCTATATTTCATTATTTCCAAAGAGAGGGAGAGAGGGAAAATCATATCGCTCTCGGAGTCGTAAATCCAAACAAGAGGAAGTGCAAGCGAATGGAAGAAGAGTGCAAGCTGTATACAGGTATAATAATGTAATAACTCGCGGTCGAATCGAGAGAGGTAAAAGTATATGCGCTTGTATTCGCCGACTCATAAAAAAAATCTTTCGGCTATATGGCTTGGAGTTTATTATGAATAATTGACTTTCCGTTAATTAAGGATAAGAGAAGAGTATTATAGTTGCTTGTAAACGTATTAGTCTAATTATTCATAGAGTATTTGATTACTGTATTTTGTGGTGTGTACAGCCGAAAAAATGATATCGATTATAGTTTCTAGTTAATTGTAAATCAATTGTAAATCAAGCAGAAATATATTGGTGCAATTTTAATAAATTTTCTAAATACATTATTTTATGGTTTTCTTGTTCGAAACTTATCGATAAATCTTCATGTAATTTTTAAAAGTATACATTGATTTTCGCAAATGCATTCCACGTTGATTATAATATATCATCCCTTTAAAAATGTCCAATTTCAGGACTCGTTCAAAAGTGCACCCAGTCTTGCGCCACGCTAAAAGCTTGCACACACAAAAATAAAGGTTGTTTTTTCACTTTCACACACATACATGTATGCTATTGTCATACACGCACACACACATATACACACGTGAGAACTTTGCGTTGAAAAAGTCGCGCGCCTCACAACGTTCAATGGCCCTTTCTTCCGCGTATATACTAAACCCAAAGGCATCTTCGCTTATTTTTTTTCTCTCTCCTCCACCATTCTCGTGTGCTCTCGGGGATTCGGATCTTTAAAAGCGAGGAAACATTACCGAGCTCCAGTTAAATGGAGAGAAGACCCGAAGTAAATACGCAGAAGGCTGCTGCTAGTGCTGGAACTTTCTTTCCCTTCATGTCAGAGATCGAGAGAGAAGTGAATTTTTTTACAAGTTCTTCGCCATCAGTTGGATATTTTTCAACGAGTTAGTGTCGGAAAAATTGCATTGCGTGTCAATTAAAAAAATACGAGGTAGAATTTGGCAAGGAAAATGTTTAAAAATTGTAAGCTTATCAAAATTGTAAGAGCAAGTTGAACGAGTAGTTTCTGAAGTTAAAACTCGGCGATAATTATTTTTTCGAGAGGTCGACAGACGTAGTACGTAAGCAATGAAATCCCTACGGAGAATAATCATGAATACGATAGCAAGAGCTATTTTTTTTCCAAATAAAATAAACGCTGAAAAAAAAGGAAAGGTTCTGATTAGAATTTAAGTCTTCGAATGGAGGCGATAACGAGCTGGAAAATTAAAATCTTTTTTCGGATGAAGAAGAGTGCGTAGACGCGCGTGCTACTGACGTCGGCACTTTCTCAAGTGTTTACGTAATCAGATGCGCTAATTAGATGCTTCGTCCAACATCAGCACGATTGAAATTGTTTGATTGCGAAGAGAGAGAAGAACTGATAATTGACGTTACGAGAGATAGAAAGCAAAAAAAAGTGTGATAAGACAGACTACTACTGCGTTGCTAGTATAAATGGGGGAAAAAGTGTACGATGAAAAATCAATATTACCGGCCCTTTGCGCTTGCTGCTGCTGCTTGCTCAGCGCTCCGTATGATATTCATTTTGATCGTCGTGTAATTTGTAGGATACTTTGAACCAACTTTTTATCGTTTTTTCAGCGATGATGGGGTAGCTGATTGAATTTTTTCTTTTGCAATACTGATAAAAAAGATTATGACTTTTATATTTAAAAAAATACGTACACTCAATTATATTGCTTATTTTAGAATCGTAAATAATACTAAATTTATATCGAAACAAATTTAAATAACTTTGGACCTAGTGATATGATATCAGTATAATACGATATGTCAAAAAAGAATATTTAGAATTCCCTGTTTATCTTGTCATATTACAAATGTTATACTCGGTGGATAAAAATTGCATTTTGATCATAGCGGACTAATAATTTTATATTTTAAAAGTGATACGATTTTTATTACTTGATAAGGAATCATATGAGGAAATGTGATTGAACTAACGGATTATTTAAGTAAATAAATATTATTTCTCATCTACCAACAGCAACTTACCTAAATAAATCGTATCTTTTAAGCAATCGTCACACCAAAGCTACATATACTAATACTTGTTTTAGAAATTTTTTTTCATTCTTAGATAATCCTTCCCTCTCTCAGTCCTTTCACGTCAGCTTTTTTATTTACGTGTTGTTTTTTTTTCTAGCTAGTCACAGCCACTCAAATATCGTAAGCCGGATTTTCATATTATTACTTTCCACGTACACGGTTCACGTGAGCATTGTGTCGAACCCCATCATAAAAATTTATTTATGCACTTTCTTCTCTTTTCTACATACAGTGCTCTTTTGATTTTTCTCTCGTTTTGAAATATCAAGGCACGTGTATGCGCTGCAATTCTTTATATATTAAGCTGCTGCTTTTTTCTTCATTTTTTTAAAAAACTATGACTTTTTGGAACGGGTGGGGAGAGGGGAGAAGCACACGCGCGAGAATAATTTCTGTTTCATATTCATGTTTCTGCTGTAGTGTACCGTGGTTAGGTCACGACACTAAACAAAGTTAAATAAAATTAAAGAACTAATTTTATTAACCTCTTGCATAAAATTTTTTAACAAATTTTCTAGATTTCTACGTAGTTTTAATCAGATTAAGCCACTGTTCATTTTTACGATTACAGAATGTTACCAAATAAATTTTATTCACATTAAAAAACTCGTTCAGAAAAACCACCTTTCTTTAGAAATGTTCATTATAAGCAGAACTTTTAAAAAATTTCTTTATAAATATGTATATATATTAAGATATAGATTTCCGAGGAGGTCGATTTTGAAAATTCAAAATGGCATCTAAAATTTTAAATACTACTGTTCCTGTCTTTCAAAGACATATAAAACTTTTTCGCAGTTGCTGATCGCGAAGCTGAACTTTGTTTTTGAAATACGTATTCAAAGTAGTTACTAAAAACTTAAAATAAACTGTTTTATCATTTTCATTCAATATTTTGTTCATATTTGTAGATTCTTAAATCAAATTTAAATCTCTAAACAAGTGAAAAAATAAACTAACGGTTTTTCCTGTTACACAGAAAAAGTGCAACTACCGCAAAAAACAATGAGAAAAAAGAAGGCAAGGGAAGGAGGATAGAATCGAACTGCGCCATACGATCAAATAAACATCACCTTATTTATGCACTCCTCCCTTTGTTTCCTTTCTCCCGCGCGCTTGTACGGTTATTCCACCGTTCGTGGGCCTTATACGCACAAATAACACTCGAGTGCGCGTAGGTGTTTTACACCGTTACTCTTTTTTTTTTTTATGAAAGCGATAAAAAGTAAAATTGTTTGCTTCGGAGTATTTATTAACTGAGTGCGTGTGTACGGTCTATTTATATATAAAGTCTCGACGAAGAGTTCTATATTTTGCGCAAGGATAATAAAACAAAATTGTCTGTGTGGTATTTTGGCTTTAACAGTAATGCGTTTTTATGTGTAGTTTCATTTCAAGCCGTATATTGTCCTCAATAAA
This sequence comes from Phymastichus coffea, assembly GCF_024137745.1. Lineage (NCBI taxonomy): Eukaryota > Metazoa > Arthropoda > Insecta > Hymenoptera > Eulophidae > Phymastichus > Phymastichus coffea. Next base: position 497,020 of record NW_026706916.1, read on the forward strand.
CCTTTTATTGATGACGCAGCGATGCGCTGGTGTGGAATCATTGTCATTGGTCGTTTCATACGGTTTTCTTGGTGTTCTCTTTTTGTACGATATATGCGTAGATAAATAGTACATATTCTGACCTTTAGATGTCATTCATAAAACTTTTTACGTCAATACATTTATTCACGTTGCGTTTAGATAATTCAACTCGAATTCAAATTTTTTCAATATTCACGAAAACACATTCATTTCTGGTTATTCGTCTTAGTTGTTTTCTCCGTGCTATATCGTATAAGAACTACACAACGTTGTCCAAAGTTATATAAGAATGCACTATTCATGGATATACATATCTACATGAATGACTAAATAAAACTAGGAACCAATCGTTATATCCAACTTACAAATAGATATTGCAACAGCGAAAGTTCCATAAAAATACTTTAAATTACTCTCGACACAAAGGAAATAATTTCACTGATTAATCTGCACACTCCGGCCTCTATAAAATCTCGAGTTCGCGAGCGCACACATTAATCCATTCTCGTACACAACTCGCTAGCGAAAGAGAGGCGTGATGGAGAGAGAAGCGAGATTCAAAACACGATCAGCGGGCCGCGAGATTAAGGTGTCGAGTGTGTGTGTGTGTGTATATACATATATTTTCCGAAACAGCAATTTCATTCATTTCCGTTTGGGCCAAAATTCTCGATACAAGCCAACAGCATTTGGATGATTAAAAAGACTATTGATGCTTTGCATAATATACATGTATCAGCAGAAAAGAATGTATAAGTCTTTACCCAGCTAGATGGAAGTGGATGAGCTTGCACTTGCTGCGGATTTTTTATTCGCCCATTGATCTAAAAAACGAATATTCGCTGAAAAGTGCTAGAGTTGCGATTTTGTTCAATGCGAAAGAAGCTTTACTTTTGATGAGATAAGATCAAAACGTCCGAATTTCTTTTGTGGGATGTCAACCTTGAAATTCAATCACGTAATTGAAACGATCAAAATGAAGAGTTGGAGAAAGCTTTTCATTCGTTTGATAGGAAAAGTAATGCAAATATATATTTCCAACAATCGAGGCGGATTTTTCCAATTGTTACCGACATAGCAATTTTGCCTTCCGAAAATACAGCCAAGCAGTGTAAAGAACTTCTATTTCAGGCCACTGTTTTATCCGCACCGCGGTTTCGCGGTCTTTATTGGAAAAGTGTAAGAACGTTTGCTATACCTCATTCGAAAGAACCTTTTTTCCTCCCAGCCAATATAAGCCATCATCGAATCCAAGGGAAAATATTGATCTTGCGAGGAAAATGGCAATTAAACGAGAGCGCAAAAAAAAAGACACAGGTTTCTGTGTACACGCGAAAGAAAAATATTATCGTAGTGTCATTCTCGCATGCAATTAACGTGGCGCGCGTCTCGTTCAGAGAATTCGAATTCTTTTTGAGCATCTTGACGTGATATCAAATATATCTTCACGGACTGTTGAACGAAAAAGAAAGAAATGTCAGGTCAGCCCCCCAGAGATGAAAGCCAATTGACTCGCAAACTGAGGGTCGAAATTGAGGCGATACGTCTTGACATCCTTTACCCAAGTATGTCACTGTAGAGATATTTTAACTTTCCCCTATTTACACAATGATGTGGTAGGTGCTCGAGTATTCTCTTGGAAGAGGTACAAGTATCCCTTTATCTTAATTCAAATGCAAATTAAATGTTTTGCAGCAGGCTCTGGAATGTTTAGTCTTATATAACTAATAGGTAGAAGTAAAATTTAGTAGAAATGTATCTTATTGTTTATTTTCTTGATAAGATTTGCTGTTTCCATCGGATAATCTTCGGAAGCTTAGCTTAGCTTCCATTCATCAGTGTCTTAACACGCTTATATTTCGTTCGTTTCGCTGAACTACTCGTTTATTTCATAAAATGTAATAATCTCCTTCCAACAAAACTCAATCAGCTGTGAAAATTCAGTCACCAAGGCACCCTCCGCGAGAATTTAATTTTTTTCACCGTTTCATTTCATTTTCTCAGATCTAAAAAAAGAAAAAGCGAAAGAGAAGAAAAAAGCGCAGTTGAGCCAAGAGAGAGGGAGAGAGTGAGAGAGAGACCGTAAAAAAACATTTCTCTGTAATCCCTTGAAAGAAGCGTTTGCACGCGGGGCGCGGCGCGTTTCGAGAGAGAAATTACAGGCAAGAGAGACAGAGATAGAGAGAAAGAGAGAGAGAGAGAGCGAGAGAGAAGAGGAAGAAACGCCGCGAGGAGACCTACCGCATGTTCTCTCTCTCTCTCTCTCTCTCTCTCTCTCTTTCTCATGCGCGCGCGCGACCTACTCCTTCTTGCTCTCTTTCTTTTTAAAGCCTTTCGCCTCCATTATCCATTCCTTTTTCTTTCTGTGCACACTTATTTTTTGTTCTTCATCGACGTGCTCCTCCGAGGTCGAGGATGTTTTTGCGCCATTGTTGCTCGCTTGACTAGGCGCCGAAAAGGGCCGTTTCAGTGTGATGTAATTTGCGTAACTTTGACGGCATTTCGACCGCCCACTACGAGATGGACTCATTTAATTTTGATCACCTGCGAGAGTTATCACTCGTTTGCTTTTTTTCAAATATTTTTCCACGGAAGTTTATGATTTGTTATTCGCTGCAAAAAACAATGTATACATCGATTGATTGAAATCCATTATGACTTAGTTCAATAATGAGAAGATAAGAATTATAGTGCTAGAGAATATTGATTGCAAGGTATTATGGGCAATGCTATAATAATTTCACGGTTGTTATAACATGTCTTCGAGAGGATAACCCATCGATTTTGCTATTACTGTGTACAATAATTTTCCAGTACAATCCACTTTCACTTAATACTATAATCTATCTTTAAACAGTAAAATATCTGAAATTATTTTTGCATTCACCAAACTCTACTTTTCAATACCTTATAAATATAATAATTATTTTCATACCAGGACGTACATGCCTCGCTTTTTCTCATTATCTTATCGCACAAGATTAGTTCCATTATTAATTAAACTCCATTTCATAATTTCATAAGTAACTTCATATGCTCCCTCGCAGTGCACAGTAGGGTTTTAATCCCTCTTTTGCGATAAATAAGTAAAAATTAATATATACCAGTAAAAATTAATAGTAGATTTTTCTCTATTTCCAGAACAATGGATTCTCAGCAGAAGCGGCGGACTGTAAAATTGACGTGAAAGCCACGTAATTGATCGACATAATCGATCGATTACGAATGAAGCCGTGATCTACAGCAGCTAAGAGTAACACCATCAAGAAACATACAGTATACGCAGTTGAAATCATATATATCCGTGTAAGCAATCGATGATGGGCTAGTTTGGTGAGCCGGAGGTGGCGGTAATCGTCGCGCTTTTTCGTCGTCGCCAAGAAGAGATGGCCGTTGAACGCAGTAAATGGCGCAAGTGTGATGCGCCTCCCGACTGTTGCTAGGCTGAAGACGATCGAATTGGCAGCGTTGGCCAGGATCGTCGTCATGAAGATCACAACGGGCGAGGCTGTGGTGCCGTTACTCGGTGCCATCGCGCCCAGATATGTTGTCAAGCAGGCCACTGTCAAGAGGTGCGTTGCAGCGCTACTTCTTGTTTCTGTGGCCAGTATATTTTACTATACACACTACATCATCAGCAGTCCCTTGTCCAGGTGAGATTCGATATCTATCTTCTTTGACTTTCCAGCGGCTTTCTACGTAAATTTATCATTTTATGGTTTAACTTTATAATCATTTTGATCTCATTAGCATATTCTTAACCTAAATTATAAAAATATAAGTACGTTTAACAATTTTCAATAGTAAATATATCAGCTGTCTTCCTGATGCAATAGACTTTTTATAGTTCTTACTTTTTCAGCAAAGGTAGATCTAAAGATGCCACCTATAAATTGCTGTTTGAAATACAGTTTTAGCTTAAGTAAATTACATAATTTTAGAAAAGTGAGCGATTTTGAACAAACTTGTTTTACATTACATATGCTTTTCATAGTTTATTAGATGGTTTTATATAGTTTCCCTTGAAGAAAATGAAGATGCTGTTACTTTAAGAAGATCATTTAATAATACATATGTTATATATGAGTTATTTTAACTCAAAATATGCCTGTATCTTAATTGAGCAATAAGCCAATGAAGTCAGATAGAGCTCCAAAATATTAATTTTTTTATAGAAGAGTATGTAACATAAAACACGTTTTATAGAACAAATCTTTACTAATCTAAGCAAAATGAATGTTCATGGAAATTAAGCAAACTCAGCCCGTGTACATTATTTGCTATGTAATAGAATATTCTCTTTGCTCTGTAATTTCGATGAGTTACAGCATATCCAATAGTAGCACTTCGAATACTTTACCAAATTCACTATCTTAAACTAACCTAATATAACCAATATAACTTGTAGTTTCGTAACTGGAGTTATATATGTGTACCTTACAGAAACTATTTACGTAAATATATTCAAGTCATTCAATAATCGGAAAATGAATTGTCAATAAATACGTCGAATGTCAGATTTCCCGCTGCTGGTATCTTCATATCAAGTTTTTACATAGATAACTGAGTATAATTTGATCAGTAAACAAGTGCAAAATGCATTTTATATATACATATATACTTTCTCTGTATAATTGGTATCGCGTGAGTACATTCAAACGTAGACTCTAAATCGCTATTTGATTAAACTCAAAGAATCATAAATTAGTCAAATAATACCCACATTCATGCCAAAACTTTCGTAACAAAGTTTGAATGGCTAACTAACAAAGCAAAAAGCGCCCAGCTTGCGCGCGAGAACATTCGACATTAGCAGCACTCGTGACAAGCGCCCAACTCTCAAATATGCTGATTGCGACAAGGTTCGTCTGCATGCCAAGTTAGTCACCCTTTCCTCCGCGTATTACCGAATTCGTAAAGGGAAAAGCCACCAGGGGGTCTTGAACTCAAGACGACTAACTATTCTTACATATATACCCTCCTAAGTTGGTCTTGGCGAAACATTATTGTGGTAGCGGTGTGGGATCCATAAAACAATTCTCCAGACACCCATGTTAAGTGATCAATAGAATAACAAAACGTTCTTGTTCTTTTCGAACCTAATAAATAACTATATAGTTTAGGTACGGGTGGATGAAGTTTGTGGTGAGTTCTGCGAAAGCGAGGATTGTTGTGATTTTTTACTTGGAATTCGATGGCATTGCCGCAATTAATATTGCTGATAGATGCGAAAAGTATTAATACTTTGAATTCTTTAGTCACCAGCTGAGTTTAAAATACCGTTGTTTATATGCAAAATAAAAAAATTAATTGGACAACATGGATATTAAATATGAGGGTTTTAAAAAGAGCTACTCTAAGGTAAAAGTGATACATTGGCATTTAATTATAAATGTTACAATCCAAGAGAGAGAGACAAATAATAAAATAAACTAACTCACCATTAATTGATTAGCACCGTTTAGCTATTGTACTCATCTGATCAAACTTTATTAAAAACACAAGAAAACAGAAACAACAACACGGCAAAACCTTAAAATCCTATGTGTTTAAATTTAAACGTTTTAAGTGTGCAATTGTGACGTCACCCATAAGAAATACATTGTCGCTGAAATTAAACGTTTAGAAGTGTTTAAAATTGGGGATAATGTATTTCTTATAGGTGACGTCATATTAAACGTTTAAATTCAAACACATGGGTTTACCGTGCAAATCAGACAAAATGTTATAAAAATTTTTTTCCTTATATACAATAAATAACATTGCAAAATTAGAATTATCTAGTCATCGACAATTAAACAATAAGAAAACAAGGGAAGATTTCTCCTTGATAGTCAAAGTACTACTGAGACATTGCTGCATACTATATAGTTATAATTCGCTCCATTCTTAAGATAGCTATTCAAAACGATAATCTCTTTTAAGAAAACTTAATAGAAGTTTATGTGAGAGTGATTGAGGAATTGTATATCCTCTTTCTTATTCAAGTTATTAGTTGATGAACCAATGTATAGCATCTCAGAATTTCTGTGTTTTTTATAATTACTTTCGTAATCTAATATCTAAGCACTATCCCAATCAAAGTCATACGGAAAGGAATTCTTATATGCGATCACGACAGTTTCATCCCCAATGTTCATTTAATCTAGTTCCTAACGATCTCTTGCATTCACCAACATATACAGATGAGCATTGTTTACATTGAAACTTATACACAATCTTAGTTCTCTCTAATAATTTCGATTTATCTTTTCCTAAAGATATAAACTGTTGTAGATGTTTATTTAGTGAAAGAATTGTAAGGATATTGAAATATTTAAGAGTAAACGCACACCAAGAAAAATATTATTGTTATATGGTATGGTAATAAAAGGCTTTTTAATCTGCTTAGAATTTTTAGAATTCTCATTCTGATACATTCACTTTTTATTTCATGAATTGCAATCATAATTCATTTTATGAATTGCAATCATAATTTATTTTATGAGCTGCAATCATAATTCATGTTATGAATTGTCGTCATGAGAACGAAAAATTAATATGTTTTGAGTAAAGTCAGCATTAATATTCTTCAGTAATGTACTTGTGAAAAATGCTTTAAACGAGCATAGTTAAAACTTAATTCCAACCGAGTATAAGACAATGGAAAAATCCATTAACATCATCGCTCATAAGATTGACGCGGTAGACTAATTACTCGAGCAAGAATTCGATATACTAAAAAGTTAGTCTTTATGTCGTTGTAAGGTTTTTGGGAGGCGTCAAATTTAACGGATAGGGCTAGCTGCTCGCTTTGCATGCAGCAGTACAAAGCACAAGTTACCAACGACGTCGACGGGGAGAAGCCTTTGACTTTACGAACTTTGCCATTTCTTGGGCGGTGCGCAATTGCCTCGCGTCAGCACTCGCATAACTAATAATTTAGGGCTTTTGAAGCGAAAACGGTACAAGGCTATTTCCTCAAAAGCAACAATTATATTTATAGCGTACTACGTACAAGAGTGTGTGTGTGTGAGAGAGAGAGAGAGAGAGAGTCAGGTCTTTTGACGTTCTAATTCCAACTTTTTGTTGAAAAACATGAAATCTCGAAACTATTTGGTATTCCGGCGAGAGTACCGCTGAGCTCTTATTCATCGTATCCCGTAAACAAACGTATGTATAAAGGAATAGTTAAAGCGTTGTAAAATAATTTCAAAGTTGCTGTTTGGTTTTCTGTTACTTCTCATTGTTTGCCGTATATGCGAATATCGGTCAACTCGCGCGCGCGCGTGTGCTTTGTAAAAATAACCTGCTCTCGCTCGGTTATAATCGAGAACAACGTACGCGTGTACGTGTGTGTTTCCGCGTAAGCGACGGCACTCTCGTAAGTTACGTATAAATAATTATAATTAAAATTCACATTTGCATAATTATACACACTTGTCGATATTCGATCATTTATGACCGCGACGCAACGCCAGTACTATCTTCGATCTGATAATATCTTCAATAATTAACTCATTTAACAATTGTCTATTACTGAATAGATTCAAATAAATGAGCAGATTATTAAAGTTTTTCGTATTTTTTATATTCATTTTCATCTCAATCGATTATGTTGTGCAATGCTTTTCAGTAAAGTCACTTTTGGAAATAATTTAAATAATTCAAATGTGTACATATTTGGAGTTCAAAAATATAATACGAGGATGACCTAAGAGAACTTATAAAATACATCTCCACAGGGCGTGTTATACTGTTTATAAGAGAAATGTGATTTTATAAAAATGGAAATTGAGTAATGGTTCTTTATTTACTATAATTCCAATTGTAAAAACTTATTTTCTAATGTGCTTTTTTTCAACTCTGCAATAATTAATTTCTGTAGCACACTCTTTTAAATACTTTAATAATCTTTGTATGATGTAATATAAATTTAGAAGTAAACTTTCACTTAAAAACAGCGTATTAAACTCCGAGAGATTGAATAATTACAATGGCAAATTAACTACCATTTTCGAATCCGTTAGTCTCCATAAACCCTTCAGGTCATTAATTTCCCCGAACGCGTTCTCACTCACGGAATGCACCACTAACCCCTTCAGCACCCCGCTATTCCCTATTTCCACTTTTCTCTCTCTCTGTCTCTCTCTTACTCTCTCGCGCGCGCGCTTCCTTTCTCGAAAAACCGAAGAAGCTTCCCCTTATCACCAGCAAGCTCCACGACGAAAGACATTCCTTGTGCAGCTCACACAATGGAAATTAATTGAAATCTCGTCGCCGTCGTCCCAGAGAAATTTCAGTTTACTGAAAATCTGATGTCTTATATATAACACGTGGAGGAGGTGGGCGTGCAATGGGAAATTAAGCCGACGACCCAATTTAAATCAGGATATAAGAAGCGCAATGCGTTTCCTCGTTGTAACCAGTTTAATTCTCGATTCTCCCATGAGATTTCTCCCTCGCCAAACTTTGCAGCTAGAGAGTAGCGTTCCGGGGATCTACACCAGATAGATTGAGGAAGCTTGCTGCCCCCCCCCCCCCCCACGATTCGACTACTGGCGACGGCGTATGCAAGCAAATTAGAAATATGCAGATTCAGTGATAGGACCAAGATTCATCGCTGTGGTTGAGCACGACATATAAGGAAGAAATTGATTTCGATTGCTTTTCGTATCGTTAAACTAGGCTTTAGATTGGAGCTGCTCAGGTCCATTCATTCTATTAATTAAATCTACAAGATTTCTAACAATGCTATATAGTAATGTTTAGCAATTACTCGATCCGAGTTCATTTTCTAATTATCTCTCTAACAGTTCAACTGTGAATTCAAATTCCATTTAAAAATCGTCAGCAATGAAATCGTTCCTCTGGAAACAAACGGAGAATCAGTCCAATTTTCGGGTAGCTAGTTGCTTCGCGGTAACTCGGTGGAAAACACAAATATCATTCCTTTCCTTGAAGTAATTGTATTTCACTCGTTAGCTGCGGGTATTTGCTTGAAGACTGGTTGAATACACCGCACAGTAGCTTGGTGTGCTATACAAAAAATTACAGGAGCGCGGCGTAATATAACGAACCCCCTTGACAGAAGAGCGACCTACCCTTGTTGCCTCTGCGCTAGAAGCCAATAAAATGCAAGCTCTCTCATTTCATTCTTGATTAAAATGGAAAAAGAAAGGACAACGAATTTAATGTACCGCAGGTTAATTAGTAGAATATTAGGCCAATCAAAGTTTACGACCAATTCTCTGACCACAGTAGCAAGAATCTTGCAATGCGATTTAACAAACAAATAAAAGGAAAACTCGCTACTTCTTTGTGTGGCTGTTGCATCAAGCGCTGAATGATAATGCAAAAGGCCATTCTTCGTTCGCAGGGTCCTCGTCGGACTTGAGTTATCGGATTTCGTTAATGAAAAAGTTTCAGACGGTATTTATTGGAGTGAGAGAGTGAGGGGCGCTGATCTTTCAAGGGAGATAGGGTGAAGGGATTTATTGGGTCGAGAACTTAGGACTTTCTCTCTTTGAATGAGGCGAGAGAGGGACCCTAGTTTTCGATTTTCGTATCCCAAGATTAGAATCAGATTTGATTTTGTAAAATAAATCGCTGGCTAGGTGTGTATACGTGTGGGGGGAGGGGGGGGGGGGCGCTTTCGTCGTCAAATTGAAATCTTTTCAAACCAGAGACTGTATTGGAAAAACTTTTCAATTGGTCATATTGATAGGTTTCCTCTTATTGTATTGTAAGTTTTAGCTTGCTATTAAAATATGACGAACCATTCAGTTCTTTTCAATTTTTCGTCTCCCCATTGTAAAAAAAGAGGTAAAACTTATCGATGACTCTGTTTGTGAAATTCTTCAATGAGGAGTGTACATACCTCCAGCGTACAATAGAATGCGCAATCCAGTAGTGCAGCAAGTTAACGCGTACAAAGTCAGCTCGTCATGTGGGAATTGGGCAACTCTCTGTGATGTTTGTCGCTCTCTGTCCCAATCACCGTCAATTCAAGCCTCGGGCCTTAGTTTGCATCTCTCCCCATTCCTTCAGCTAAATTCAATATCCTTTTCTTCCTGATTTGCGCAACGTTTTCAAATGGACTGCCACGATGTTGGGGAATGCTAATGCTGAACGTTGGATATTTGATAAGTTTTGATTTTTATTATTTTGAACTATTTTGAAATAAGTGATGTAACCTTCTCTTAATTAATGCGATTTAAGTTTGCAGTCTAAGTTTGCATTTTTTAAAATTTGAGTCAAGTTTGTTGAGACTCACCAAGTAAAAAATATAGCAATTTCTTCCTGCAAATAAAGAATAATTATGACAATTACTTGTTCTCATCCAGAAAAAAATGAAGTATTAATTTAGAAAGTTTTATTTACTTGTTTTATAAATGGAAATGAGTGAGTGAATTGTTAAACTACCTCTGAAGAAACAAAATATTATGTAGAAATGATTGGAAGTCGAGTTTAAGATTGCTATTATAATCATACTTTTTTGTTCGTTTGGCAAGATTTATCAGTTCTTTGTTTTTTCTGTAAAAGCACTTGAACGTGAATTTGTCGTATTATTCATAATTTTTATATCAGTTTTACTTCATAAAATTGTACAAAATAATTTTAATTATAATAAAACCTTTGTGTATTTCAAAATTGTAATCGAGTCTTTTACTCGAAAAAACACTTTCAGTAATCTATTTATTCGGTCGCATAACAATGCTAATTAAACAATTTTCCAATCAACCACAACTCGTTGTTAAAATTTACATCCTTCTACCCACACGTTGTTTCTTTATCACTTAAACTGCGTCAGAGCTCGTCCATTGCGAGTCAATAAATTCCATCCATAGCAGTAGGAAAGAGCCAACTGCGGCGGCCAACCGTATAGATACTCCACAGAATAGCGTCTGGATGCACATGGCAGCGACGATTGACCGATCGCCTGGCGTTGATTAGAATTCCAATTATTGGCTTCGAATCTATTGCTTTCTTTTCTTTTTTTTTGTCATTCGTCGCCTCTCGAGCTCTTCTTTCATCTTTCAACTAAACGGTCGCGCTTGAATTTTTGAAACTCGCTGCAGATTTTTGTTTGTGTGTTTGCCTTGAACTGATGACTTTTTAGAATAGCGAAAAGATCTTTTCGTCCATCTGCAGTCGTTCTGGCATGCAACAGTTTTCGATTAATTGCATGATCATGAAGAAAGAAAGTATGCACTTTTCGTTATATATGTAGAACATAATGAACAAAATGGAGAGTTGTAGGTATTGTATTTGTGTTTGATAATAATGAAAAGGGATTTTTGCACTTTATAGAGGAAAAAAAGCTCTTGTAAGCAAGCGCACGGATAACGTGTGTTTACCTTTGATACAACCGTCGTCGTGTTTCGTCATTTTCTCTCTTTCTATGGAGTGCGCGAGCATCGAGCTATTGTCTGTTATACTGCAGTTCTACCGATGGCAATTGATGCATTGAATAAAGGCGCTGAAGTGTGTGCGCACGCGCGCGTGTGTGTGTGAGTGTGTGCGTGCGCGCGCGCGCGCGCGAAGATGGAAAGGAGGAACGGCTTCCCGATGAAAAATAAACGAAACGCGACAAACAATAAGCCAGGCTGATATTAAACTTCCCTTTCGTTGCTTTTTCTGTGCCGGCACTCGTCCTGCCACTTGGCTAACTCCTTTTCTTTTTTTTCTCCTTTCTCCATCATCCACGTGCTTGTTATTATCGTAACACGAAAGGGTTCGTTATTTTGACTGGTGCTACTTTGAACTTGCCGCTTTGTTTATTATTAGCGTGAACTTGATATTTCGTACTTTTGTAGAATGCAAAATTTATTAAATTTACTGTTGATTTTAATCATAGAAAATACCAGTTTTTCTCTTTCTAGGTAGTGGAACATTACGATTTCCATAAGAGTTAACACAAATCAATGTATCACTTTCACTTTCGAAAGGTTCCTTTAAATGCTCTCGCATTTAATATCAACGTTATTCAATTTAATTCCTAAATAGACTTCGGTGTGGCAAAACCATCTATCGACAAAATAATTTGAAGTATTTACTTTGCCTATACTTTTACCTAACAGCATTTTTATTACTGTTGATATTACTCAGAATATTTGCTACTCTTATTTCGTTGGAAGTCAATCTAAATTCGAATAATTATATAATTTGATTTACTTTGCATAATAGCAATAAGTCTTTTGCATTTCCAAATATTCATTAAATTGTCAAGTACTCCACAAGTATACATTATAAATCCCATTGAATTCTCGAAGCAACTGACAGTTCTGTTGGTCGTCGTCTTTTTTAAAGGAATTCCCAAAACATAAGCAGCATGTAACGTTATATTTCAGCCAATAGAATGCTGAATGGCTAATTAGCAGGGGCTTTCATTCATCGGCAATGGTATCATCACCAATGAGTTTAAGTAGCACCAGCTACTGCTTCTCAGTCGAAATTGCTCTCTCTGCTCGCGTAGTATTGTACGATGTATTAATTGTTCTGCCTCTGTCTAACGTTTGATGCTTCCTTAATACAAAGTACTTGCACGAACGCTTTTGCATTCGATATATATATATATATATATATATATATACGTGTCGGTCTCTTTGAAGCACAATCCGGGCTCAAAGAATTGCAATAATTATTCACGAGATTCGCGATCTTCTTATCGTGGTTTGCTTGTATTATTAATGACTGCGCGCCTCTAGCTGCGTTTAAAAAGGTAAAGCGCGATATTCATAACGGAATAATTAGTAATGGGATTAGAAGACGAATGTTGCTAGTCCTTTCGAGAAATGAATTCCTAAATGGTTGCGAAGGATTTGAAAACAATGAATAATTGCTGCTTGAAACTCCCGACTTTCGATAAATTAGCTGTTAACGTGATTACTGCCGGTGGTCAAATTTCGTTTTGAATAATGGATGGACTCTGCGCTTCAATTATTACAAACGACGACTTTTGATCGCACCTAGCGAACTTCATTATATTTTCCAATTGTGAATCTACCTTTGTTGCGTTAAGTTAATAAATTTGGAACGTAAGCTAATCATGATGGAAAGAATGAGAAGGAGGTAATAGAATATCAAAAGTGCTTGTGCAACACGAGGATAACAGCGGCGTACACGGTTCGATCGTTCGAGTAAGGGAATGAGAGAGGAAGGCAGGAGGAGGCAGGTTATGAATGACCTGATAAACGGTCAAAAGCCCTGGCAAACTTGATACTACACACGCACCGGCCGCGAGCGCGCCTCGCTTCGATCACACATCTATACGTTTTATGTACGCACGCGCTTCAGCAAATGCTACTAACGTAACAATGCGGTAGTTAACTGTGAGCGACGGATTGCTGCTTGTTATTTTTGGGGGATGAATATAAAACTGTCGTATGAAATGTGCTGAGTAAACGTTGTTTGCTAAAACGAGTTTCGATAAAAAAAATAACAGCAAACATACAACCATTCCAAATATAAACGTAGCGGCGATTTCTTTAATTTGCCGAAAATAACAATTGATTCGAATAGAGAAGTATTTATACAGCGGGATCGCATCATAGAAATTACAAGACTGGTTTTATTTCTCGTCTTCAGCGCAATCAATACGAACAATGGAAGCACTATTGATTCTCTGCTTTTTTAATTAGCGAGTAGCGTATGATTTCAAGTTTCACAAGTGACTGGTTAATCGGAATTTTTTGAGCGATTGAGCGAATGAATTGTCGATGCATTTTTTTTCAATCGAAATATTTATTGATGCAGATGAATGAATGGAAGAGACGAGAGCGATCGTGGATAATTCAATATTTTTTCGAGTGCGTTTAAAACGGCGTGTAATCCTTTTCGCGATTTTACTAATAATTCATCGTGTTTCGCCTCTTGTTTTGCCAGTTCGCGCGTTTAATGGATTCCGGGTACGTGGATTATTAATTTTTCTTGAATGTTCCATTCCTATCGATAACCGCAAAAACGAGTATTTTCTTTTTTGCACTGCGAAAAATGAATCAAGCGCTAAAAGTATTAGCGGAAATTCGAAACCCATCAAGCCACAAAACTGGCAAATTCAAAATTTCAATCGCACATTCATCTCCGTACAGATTACCATGAGAGAGAAAGAGTCATTACTGGGTTCGAATCATTTTGGAATTTAGCGAGAGACACAAAGCATATTTGATCACCCGCATATGAAATTTCTATTTAGAGCGGATTTTTCGCGGATTAAATGCGGGTTTGAATGCAAGCCGCGCCACACCGGTGGCTATTAATCCTCGTCTAATGCTGCGAGTCTTCGATTTGGTTTTCATTCGCTTTAGAAAATACGCTCATCATGAATAAATCAAATACACGAGGGAATCCATGCGATTAAATGTCCGCTGCTGGAGCAGGGAAAGGAGAGTCATAAAGGGATATTTCGAGTATAATGTAGAGTCATGTATTGCCTTAATTGAGATTTTAATCATAAAGTTTGTTCCTCTGATGTATATATGCCAGATACCTATGGATGCATGTAATTACTCTTTTATGGATTTGGACTTTCGTGTGTTGTCAAAGTATTTTCAATTATAGCACTTGAGTGCACATATCAAATTGCCTCGTCGTATGTGTACTTTTTGAAAACTACTTATTTTTAATTAGTGCAAATTATAATTGACGTACATTGACAGCGAAAACCATTGTTTTTCTTTGTATAAAGTCCTAGAAGGCTTTCTAATCACGCCAAATATTCTAAAGTTACCCCGAAGTTCATGTATCCGATCTCTCACACGTACAATATTCAAAAGTTGGAGAGTTTAATTAATCCAGATCAACGACGCGACAATCAACGAAAAGGGGAAAAATCTTTGCGAATGGGTAACGGTTGAATTGAACTTTGAAAGTATAGTACTACGCTGGAAAGTGTAATACCCTCGAAAATCAGAAAAGTTGGTCGTAGCACAGCTCGTCGTAAAAAATCATAAAACGATCGTTTTGCGGATGAGCCGCGGAGATGACCACAGACACAGAGAAGTAATTTCGTTGAGGCGAAGTCAGTTTCGCTTGGACGTACGCTTCAGCCCTCCGTAAATTGCCGGAAAGAGAGGGCGACGATTTCTCCCGCTTACCAACACACACACACACACGCACACACACAGACACACTTACACACATACATACATACATACACACGCATACACACTCTCTCCAAAGTTTTTTGCTTTCCTTGATTCTCCTTGCAAGCTTACTGCGTGTGTATATTCTTTTGTCCCGCTCCTCTTGGTTTTGCTGTCGCCGACGATCGATCGTCCCTTTTACTTGTTTTTCTCCCCTGTCCCTTTTGCGCCTTATATCCGTTTTCTCATGTTTGCTTCAAGTTCTTCTTGCTTGCTTCAGGTGGTTCTGCAAAATCGATTTTCTCGTTCTCTCGGCCAATTTACTTTGGAATCAACCGTTTTCCCTGCTCATATTTTGCCTTTATTTGCGGAGCGACGAATAAATAAAGTGGACAATGAGCGAAGAGCAACTGCGCACAGCGTGCGCTAAGCCTCCCTGGTTACTCACATTCTCTACTTGTATTAAATATTTGAAAAGCGGTAGGCTAACTTTTGCAAAAGGCTCTCGTGCTTTATAACAACTTTTCAAACTAATCATTTTAGTGCGCTCGTACCGCACTTTGCAATTTCCAAATTTGTAATTAAACTTGCAACGCATTGTTAATTGAAAGCGTTTTTAAAACATTTCCCATTGTTTGATATTTTAGCAAACAACAATAGTTATAACGAGAACCCCGATAATGTCAGTCAAGTTTACATTCACTTCGATAGATTATCAGAAAGAAAAAGTTGACTTAACATATCAACGTGTCAGTAAAAACGATTTCACATCCTCAGCTAATCTCGCCATTAATCAAATATTGACGCATAAGTAAAGCCCCGCTACGTTTTCCAACGAGTCTCTCCCTCTCTCTCTCTCATTTATTCATAGGCCTTCAGTAGTCATCCCTTGGGGTTTCAGCAGTCCTTGTCGAGCAAAGAGAGGGGAGGGAAAGAGGACTTTGAAGTGCCAGACGAAAAAGCAACGGGCCAATTTGTGCAGTCGCGTTGCGCATGAATGGCAACTCGTTTTGCACGATTCGATTTTCATTTGAGTGAATGCTGCTGCTGTCGACGAAGGGAATCCTGTTTCACGTCTGCCTTCCGCTATTATTTTTTTTCCTTTTTACTTTCTTGACGCGATCTGCTGCTGATATTTTTTCGCACGGGCGAATGTTCGGCTCTGGATTTTTTTTTCTACCTCCAATTCAAAGGGAATGCTGAACCAATTTTCACTCTTCAATTTTCTCGTCATCGTTATCGGAGGATTTTTTACTGGTCGAAGTGTTTGATGGTTTGCGTTTCGAGACGAATGAATATTAGAAATTTGTTGGATGTAGAGTTGTGAAGAAAAGACTTATAAATTTGCCAGTTAGACAAAAAGAACTTTTAAATGGAAAAAAAAGAAATTTTAAAGAGAAAATTTCAATTTTTAATCACACTCGACACGAGGAAAAACCGTTCTCAATTACGCTTTTCCGTGTTGAAACTTTGGAAAAGGTCACATCAAAACTACATGGAACTGTAAAGCCACTTCACCGCGTTTTAAAAGTCGCGCGGCGTCTATCCGACCGTTTCATTTAATTTTTCACTTCTTTTTCAAAATTGTACTACCGAAAATCTGCAATTCTAACTTTAAGTACACATAAAAAAGTGGAATCACACAGTCACAAGTGTGAAAACATTAATAAATAATGAAGTGATAAGAATTGTAACTGTAAACATTAATAAATAATGAAATGATAAGCATTGTAACTAATAGTACAATTATAACAAGGTGGACTCCAGATAAGCGTAATATAACACTAATTTTCCATCAAGTAGAAACATTTATATTACGCATAGTTAGAAGCACTCGAGCAAGAAGTTTCGCACTCGAGCGTATTTACAGCTTTAGTAAAGTTCAAGTAGCTCGCTATGTTATTCTCAGTGAAAGTTCGCGCGGCAGCGGAGAACAATTCTCTTACAGAAATTGCCATGACAAACATCGCAACATAACGACTTGTAAATACAGATTCTCTACTTTGTCATCCACCGTGAAAAACAAGATCCTTCATATCCCCGCTTGCTTTATTAAAATTTCACGCGCGTGCTTCTGCTGCGCTGGCAGATTAGCAATCAGGTGGAGAGAAACAATCGTAAAACTCAAGTCGCTCAAAGCATGTAATTTGGTACGGCAAAACTAATCCTCTCCCGGCAAGAGCGCGGCAT
Source organism: Phymastichus coffea (assembly GCF_024137745.1). Lineage (NCBI taxonomy): Eukaryota > Metazoa > Arthropoda > Insecta > Hymenoptera > Eulophidae > Phymastichus > Phymastichus coffea. The sequence goes on from NW_026706916.1 coordinate 514,296, forward strand.
AATTATCCGCGTGCCAACGCGAAATTATGCATAATAAAATTGAACGTGAAAGCAGAAGGAAAAAAAAAGAAGTAAGCTCGGCATTCCGTGGCGCATAAATTAACAAGTGCAGGCTCGGTGCTGCAGCACTTCTGACACAAGAAAGAGAGGAGGGTGGGAGAGCGAAAGAGAGAGGAGGGGAGAAAAAATGGGAGCTTGCGCGTTGGCCGAGAAAAGTGAGCTTATAAGCCCGAAGAATAATGCAAACGTTAATCCCGTACAAGCACTTTCCGAGTACCGCCGGAAACTCATTGCTTTCTCCCCCTGTTCTACAGAACCACCCCGAATGTTGGCGCTGAAATGAGGAAGGAGCCAAGTGGAACGCGCGCACGTTGGTGGCTTACTCGACAAAAATAGAAACTCCCACTGATGAAGTGATTGGGGAAAATCAAGCGTCTTGTGGATTCTAAAAAAAGAATTTTATAGCAATTTCACTTGCAAGCTATTTCATTGTTGAACGCTACATTGTCTGTATAAGACTTATACCGTAAAAAGTAATACATTTTCTAAGGTCTAGATGCTCATTTTCATCATTCTCTTGGGCAAAGAAAATTTCTACCTGATGGACTTTTTGATAATGATCTTTTATTACCAAAACCACTAACACGTCATTGTCTACGCACTGAAGCAAAATCACTTTTCAGATATCCCAGTAATATAGTTAAATCGGAAATTAAAGCAAAATGAGCTTCGCGAAAAAAAGAGAGAAATCTTGACAGTAAACGCAGTTGAGACACGCAGAGGCTTTCGTGCGAGTCAAACATACGTGGAAGTTGGCATCGCGGCAATAATAAAAGTAATAAAAACGAGAGGGAAGGAGAGAAAGTGCGCGATCTTCGGCTCTAGCAGGGTTGTCGTGCATGGTGCTGCATGTATGGACTTTCATGCTTATCGCTTCGTCCCTATCTTGTGTGTGTACGCGAGCTATATGGCTCTATTACACGAAGCGACGGCGACGTTCAGTCGTGTCCACAGACGCTAAGTATCCGTCCGCCACAAACGTACTACGATGCCGCTGCTGGATAAGATACTAGGGAAATGTAAACATGTTATTTTATTTTCTTTTTTTGTGTGATTTGGCGCTGAAAATTGGTTTTATATTTTCTTTTCTTTACAGTGTAATTTAATTGGAGATAATAGTTGATTAAAAACGGAGAAAATAATTGCACGAATTGTAAATTGACCTTATTTACAGAAGTTGAAAAAATAATAAAAAACGAAATACTGGAAAAGTTGCGTAAGAGAGTTTCTGTAAATTCATTTTTTATTCGTACATATATATTTTAGTGCAAGTGGGACAAATGTTTTCTAAGATTTATCGGAACTTCAATATAGTTGAAGAAAGTTCCGTAAAAAGTTTGTGCGAAAATGTACTATCTACCTTTTATTTTTATTCTCTTTTATTCCGTTTTATTTCAAAAATATTAAAAAGGTAATAACAGTTTTTCCATTTAAATATTGATTGACATCTAAATTGACATGTTCTCTCGGTTTCTATTTTGAAATTTATTCATCGGATTCCAAACCACACACTTTGCTCACTCAAATGAATAGTCTTACAAACATGATTTCCTGCCATTTGAAACGTGCCTGAAACATATCGTTCTCGATTCACAAAATACAATCTAATATCAATTAATATGAGAGAGCAACTGCAGGATATAATTTCCTTATCAATCATAAATATCAATGCCGTAATTTCCTCTCATAACCACACCCAACTATCGACGTTACAATTACGTGATTAATTATTTCATGCCTTGATATCATGCAAAACTGTGATCGATGTTGCCGGAGCAGTGCCAGTAATTCCTCACCCTTGAAGGAACAAAAAATTTCAAGCGCACGTATACGCTAAATTGCAATCAACACGCACAACACGCACGAGTTATCCCGTTATAAACGTTCTTCGCTTAATTGCGAGAAGCGCTTTATTTTCGTGGAGAGAAGTGTTTGACGCACTTGAATTATGTTATATTTTTAAATGCGATCGAAAACGAAATATGTTTTAATAATGTACGAAAAAAATTCAAGTCAATTATACAAATACTCCAAAAATGATAATTAAAATTGAACACACAAATATCATGAAAAATTTAATGAAATATTTCGTTTAAAAATATTTAAAAACGATGAAAACGATTAAGCAGAAATAATAGTTTTATTTATTACATTTTTTCTCAATAAATCAAATACCAAATCAACAAAACCACTAATAAACAGCCCATTTTTATTCTCTCTCTCTCACTCTCTCTTTCTTAAGAAGTACTTTTATCAGCGTAATTTATCTTTGCCCATAGCCAAAGTCATAAAATCTCACATAATAATTGCTCCAATTCTCGATCGACTGCACAATACCTCGGCATCGAAGGAACGTGTTTTTTTGCTACCATCGCTTCTCTTCAATAAACGAGAAAGAGAGCGACGACGAATGGCCGTAGAAGAACGAAAAATGCAGCGCTGAAATAAAAAAAAAAAAAACGTGCGAGCACCGATCGAGAACCCTTGTTTTGCAGCGGTAAACCGAGGGTAGAGATTGAACGGATTGTGTCGCTTTTATATTGGCGCAAAAACAATATAAAAACTTGCCGAAGACTAGTCCGTATAGAGCTATATTCAATTCGCGAAAAAAACTTCACCATGGCCAGCTTTTGCAAGCGTTATCGCAAAAATTAGGACTGATCCCAGATGTTCATACGAGCTACAGATGCGGAAATGAATTACTCAATTACCTCGTTATGTTGACATAATCGTATTAATTAAAAAAAAACAAAATTTTATTACGATAACGAGCTGCTATGCATCTTCCCACCCCACCGAATGAAATTAATGAAACTCTAACCCAACCCAACCCTGTTGGCATTCATTAAAAAAAAAACAAAAAAAAAAACACGTAATTATGTTAGTAGCGCTCAAGTAACAAAGCGAGGAAACCATAAAAAAGAGAAAGAGAGATACTTCCTTACCTTTGCAAAAACTCGAGACTCTTAATGAAAAAGGCGTGTGTGCGTCGTGTGCAAACAGAAAGTCTGCATACCAGTATATACGTGTACACGCGCGCTTATGTCCAGTGAGCAGCAAGAAAAAAAAGGTTCCGCTAGTGCTTCTTAGAAAAGCGGACGTTTTATCTCCTTGGTATTTACTTCACAATTATGACCGAGTGCGCTCTCATTCCCCCATAATTTAGAAAGAGAGGATTCTCGTTCTCGTGAGCTTCTAACACTTCCGAGCGCACTCGTGTGGAATTTTCGTTTTTTCAGAAGTAATATTGTTGAACTTTAAAGTCATGGGAGATTTAAATTTTGTGCTAAAATTTCGATCCGATAAAAATCGTGTGGTCCAGGTAACATCTAAAAACTTAATAAAGAAAACATTACTCTTTTTGACGAAATGAACAAAAAAAGGAGTAAAGAAATGTTTACTCGTGCATTAAAAATATAAGTTCAAGCTGGCTGTACCTTAGTTTCATACCGCGGAATGGTTTTAGTTCATCCTGTCATACTGTCATCAAAACCATAATAATTTATATCTTTAGTAGGAATGAAATAAAATTAAAATTTATTTAGAAACTTCAGTGTTATTTGTTGAAGAACTCCCGAAATCATTACGTCTTAGTTAACATTTTATAACTAAAGTAGTTATCAAACAAAACTTTACTTTTGATAGTTAAGAATAAATGTTATAAATAATCATCAATATAAAATGAAACGATATTTCTCAATACAATAATAAATGTAGTAGAATGCGACAATACTATTTTAAATATTTTAAATATCTTAACACGATAAGTTAAAGTAATCAGTAATATTTTTTAATATTTGTACAATGTAATTTTACTAAACATCTCTAACCAATGTAATTTTTTCTTTTTTATTTCAAGTGAGTTATACATGAGATTCCAGAAATTTAAATTAATCGTGAATCACTAAAATAATACAAGAGTTAATTACATTTCCTCCATTCGGAACAAAACCTTACAAAGTTCCAACGGAAATCAATGTTTCTTTTCCATTGAAACGCGACTGAAAAGTGTTTCATTCCAATTCATTGAAACCATCCAATTAAACAAACATGTACGGGTTTGTAACTGCCTTACAAAAGAAGCTATGCGTACACGTATAGAGTTAACGAACGAAGAATAAGAAGCACGAAGCAATTCACGCGCCAGCGCGAATATATAGATCGCGGCGGCGCTCGGCAGATCAAACGCGTCGCTCTACTGCGTGACTCGCTTATCAACGTCCTCTCCTCGATTGATTACATTGGATTTTCATGGGGAAATATGGTCAATTCGTGCAAAGGGCTTTTATATCTCTTAATCATCATTACACTCGTTACATCTTTTTGGAACTTTTTCATCCATTTATCATGATTTGGTCTGAATTTGAATAATGTGAATGTTCCGATAAGATTATTTACAATTTTAATATGATCGAATGTTCCGGTCTGCATGAATTCATTGTGAATTCGTTGTAAAATAATTTTATTTAGTTGAATTAATTTAATACAATTTATTAATTTAATACATATTCCAAATGCGGTTGTAGTATTATAGCATTGAATACTGATTTCGCGTGTCTGAGTGCATTATTTATCACTAGATGGCTAATTTTATTATTTATGTTATTCTGATTTGAAATTATTTTTATCGATCATACATATACATAATAAATTTAAATTTATTCGCGAACCTATGTTTTTTACTATGTCACTTATTTTACTATGGATTCATTTAAAGCAACATTATTAATGACCATTATGAAATGAAAATGCCTCTCCGAATGATATAAACGCAGTTAAAAATCGTGAAAAACTATTAGAACCACCTTTAATGTGTTGATAAGTCAAAGCGAACGTAACTTTTCCTTAATTATTCAGGAGCAAGGATGATCCAAGTTCACAGGAGGTTGAATACATTCTCGCGATAAAAATCAAGCGCAACAAAATTCATCAACGTCGCCAACTTTTCGCCACACCGCGACGACGAATAACGTGCTCAAAACTCTACCGTCGTCGCTAATCACCCGCCATTAATCATCGCTAATTAGTCAGAAATAATGTCTGCAAAAAGAAGAAAAAATTATACGTCGTCGTCGTCGTCGCCGATACTCTCCAATATCAGTTTTCTCATGAAAATTTCATAGTCAAGTTTTCCTCGTAACGCGCTCGGCGTACGAGAGAGATTAATATTCGTACTCCGAGCTCAACCTAGTTCCCATGAGATACTCGAAGATTTCGAGAGAGATGTCCTCTCCTCCTACACCCTTTCAGCTTCTACTGGTATAATATAACAGCTCGTTTTTGGGTAACTCTCTCACGGCTGACGATGGAGAATTCATGAATGTTTTAAGTTGTCAAGGAGCTGAATTTGCAATTTTTACCTAAGAAGACCGCTTGAATTTTTAGATTTCAAGAATGCCGCTTATACAAAGTGAAATTTGTGCGTTAAAAAACTTATTAGAGATTAGTTTATTGAGAGTGAACTTTTCTATGCCTTCGTAAAAGAATTTGTATGAATATTTATGAATTGTCACGTACTTTAAAACATAATATAATCAGACGAACATTTAGACAAAACATTAGCAAATTTAGATTTTTCAGTAAACTCAAGTGTTTATATGAAACTAACACAAAAGAAAAAAATATCTTCTCATAAACTCAAAAACTGTTTTTTTCAAAGTCAATTTCCTTTATGAAAATGAATTCTCAAAAGCTACTTATCACTTAATTAGCATCATTGTAGTATTATTTTACTTGAATGCATAGTATTTCATGATAAAGTTTTTGTGAGACAAAAAAAAAGAATGCAAGTTTGAAGATAAGTCGATTATTCAATAGGTAGAAAGGTAGGTGACGTTGAGTATCAGGGACGTCGACTCGATAATCCTCTGGCCTATTTCCTTGGGAAAGACTGCTTTTTCGGTACCTTTCATTACATTTTTATCTCATTATCCCTCTTTCGAGGACACTTATCTTACCTTTCTGCACTTACACTTTGTGCGATCTTTGTCGCGAACTCTGAACTTTGGCTCTTCGGGCTCTACTTTCTTTATGTCGCTTCTTTTCATCAAGCACTTGACGACAGCCTTGACATTTACATCTCGCTGATGCTTGATTTTCTACAATATACCTTTTTCAATTCTCATTTCGTGAATTAAAATTAAAAGCTTGTGTTACGGGAGCTAATTATTATGTACATGATTAAAACAAAACTACAAAGCGCATCTCACCGAAGTAAAGAAAGAACTTTGACTATTTGCCATTCACATCTCTTATTGCAACTTTTCAAATCATGAAAAGCCCGCGAATGCTACGGAACTATCCACTCTTCGTCCAGCAACACTGCACCAACGGAAAATCTAATGTTATTCGTAAACTTTTCCCATTTCCTCCCTCGTTTTTGTCCCATCATATATACCTCTATTTTTTTAATTAAAACTATGACAACAATCTAGAGGAAGCACTCTGGCGGTAGGGGTAAACTCAAAATTGCTTTTTCGGCGTCGACGTTATTAGCGTTCGACGATGGCAACGACGACGAACTTTTCGATGCGTGAAATTTCGCGTACACGAAATAGTCAAAGAGCGCCCAACTCTCTTCGTGCGACAGTGATTAACGCGGCCGCGAATCGCCCTGGTAATCTGCCTGTGGTCCTTCGTTTGCGCGCGCCTACCAGCTTTTTTGTTTTGCACCCCGCGTGCTTTTGCGAAAGTGAGAGAGATTGCGCGTACATACGAAGACAAAACAAATGGGAATGTTGAAATTGAGTTCGTTTCGTTAACAAATTGAATGCTGCATATAATTTTTTAGAGTTTACAGTGATTCTCACAGACAGTATCCTCGAACTTTTTACGAATGTCATTTTATCTTTAATTGTTAATTCAAGGAATGGTGAAATCTGAATGTACAATCGTTCATCAATGGGTTTCATAGAATTTATTAAGGTCTGTCATAATAACATCATTTAACTATTTATTTCATTACTGAATATTCGACCCTATTCATTGTGAATGGTATGAGCTCGAGATCCGAAATTTCCACCATGGGCAATAAATAACTAGAATAAAAAGTTTCGGAAAAATCTCGTTAAACATGTTCGCGAAATTCAATCATATTGATTAAAAATTTAGAATTCATGTCCACAACTAATGCAATAAAAGAACCTACTTACTAAACTTCTCTCTTTCATTAAAAAAAATCTACACGACCTATTCCGTCTACACTCTATACAGACTGAATATCGCATTTCCGAGCTAACACGCGCCTGCATATATAGGGCGAAAAACGAGCAAAAACTCACACGCTCAAAAGAGAACGAACGAAAGAAACACAGAATAACGAGAAACAAAAGAACGAGATTGCATCGGGCTCTTTGTATTCGCGTAAAATTGGCTTGTACCTTTTTTGTTCGTTCGTTCACACGCATACATCGGTAATTAATCTTATTGCCCACGCGGAGAGTGCCGCCAATTCCGTTTTATCATGATCGGATCGTTAACGTATAAATAATCGCAGTTTTGTATATAAATAAAACGTAGGCGTGCATCCAGTATGCAAAAATCGACAAATCGTCGAATTGTACATTCACACACGATTAACTTTGGCGTAAATGGTAATAGAGCGAGATCAGAGTCGTTAAAGCATTTGCGATAATGAAACGCGTCGGTGAACAATTCTCGACAGTTGTAAACGTTATTGTCTTAGTAATCGACGAAAACAATGCCGAGACTCTTAGAGCAAGCTAAACTTGGAGAAGCATCATAACGAGCCGTTATAATGCTTTATATATGAGGTAGTAATGCCATTGCGCTTGGCTTCACGATATTATATCCTCGTACAGGAACACTTTTTTTTATCAAGTTTACTCATCAACGTGTGTGTACGAAATCATACTCAAAGCTCTTCGTTTGAGACTTGTTAATGAAATTTGATGTATCTTGTTGCTTCATTGGTCTCTGTTAATTTTTTCGATTTTGGTGAAAGGTAAATACTATTTTCAGTTCATACATAAACTGATACTTTTGTTTATCAATCACGTTTGATTACATCAGATCCATGTTTCCTGATGAATTACCAAATAAACTCGATTATTTATTTAATGAAGTGATTGTATGCAATCGCGATGAAAAATTAATGGACGTTTACGCTTTAATTATTATGTTATCGCCGGCTATTTAGAATGATTAAGTAATTACTTTCCTATATTCGTTCAATGCTGGCAATTAGTATTTATCGGATCAACATTGATTTTCTAAAAAGAGAAATATCTTCAGAGAAGTTCAACTAACACGATATTATCCAAAAATCCTGTAAAATTCAATCTAAAAAACGTCTCCGACAATATTGTATTTACAATCGAAAAAATACCCTTTAACAAAAAAAAATAGTTCATACCCCAAACTTTTGCAAACAATACTCGAAATGTTGACAGCAAAGCTGCTGCTGCAAAAAACATCGGCGCTTTGCGCTCTCATCAATATATCGAAAAGCGCTTAGAGCACCTTTCGCGCAGCAGCCACTTGACACGGATAACCGAATCGTGAGGGTGTCGGTGGTGGTGTGTGTGTGTGTGTATTTGTATGCAACATCATTAACCGTCGTCGAAATGCTTTGCTGGGTGTGCGCGCGCGTTTATCTGTACTTTGCGATCGTCGTCGTTGCTTGCTGTGTTAGCTAATCGTCGATCGTAAGCTCTCTCGCTCGTAATCGTAAATTCGTATTAAGGCTTAGTAATAGTGGTGCTTGCGGCCTAATAGTAATAAGCTCTTGTGTCCTATGGCGATCGCTCTTGATTTCAAGCCCGCGCGCACGAATGGTTATTGATAATGCGATTAATTTTGAAGACCCACGTCCAAGCTGATAAAATGCAAATATAAAGATTTCATTTTGCCCGATTCTAAATGTTAATTAAAAATAGTCTAGACATTTCAGGTATCAATAGTAAAATATATTTCAATTTTCATTTCCAAAATTAAAAAGGATGTATTAAAAATGAATGTAAGCATCCAATAACTATTGGTTCAAATTCAAAACTGGTACCAGACCACGTTTTATTACTATTAAGACTCTCGCAGAGTCAAATTAATTTATCTGAAGATCACTTTGAAAGAAAAGCACTCCTGTCAAAAATCAAACACACCTGCAGCAGCTCAGGCAGGCAATTTCCGCGCGTTCCACTGCGGTGACATCGTCAGGCTAATAGGCTTAAATCTCCATGCGTCTCGTATCTCAGTGAGATTACGTCTACAGTGCCAAGCTTACCAGCGTAAGCGTCGACGTCGACCCAATCTCTTACTTCCTCACACACGCACGTACGCACACATACACTTACATACTCATCGCGTATTCCACACAGGGTATACATAGAAAATTCCAACTGTTTTCCTTCCGCAGAAACTGAAGGTGATATATATATTTTATCTGTTGATGTTGCGATCGGCAAGTACTGCACTTATTACATTTAGTTAATGAAGAAACTTGTTCGGTTCACGCTGCTAATGTCGCTGTCGCCGTGCAACAGGCGTAATTCTAATTTGTTTGGCGATGGATCTGATAATATGCCGCGGCGAATGTTTCACGCGAATGGGTACTTTTCTTGCTAAATTCACATGTTACGGGAAATTCGTGTGAAACATTTGCCACGCGTACTTAATGTCAACTGGTATATAAACCACACACTCGTAAGTCTATAAGACACACGAATATACCATCAATTGCTTAATTAATTATTGTTAATCTTAATATCACGTAAAACCTGAATTGTTTGAAATACAATTAAAGATGTTTCTGATACCTGAATACTGATTGAAAAATGAAATTTCTAGAACTCTACGTACAACATGATATTCCTCTTATTTATTATGCTCTCGACGTAACATTTACAACGCTAATTTTCTCGCGCCTTTCGTTTTTCGTCTTTCTTGAGTCGAGTCATCGATCTTTATATTCCTCACTTGCAAGGCAGCGCTTGATTTGCATGATAGATGGTCATGTACGCGTTGACACCCGCTCGCCTGCAAAATGGCTTTATTAGCAAGCGCTCGAAATTGAAATCACTTTGGGTGGGGTTAAAAGTTCATTTCTCGGCGAAACTTTTCGAAGCGATTTTATTGGCTTAATTAGTTGTAGCATGTCAGTTGTGATCATGGAATATATGAATTTTATCGGATAAATCTTTATCGCAGATATTCAATCTATGACATTCGTTTTTAAGAATCGTTGTTTCTTTTTAAGACAAACGACAAAACTGAAACGAATTCTAAAAAAGAAACGACAAAAAAGAAAGTTTGAAAAGCTCTCGTGGCAGTAAATGAAAATCAGTTTCATTTACAACTCATACATCAGCTAGCCCAGACTCATGTAATATATAGCTCGAAAAAAGTTTTTGCAGGCTACACACTCGTGCATTCCAAGCTAATTCTGCAGCGCCCCAGATGAAAGAGAAAAAAAAAGAAAATCTCTTCGTAGTACATTGCCGTAGATTTATCGTGCTTGCATGTCCAACGGCAGTTCGCACCGCACTGTTAGGACATACACACTTGGAAGAGTCCTGAAAGCGTCAAGAGTGAACATTCTTCACCGTCGTCGCGTCGTTTCGTCGATGATAATTGCCACACATAGGTTTCATTAGCTATAATAGTTCAGAAGTAGTTATTGACAAAACGTGTGGGTCGTCCATCGTCTTTTTCAAAAACGAGGCCATTGATCATCATAATATTGACATATGCTATTATGGTAGTTTTCTTTTCTTTATAAAAATTGATTTACACCTTTATTTCCAGTGAAAATTTTAAATTGTAAATGAAAAATAATGATCCATTTGAAAATTAAAAATTAAAAGAATTAAAAATTAATATTTAGTCGGTATACGATGGAAACTTCGTGATATGTGAAACATGATGATGCATTCATCAATTGTAAACGATATATAAATTTTCAAATATGTCATAGGAGGATTCTTTATTGAATTGAGTTACAAAATTAAACGGACAGATTTCTTAAAAAAAGGGGGGGAATGTAAAAATCAAGCAATCCATATTAAATCGCGCTCTCATCAAACAATCCTACATAATCCGATAACATAAAAAAAGGGGAGAGGAGCGGTGTCGTTGTCGGATGGCGATTATACCGACAGACGCGTTAATTCGACGTTGGGACGTGAAGTACAACGACGCTTAGAGTGCGTGTGCTATATCAGCGTGAAAAAGCTTATTGCCATCGCGTCGTCGTATTTGGCTATACGCTCGCGTATCCTTCTGATTTCGCTACACGCATATAATACGTAATCCCTGACGCGATGCGCCAATGCTGCTTTAGTATTTATAATGTATTGTGGATTAAGTCGCTATTATTGTCATCATTTCTTTTTATTTTACAGGAATATTTCGTTCTGCTAGATTGACATTGTTGGAATAACTCAAGCATTGTTACTTTACACGGAAAAAATTGTTCATAAAAATTATAGATATGGTCAGTGTAAACATTACAGTAATGCATTGTAAAACAGAGACGAGAGTGACGAGTCTAAAAATTAAGGTTATGTCCGGATAATTTTTATGGCGACAGTCTAGCAAAAAAATTTTAGAGCCGTCATTATAAAATGTTTATGTATATAGTTTCTCATGCAACTATGATTTTTCAACAAATTCATTATTATAAGCTTTGTCAAATTAAATTTTTTTTTAATTATAGTAATGATTCACATGAAAAGTTTTAATTAAAAAGGAAAATTTATTGGATGACATAGCATCCAAAGAAATAAATTTTGAAGATTGTTACCGATAGGATAAAGAAGTTTGCGATTTACCGACAGGCTAATATAAGTTTTGATTTTTCGAAGAGCGAGCAATTGTTCTTTAGTCATAGTGATGAATTGTTTTTGTAGTCATAGCGATGAAATTGTTACCTTTTTTTTTTTTTTTTTTTTTTTTCTGGACAAACGACACACGAGCTTGCGCTCGCCCTTTTTTTTGCTATTGGCTTTTTTTTTTCGCGTCGAGAGCGGTCGCTTGTGACTTTTGCTCTAATAAACGCTTAAAAATAAAACGAAAACTGTCTGAAGTTTTATTCCTTTTAAGAATTAAAAAAGCTTGGTCGAAAACATTTTGGTGCCGAAACCCGGGAATAAAGAAAGTTTCCGAGTTTTCTTTTTTTTAATTCTTGCATTTTCGTTGAAAAAAAAAAAAAAAAAAGTGTCAGTGAAGAATGGCCGGTCGAGGAGGTCAGGAGCAGGAGGTCGCTTATGACGACGATGCTCATCGTCAAGTTGACAGTGGCGTTGTCATGGCGGCTGCACCGGGAGTTGCTCGAGCTGCTGGCGCTCGGGGCCGGGCTCGTGTCCGAGGCGCTGAACATCTTCCTGCTCGTGGCCGGGAGGCGGCGCCTCGACGAGTTGTCGGCGGTCTTCCTGCTGCAACTCGAGGCCGAGTTCGGGTCCGGGCCGCCGCTTCGAGAGCGGCTCCAAGGCGTGACGCAGGTCCGGGGCGGCGTGCTGCCGGCGAGAGCGGCGCGGCTCTTCCTGCTATCGTTGCCCGAGGTCGGGCCGTTGCTGGTCGCCGAGCCGCCGCCGCCGCCGTCCCTGCGCGGGCTGCTGCTGCTGCTCGTGGCCGGGCCGCCGCGCTCGCGCCTGCTGCCGCCGCCCGAGGTCGGGCCGTTGCTGTTCGGCGGGGCGTCGATGCTGCGCCGGCTCCCGCCGTCACCGCTCGTGAACGGGTTGACGCTGGTCGCCGGGCCGCTGCCGCCGTCCCTGCGCGGGCTGCTGCTGCTGCTCGTGGCCGGGCCGCCGCGCTCGCGCCTGCTGCCGCCGCCCGAGGTCGGGCCATTGCTGTTCGGCGGGGCGTCGGTGCTGCGCCGGCTCCCGCCGTCGCCGCCCGTGAGCGGGCTGGCGCTGCTCGCCGGGCCGCCGCCGCTCGTGTGCGAGCTGTTGCTGCGCTCGCCAACGCTCGTCGTCGAGCTGTACAACGTCGAGTCGTCGATGCAGCGCCCATCAACGCGTCTGACTACGACTTCGTACCACAAGCTGACAACGGCGACGAGAACCTCGACCCCAACTACGCTCTCAATGAACCTTTCGACGTATCCATGGAAGAGGACTTCAACAACGATGAAGACGCGAACTTTAGAGACGTAAATAATTATGACAATCGATTCCATAGCACGACTAGCGATATTCCCGATAGGGTTAGGTTGAATCAGAACCATTCTAGTGATCCATTAAATAGATTAGCTGATATTTTGGAAAATTCAATTATGTCGCGCAATTCCATAGCGAGCAATGAAAGCTCAACATTTTTGAGTAGAATGTCTTCTGCAAAATCGTTGCCCGTTTTCAAGGGTGATCCACTCGAATGGTTGCGATTCAAAAATGCTTTTGAGACTTCAACTGCGACGGGAAATTATAACGAAGAAGACAATGTTCTTCGTATCGCGGATGCCTTAAAAGATAAAGCTTTTGAAGCAGTAAAATCTCTGTTTATGTCCTGCAAAGATACGAAATTGATAATGCAAACATTAGAAATGCGATTCGGGAATTCGAAGTTGATTCTTGATAAATTGTGTGATGACATTCGAAAATTACCAAACTTGAACGTAGATGAGTCGCGAATGATTGAGTTTGCGACCATTTTGAGAAACACCATTTCGGCAATAAAAGGGTTGAATGGTTGGCAAGGTTACTTGCAAAATCCTGAAATTATTGACAACATAATTAGAAAATTGCCCGATTCAATTGTAACAATTTACGCGCATCTTGATTCAACAAACTGTGAAAACAAAACTGATTTGGAAAAATTGTCTGATTTTATTTTCGAAGAGACAAATAAGAGAATCAAAAAGAATTTAATTATTTTGAAAACGGCATCTGCTCAAAACAAACGCCCGCATAACAACGATCGGGACAATTCGAGAAATATTTTGTTGATCGATACTAATAATAAAACTAATGAAAACGATGATGATCAACAACCGCAAGCAAAGAAACGAAAAACTGAGAAATCATGTCTTCTTTGTAATCGTAGAAATCATTTGATTAAGGATTGTCGCGATTTTGCGAAAGAAAAATTGAATGTGCGTTGGAAATTTGCTAGGAGCGAACGTTTGTGTTTCGTATGTCTTGAAAAGGGTCATTCGCGTGAAAATTGTCAATCCAAAATCACTTGTGCTCGTTGTAAACGAAATCATCACACCTTATTACATTTCACTCCAAAAGATGAACTTTCAAAGTCCGTTGAAGCTCAAAAGACTGCTCAAATTGATAGTGAGGAAAATTTGAAACAAAATCAATTTCCAAGCAATTCTTTCAACGCTGATTCATGACTAGCTTCGTGCTCTTTATTAAAAACTATTCGGGTTGAACTCTCAGTAAACGAAAAATCAGCGTTAATCTACGCTTTGATTGACGATGGCGCAACAATTTCCATTATAGATGCTTCTGTAATAAAACGTTTATCAGCTCCTAAATTCAAAACGAATATTTATATCAAAGGTATAGCAGGTGAAAAAGCAGTTTTAAAGTCAAATTATAAAACAAATTTGCATGTCAAAATTGAATCAGATCTTTTCGCAGTAAATAATTTATTAGTTGTCAATGAGATTCCACTGTCGAGACAAGTTATTGTTAAAGAATTAGCTGATTTTTGCAAACAGCGAACTGACGTTTACGTGGAGCCATTCAATGAAATTCCTCTCATGTTAATCGGTCAAGACAATTGTCGTCTTATTCTTACACGAGAAGTTCGCACGATTATGAAAGACGATTTAGTTGTTTCGCGCTGTTTATTAGGCTGGTCCATCCACGGTCATTTTAACTCTTCTATCAAAACATTATCAATAAATTTGTGTAACACAGGGGTTGTGAAAAGACCGTCGAAACCACATAATGACAAAGAGCTTAATGAATTAGTATTTAATTATTTCAATCTCGATGCTATCGGAATTATTCAGTTTAAATGTGTTGATCCGGGTATTGCTCGTGCAATTAAAATTCTAGATTCAACTAGCAATTACGTGAACGATTCATGGGAAGTAGGTTTACTTTGGAAATCCGAAAAACGTAATTTCCCAGACGGAAAAGCTCAAGCATTGTCTCGATTATTATCTCTTGAAAGAAAGTTAGATCGCGATAAAGAATATGCTGGTTTATATTATAAAGAAATGGAAAGATTGTTTGAGTGTGGGTTTGCTGAAAAGGTCATTGAAGAATCGAGTGACAATCGAATTTATTATTTGCCTCATTTCGGAGTTCGCAATGTAAATAAGCCCGGTAGAGTTCGTTTAGTTTTCGATGCGGCTTCGAAATCCGAATCTGTCAGTTTCAATGACCTTTTATTACCTGGCCCGGACTATTTAAAATCTTTACCAGGAATTTTAATGCGGTTTCGTCAATACAAAATTGCAGTCAAATCGGACATAAAAGACATGTTTATGAAAATCAAAATTATTGATTCGGATCGCGACGCGCAGAGATTTTTATGGAGAGGTTCGGATCGTACAAATGAGCCGACAATTTGTAGAATGCGAGTATTATTATTCGGAGCCAAATCGTCACCTAGCACAGCTTTGTATATTAAAAATAAGAATGCGATGACTTTTCAATCTCAATTTCCTATAGCTTCACAAAAATTAATTGAAAATTGTTACATGGACGATTATTTAGATAGCTTTGAGTCTAGTCAAGAAGCGAATGACATAGTAAAACAAGTGATCAAAATCAATGAAAAGTCAGACTTTAAAATGCACAGTTGGTCAAGTAATTGTCGTTTGGCTCTTGTTGATATTCATTCGTCAGCTCAATCAAAAGAGATTATAAATAGTTTAAACCTGGATGAGAGTGTAGAAAAGGTGTTAGGTTTGAAATGGCTTAATAGCTCAGACTGTTTAACCTTTAATTTTAACAGCAAGAAAATTTCACCTGAAATTTTGCAAGGAGTTCAAAGTCCGACTAAGAGACAGTTTCTAGGTATCATTATGTCTATTTATGACCCTTTAGGATTTTTGTTACCTTTTTTGATTCAATCAAGATTTTTAATGCAGAAAATATGGAAAAGTAAAATACATTGGGACGATTTGATTTCGAATGACGAATTTATCGTGTGGAAAAAATGGCTTCTCGAGTTAAAAAATATTGAGTCAGTTAAAATTAATCGTTGTTATCAGTTGCGAGACTTTCAAAAAAAAGATGCCGAGCTACACGTATTTTGCGATGCAAGCTCAAATGCTTGCGCAGCTGTCTGTTACTGGCGCTTTCATATAGGCGAGGAAAGGTTTCACGTAGCTTTTGTGATGGCGAAAAGTCGTGCTATAGCTCTTAGCGACAAAAGTACGATTCCTAGATTAGAATTACAAGCCGCCCTGATTGGAGTGAGATTAGCTGAATTTGTCGTACGCGAACATGATTTTTTTGTTAAAAAGCGATACTTTTGGTCAGATTCTACAACTGTTTTGAGTTGGATTCGAAAGAATCCATTAGAATTCAAAAGTTTTGTCGCGAATCGTGTTGGTGAAATTCGTAAGAAAACAAATCCGGATGAGTGGCATTGGGTAAGCTCAAGTCAAAATGCAGCTGACGACGGTACGCGTTTTAGGCCGGAGGCTTTGCAAAATAAAAGCCGCTGGTTATCAGGTCCACCCTTTCTATTTGATTCGGAAATTGACTTAAACAATAAATTAGATTTGAGTATCACCGAAAAGACAGTCGAGACGGAAAAAGAATTTATTACTAGAGAAGAATTTATTTTATTGACTAATCATTTCTCTCCATTAATTGATTTTAATCGATTCTCGACGTTTTTACGTTTGACGCTCACTTTAGCAAAAGCTCTTGAGATTCTTGATATTTGGATGAAAAGAAATATAAACTTATTCGAAACTCGGACTGAACGTTTTGAAAGAGCAAAGACATTAGTGTTGATTCAAAGTCAAGTTATTTCCTTTCAGGCTGAAATTGCCTCGTTAAAATATTCGGGTACGGTTCGTAAAAATAGTAAAATTACAAATTTATCTCCTTACGTCGATGAAAATGGTTTACTGCGATCGGACAGTAGAATCCAAAATAAAATCAATCAGGAGTTTCGAAAAGATCCGATAATACTCGATGGCGATGAAAGACTTTCGAGATTAATCATTCAACATTATCACGAAGAATTTTTTCACATGCATCACGAAGCGGTTATCAATGAAATTCGTCAGCTGTATTTCATTATTGGTTTACGTCGCGTTTTTAGAAGTATCGTTGCGCATTGTCCGACGTGTCGACAATTAAGAGCAAAACCATATCAACCACGAATGTGTGCTCTACCCGATGCTAGGCTGGCTTATCGAATGAGGCCTTTCAGTCATTGCGGTCTCGATTACTTTGGACCTATTTGGGTAAAAATAGGACGAAGAAAAGAGAAACGGTGGGGAGCGATATTTACCTGCATGACGGTTCGGGCAATACACATCGAATTGGTCGATAATTTGAGCGCGGATTCTGCGATCATGGCTTTACGTAGATTTTCGGCATTGAGAGGTTTCCCGGTGTATATTTATTCTGATAATGGAACATGTTTCGTTGGAGCTAATAGAGAATTGTTAGAGGCGATCGAATCAATTGACTATGCAAAATTGTTTCAATTTACGTCAAAAAATAATATAGTTTGGAAGTTTAATCCACCTACAGCCTCCAACATGGGAGGGGCGTGGGAGAGACTTATCAGGTCGGTGAAGTGTGCGTTAGCGGCTACTATTAGACATAGGCATCCAAAAGAAGAAACCTTACGTACCATTTTAGCGGAAATTGAACATAGTGTAAATTCTAGGCCATTAACGCACGTTTCAGCCGACCCTCATGATTTGGAAGCTCTCACCCCAAATCATTTCCTGATTGGATCCTCTTCAGGACAATTATGTTTACCACGATATACTTATAAAAATTTAGACTTAAAGAAAGAATGGAAAAAAGCTCAAATGTACGCGGATGAATTCTGGAATCGATGGTTACGCGAATATCTTCCAACATTACATTCTAGAAAGAAATGGCAAAAGGACCAACCTCAATTAAAAATAAACGATTTAGTTATAATTACCGATGAAAATGTACCAAGAAACTGTTGGAAAAAGGGAATTGTAATTCGTGTTTTACCAGGCGCCGATAATAGAGTAAGAGTTGTTGAACTAAGAACGGAAAACGGAGTGTTAACAAGACCTAGTAATAAATTAGTTAAGTACGCATGAATAGATCATGCGGGATCACTTGTCTGAGAATTGACTGTAAAACCTCACTCAAAAGAGAAAGGTATTCTTTGAATTTGTGTCAAGGCCGCGTCGCGAAAGAATTGCTTTCGTGGGCGCAGAATCTTTGCCAATGAATTTTGATTCAGTAAAAGGCAAAGCTACGGGGTAGTTAAGCGCAGAGGCTTGTCTACGGACGGTTGGCTGGACAAATTCGGGTTTAATTTTCTTGAGAGTTGGTAAGAGTAATAGATATGAAATAAGACGCAATTGTAAATTATATAATTTGTTTTATTTATGATTGATGTTTACTATTAAAGTTTAAGAATACAAAATATAAAATTTTGTAGGTGAGGAGGATGTTACCGATAGGATAAAGAAGTTTGCGATTTACCGACAGGCTAATATAAGTTTTGATTTTTCGAAGAGCGAGCAATTGTTCTTTAGTCATAGTGATGAATTGTTTTTGTAGTCATAGCGATGAAATTGTTACCTTTTTTTTTTTTTTTTTTTTTTTTCTGGACAAACGACACACGAGCTTGCGCTCGCCCTTTTTTTTGCTATTGGCTTTTTTTTTTCGCGTCGAGAGCGGTCGCTTGTGACTTTTGCTCTAATAAACGCTTAAAAATAAAACGAAAACTGTCTGAAGTTTTATTCCTTTTAAGAATTAAAAAAGCTTGGTCGAAAACAAAGATCATGGTTATTAAATTCATCAACCGCTGAAAAAAGCGCTATTTTTGTAATTACTTTGTGAACTTCTTTATAAAAATGTTACAATAATCGTTTTCCAATACTCATCTATGACGTATAATTGTAAGTTTGAACAAATAATATTTTTTATAAATATTACAAGCATGAAAAATTGGTTTATTGATCATATTTTAACCAATTTTGATTAATAAATTACAACCACTATTATACAAAAATTTGAAAAAGTAGAACAAAACTACAAATTGAGCTGCCGACGAGACAAAATCACAGACTAAGTTTAGCTGTAGTGTTTGATCACGTGACTCCCGGTAGTGGAAAGTGAAAGTAGAATGGGCGCGACTGTCGCCGAAAAATTTAAGATGATGACGTATAAAAATTACATCGAATCTTCAGAATTTTTACGAATTTTCTTTATAAATTTGCAATGTTATAAAAATTATGAATTCGTCATCGTAAAATTTACGTAAATTTCGTCGTAAAAATTAACTGCACCGGTTGCCATGTCCGTGCATTACCCTTCTGTCACCATAATTTGTCTGGCGAACTCATTCTCCGTGTACATATAATTATGAATTACTAATTGGAGGGCATTGTCATTAAGTAGCAAATACTCTAAAATGATTGCACGCTTAAAGAATGTACATTAATTATACATTTATGCTATTGATACAGTATTAAAGTCAATAACAGTCCGAATAAATAGCAGTATATGAATCGAAATAAAAAAATATTGTACTAATTAAATTAACTAATATAACTATAGTTTTCTTTCGTTTTGCACTAATAAATTCATTCAATATATATTGTCCCATACTAATTATTTCGGTAAACAGAACGTAAAAAACGATCGTCAACTACTCCCAAAAGTAAAATACTTATATATATATTTGTACGATTAATTTCAACGCTAAAACAGCGCTATTTTACATGAAATGAAGAAAACCAAAAATTACGCACAAAGAGCACATGTACAATTTGAGCGCAGTTGCGTGAGTTGGTTAACTAGCTCAATGAACCAGATAACATAGTAACCGACGAAAAGCCTCGTAAAAAGATTAAGTGACGTAAATTTTCACGGTCTTACCGCTATTCATACATTCTTTGATAATAAGCAGAAGTTATTAAAAACTCTGTCTCGTATTGCACTCACTTCCACATATTTTTTATAAATTAGTTAATTATAAGATAGATAAAAAATAACTTTCACGCGTGATCTTTCAGTTTGATCCATCGAGACACGAGACCAGAGCCAGCGATACGTTGTTCGACGCTCAAGGGAGCAACGCGACTCCCAAAGGCACCGGACCACCGTAGTGAAGCGCGACTAAGGATCGACCCTAAAGTCCTGGTCTTCGTCGAGACTTTGTACTCCAGGCTTGGCCGCGAAATCGCTGAGCTACTCGTCTACAACCGGATCAAGTGAGTATTAGAGCTTCTGCATTAATTATATTGCTTCGGAAGATCCTGCATTGCTGCTCCCTTGTTTAATTTGAACATTTCACGTATTTCTAGCAAACAATGAGTTGTAGGAAATTTCATTGGTATACTATAAGTAGATCAAGTCTACATGTTGTCAGACGCGCTATTGATCAACATTATTGGATAGACTGCTTCAATATTTGATGAAGTTTTACGATTAGGCGACGTTTTTATGCGTTGAAAGAATTTTCTGTTTGTCAGAAATTTTCTTTAGAGCTGTCGACAGTTTTATCTTCAAATCTCGAGATATCAATGTTAATTATACTTCTTTACTTTGGAAATTGATATCTCATCTTGCATTGAATTTCTTATTGTCATATTTAATAATACTTACAATTAAATCTAACTTTCATGAAGTCCATCAATTTATCCTTAACAAACGTCATTTTTGTCCTTTATGACAATCCTTAATGACTATTTATAATATATCTTCTATGTCAAAAATATTTTTTTACGATAATTATGAAATCACGATATCAAAACTTATTTTAGATCACAATTATCATTCGATATGAAGTTAATTTGTAAAGTGTGGTTAGTCCGCGATAGAGAAATTTGTATAATTTAGCCTAAAATGTAGAAAATGAAAAGTGTGAATCGCTCATTCATTAATCTGTAACTCACAATTTTTCCAAATTTTTATCCGAGGATTATGTATCTATTACAATGAATGAAAAGCTTATGCAAATCAAATTTTTAACCATATTGATTTTGAAGCGGAATAAAATGTACTTTACTTACACGTTCACATTATAAAGCATCGTAGTTATTTTACCGTTAACGTTTCTGTGTGGATGAGGTTTTCAAAGTGTTGAGTTTGTCTATTTTTTTTTAAATTATAATAAATTAAGTTTGTTATTTACACGAAAGTACAGTGGTGATATCAACTAGGATTACGAATTGTTGTAATTTTTATATTTATGAACATTGTTAAAAAGAATGAAAAATTAGTGTATTTTAATTTGAATTTTTCATTAGACAAATTTCTTTGCTACCAAAAAATATTGTTTAAAAGCTTTTCTTGTTTCAAGTATACAAAACATATAAAACAGTTGCAAATGTTAACAAAACCTTGATAATATTTTTAGATCTTGATATTTCATAATTTGTAAAGATTAAACCCTTTTTATTAATTAAAAATTTCATTGATAATAGGATATAAACATCAAAAAAGTTATTCAATGAATTTTTTATTGATTTTAATTTATATTTATATTACACATGTTAAATTACACCACTAAAGATTAAGATCAAAATGCCTTAATAAACCAATGAAATAATTTTCAGTGAAGAGTTAATATAAATTAAAAGGTTTACATTCTTCAAACGCTGAAAACACAAAATTGACAAATCTCACACGATCTTCTTTAAAATAAAATAATGATAATAAGTTTAAAAACATTTGAAAAAAATAAAATGACAAAGAATAAAAACAATTACTTTTTATACGCAGGATCTGTGTACTATACGAATGAACATTTAACAAGTTAAAGTTAAATTTGTATTTAAACTGAGTAAAAATAATGACTTGTACGGCAACATTTCCTTGATTTGATCGTTTAAAATGTCCAAGATAAATTTTGAAGCTATATTAAAAAATTAAATCACTGAATATTTTTTCCATAAAATAAAAAAGCCCTTTTTATAAGTAAGAAATAGAAATATAAAAAAGAATCACATTTTGTTAAATAAAATCGTTTGCTATGAGGAAAATTTCAGAATAAAGCTAATCATGTTAAATAAACTTACATTCAAAGACTTATTGATAAAAGGTACAGCGATTTAGATTAAAAAATAAAATTAATCGTGAATCATTTTTTTACATGAAGTATAAAGTATTTTTTAGGTCTGCGTGGGCAGATTGCCGCAAAGTTTGAGAAGCAAAAAATGCTAACCTATGTGCGTATTGACAAGGAGCTGGTACTCTTATAGGGTCACTTAAGTGAAAGTACATATGACACAATTTATAAGTCATCATTTGAATCTTATCTGGGGAAAGTCTGGAACTATCTTCAATTACATTGTACGCTGTTGGAGTAACAGTTCCTTCTACGACATTTTGTGATATAATGAAAAAATCATATTTTAACGGATCCGTGATTACGTCATCTACTATGGTACCAGATTTTGGATTTCCATTGTTTGAAAAGAATCTAGTATGAATACGCTTAGTAACAATAATAAAAGCAAGCTCATATCTACCATTTTTATAAATGCTAGCTAGCTTATTTTTAATTGCCTTTACTTCATGGTCATAGACAAATGGTATCTGACCTTCTCCAACACCATCACGGTAGATAATTATCTTAGATGGTAGTTTATTACCATTTCTTCTGGCAAATTCGCGAAATGCTTGCACAAGTTGTATAGACAAGTCGTTGGAAAGTTCTTCACCCGAATTGTGTTGGCTGACTGTAGAAAAATAATTGCCAAAGTGTTCGTCCACAGAAGCAACCATAGCACCTGCAAACAAAAGTTATTAGTTGAAAATAATGTACACTTGAAATTACGGCTCATATACAACTAATTATAATCGATCTATCGAATTAATAATAATAAAAAAATTTTAACTATACTAGAAATTTTCATTATTTAATTGAAATTAAAATATATCGGCTATAAAGTTTAAAAAATTGTTCAGCCTTGGCTTAGCCGTATTTGGTTTTTTTAACAGCTGACAATCAATTAGTAAATATGGTATCGTACGACGCCGTTACTCTACTGTTCTATCTGCAATCTTACGCCTCGCCTGGTAAGCCAAAATACAGCCGACGATGCTTGATCGCCGGCTGCATTGACCGCCATTTTAGCGGAGAAATTCCTCACGAATACCGCACCAATTTACCAATTGAATGTCCTATACACGGAAAATGTCGAATATTGTCACGTACGCTGAAAAAATATTATATAGATTGTCTTACTTACCAAAAGATGCGTGTGCTCTTTTATCATGACAGACGTCATATCCAACAACCATCAGTCCCGGTATCAAATCCCAAAGACGAATCGTCCACGGTATTCCACCTACCTTACAATTTAATTGCGTAGCGATCCTACATCCAATTGAACGTAGATTCTGTACAGTTAACGTTTTAGCAAGAACTATTTGACTTGGTATTGGTCTGTCAATGCACAATATCTTTTTAATCATGGAGTATCTCAATGCTTGGTTATTTGGGACTACGCAAAGAATAAGTTGAGGTTTTGCTTTGCTTGTCAATTTTAATATTTCATTTTGGTATGTCTCATTTCTATCATTTGGAATAATTATTATTTTTGGCATGGCCATACGAATACCAACTTGAGTTGCAGCTTGAAGAACGACAGCAAGGAAACCCTGTAAATAAATGTTAAGAAATACCATTAGTAATTTTTTGAGTAATTACTTCAATTACGTCAATTTTCCGTAACAAGTGATTATTATTATGAATTAGTAGCTATTATTAATGTTACGCACGTAACGGCTTATACAAGATGGTTAAAGAAGAAGCAAAGTTCAAATTCATTTTTAAAATTATTTTTAAATATATGCTTTGTTTAAATCAATAATACAAAAGAACTATTTCCGTAGTATACCCTTTCAAATGATCCAACCCCCATTAAAATCAATTAAACCATTTCAAAGATATATGCGAATATATATTTTATTTAAATCGAGCCAATACAGAACCTCCTTCTTTCTGAAGCTATTATCAAACTTCTGTGGAACAATCGCTAACCAATCGTCCAGCTTTCCAGTCCTGAAGTGTCGATCATTGCTAAGAGCGTTATTCCAATTTTTATCTGTTAATACGGCTTTATTGGAAAATTGAACTCTCTCTCGTGGCAAAAGACGTCCTTGGAACTGTACAAGTGTTTTGTCTATATTAAAATTCCATTCTTTAAAGTCTTGGATAACTTCAGGTTTAGTTTGTAAACGACGGTTGAATTCCATTAATTTATTTATTCTAGCAGACGGACCAAGTTTAGTGTACTGTGATAGTGCTTTTGTCAGACGCTGTTGTCTGATCATATTGTCCGTCAAACCTAAAAACCGTAATTTGATTATGATATTTATTTCTATCGGTAACACAATTATGTACAAAAGCAATCATCTAAAATACCGGTGATTCGGCACAATTCAGGTATCAAAAATACTATTTCGTCTTTGCCAGCTCTTCTATCACGCATTTTAGACTTTGACACTAAAAGAGGTTGGTTCATATCCTTTATCTGAATTTGATACTTTTCAGTGTAATAAGCAGCATATGAAATCTCACTACCATCTTTGCGTTTAAAACATCGTGATGGATTTGTCTCAAAATCGACATCATCCACTTTGTAAGTACGGTTATTATAAACCGTAAGTATAACGCATCCTAATACTTCATTTTTAAATTTTTTCTGCAAAGATGTGTATTCATCAATAAGAATGACTGAATTATTGATATGAAATTGTTTTTAATTATACTCTTCAATTTTATCATTACTACAGGTATTATCAAAACAATTTATTCACCTGATAGTTTGTTTTATCCTCCTGGTAATGATCTTTCAAGATATCCAAAAGTGTTTGAGTGCGCATTACTTTGTGAGAAATTTCAGCACACAATAAGACACTCTGTTCGTGTTGTCTTATAGATGTTATATATCCAGGCCAAAGCTCCACCTTAAATTCTGGAAGTTGTACCTGTTAAACACACATTCATTATAACATTTTGATTAATTATCAACCAGCAATCTATTTGTGTTTACTTACTTTATTCTTAGCATCAAAGTAATTCCTGCCAACCAACTGTAATTTTAAGTTCTCATCCAAAGTTTTTCTAACTAGCATACTAGAAATCTGGGAATAATGATAATCACCTTTGACCAAATCTCCAACAAAGCGAATTTGAATATTTATAGCAGCTTTATCTTGGGGTCTTATTGAATTCAACTCCAGTGGCTGAAATGATAGAACAGACGTGATTTGACTATAAAAATGATATTTTACAGTTTAATGTAATTTCCATGTATACGTAATTAGATAAGCTATCAAAAATGGATACGTATAGATATTTTTCAGTAAGTATGAAAAGCACACTCCAAAGAAAAATTAGCTATATATATAACAATGTACATATGTCAATGTCACCGTTATACATGGGAATATGCCATTCGTCAAGTCTCTTGTTGATATAGGTAAATTATGAAATCTTAATAAACATTTTTATTGAATCGATATTTGTGATGAACAAAACAATAATTAAAAAAAGTTTTTCAGAAATAGTCTGAAACTCAATATAAAAAATTTGAAATTAGAAGAAAACACGATAGATTGAAATAATAATCGACTTTTATACGTGTAATGGTATACCTGCGGAAGTGGGTTGCTAGTATACAAAACAGTTCCATCAAAAATATATCCACCTAAAGCAGATTTATGTGTCTTCAATAAAGCTTTGCGATCACTAGTTCGCTCTAGTTCAGGTGCAATGTCTACTCTGTATTGGTAGATACACCAATCAGGTTGGCTACTGAGCTTGAAATAATTGGCCTGAAGTTGTACTCGTTCACCGACAGTGCCTGAAATATTTTGTTATATTATGCAAATTATTGTCAAGGTTTATTGTTTTCAACTTGTAGCCACAATATAGAAATACGTGTCATAAATATCTTACCTTTCTTGCTATTTAAAGTTTGGGGACGTGTTTGAATTTCATTAATAGGCGGTGGTTTACTAGACCTATGTGACGGTTTAGCAGCAGCCATAATCTCTTTCCTAGAAGAAAAAAATTGCTCAATAAAAGTATATTATTCGCAGATGACAATCAATTATAAATAAATCGTTTGAAAAGACAATCGAAAGCTGGTATTTTGAAAAAAAATTGAAAATATACTATTTGATATAAAGATTATCTATAAAACAATTTAATTCAGGTATTTTCGAAATTTTTGTATAACCATTGAAAAAATTCGTACAAAACGAAAATCGGTAAACAGTCGA
This sequence comes from Phymastichus coffea, assembly GCF_024137745.1. Classification (NCBI taxonomy): domain Eukaryota; kingdom Metazoa; phylum Arthropoda; class Insecta; order Hymenoptera; family Eulophidae; genus Phymastichus; species Phymastichus coffea. Next base: position 540,701 of record NW_026706916.1, read on the forward strand.
ACTCTACAATGTAAACTTCAAAGCGAATAATAAAGATGTCGTTAAACGTAAGGCAACTTGAAGAAAAACAAAATTATATTTACAAATGACCAAATATGTAAATATTTATTTAAACTTCGATAGAATATTTTGAAGGCCAAGATTTTCAAAGAAAGAACCTTGTTGACTCAGAACATGCATTCAACATCAAATTTATTACCGAGAAATCAGACAAATCTTTGATGGATAACACGAAGATTAAACATAACAACCATATGTTTCTAAAAATATTAATTTCTACGTCTTGAAAGAAACGGTTTTTAAGAGATATGAAGCAAATTAGAATTGTTGAACTAAAGAAAAAAAATCTACGAAATAAAATAATACGTAAATAGCTTACTTGCGTCTCTAAGAATGCTAATGTAGCGTTACAGCGTCTATAAATATTGGATCACAAAGGATACGACACTAATTGCTACACCAGCACAGAAAGTAAAACTACGTATCTGAGAGCACCTGTGATTATATACTCCGTAACCTCTTCCTCCAAGTGCACTCAATAGACTATTACCAATGAATGGACGACGTGACAACTAACCACGACTATGATATCTATGGTTTACGGTTGAAAGAGAAAGAGAGCGGCTGGTGTCGCTGCCGCTCTTCAAATTCACCTCCCCCACTCGATTCTGCGATTATACTGGTACAAACACGTTGCACCTCGTCTGTAAATGCAGTTTAGTTCTGGTATTTCGGTACTGCAAACTATAAGTAAATACATTTGTGGAAGAGCGGAAGTTTCATAGAGACAGAGGGGGCAATTCGCAAATTTGTTTGAGACGTTCAAAAGGATTAGCCACAGAAATTGCTACTGTGCAATGTAGATGTTCTTAATCAAGTTCGAGTAAGACCACTTAGAAACAACAAACTACGGAGAGGATACTCTCATAATGCATTTTAAATATCCGTCATCGCTGTACCTTTGAGATAGTATTATAAAACAAAATTCTACGACTTATCAAGGAGAGCTAATTAATAGTTTTTGCAAATGTAAGTTTTTACACAGGCCTTATATATTGTCATACTATAATGTAAACAATAATATAAACAAGCGCTTTCTCTCTCTCAAACTGCGTCAACGCATCTATGTTAATAATTTGATCTACATCACTATCCCACGCGCACACACTCTCATATATCCCAAACGGAACTCGAAATACTGCTCACTCAAAATCTTAGGTTTTTTAATTTATAAAATGAAATATAAAGTTGTAATGTTAGACTTCGTTTATTCCATGTATTTTGTTATTGACTTTTTTGAAATGTATCAACTTCTTGAATACGTTGATTATTTGACAATCAACTTATAATATCAGAGGAATAACGACGAAAAAGTATTTAATGTTGAAGAATTCAATAACAATTAATTACATAAATGACTCCTGATTTGCTCAAATTTATCATTTATTTTCTTACATTGCCATTCAATAAAATTGGTAGACATTAGTATTTTCATTATATTCTTTGTAAAAGAAATTGTTTGATTAGATAATTGTTATACTTTGTTCCATTAAAATACGATATATAATTTCAATGTTGTAGATAATTAAGATCTTATATCATCCATCATGATAAGAATAAGTTTTTTCTTTCAACTAACGAATAGTAATTCTTCGTTCGTAACAATTAGATATGAGCATTTCTTATGTTTTATTATTTGTTAAAAATAAATTATTAATTTTAACGAACTTAAATTCTACAGATTTCTTGTAAATAATATAAATTAAAGTCGGCGACAGCTTCATCAAATGTTTTCAATACTCAATAAAAACAATGAGTCACCGAATGATTTCAAATTCTCAAATCAAATTTCAATATCTCAAATATCAACTGATCGATCATAAAAACTCTTTTTTATGCTAGGATCTTCTCGTAGGAAAAGACAAAAGATTAATTATTGCAAAAAAGAAGCCATAAGTAATTGCAGCTCTACTAGCACACTCCACCTTTTTCACTCTCCCAGCGCGACACCGTAAATCCCGGACATTTGACTTGGAAATATTTCTAGAATATTCGATGTATCGGAAAAGACGAGTCTCGTGAAAAATGGGCTAGCAGCATACGATATCCTTGTCGTCCACCCGCAGCTTGGAATATTAAACAATTTTCTTGCATCGCCGCTCTCTCGGGATTTCCTTAATTTTCAACATAATTCAACTTAGTCCTTCTTCTTATCGACACGCTTTTTCAAACTTATTAAGGTCTTGTTTTGAGATGATTAGATTATTTTATAATATATGTTTTTTGTACCTTCATCTGAAAATTTTTAAAAATACGCGTTACTAAAGTGTTACAAATTGAAATAAAATGTAAATTTCATAGTACAAGACTACATGACGATTTCATTAAAGTAACAGTTCTATTAAATTTTAATGAAATAAATGTCTTTCAATACGTCGAGTATCACACATTTCATTAGCTCAATTAAACATGGCAAGTTTCTATGCGCGCAGTAAATGGTGATTCGCCACATGCGAAAGCTTTTACACTAATTATCAAAGTTACGTGAAACGGGTTATAGTTGAAATATTCTCAACTCGAAAGTTATCACAGATTTATATCTCATTAAAATTCGTCGTTCATTTTTCTTCCAACTTGTATATTTCATCGTCCATCCGTGTGTATATTCAAAATTTAGTCAACTTATTTTAGCTGGCTTTCTTTGTATCAGACTGGCTCATCAAAGTTTACGCCGAGGAAAAAATTTTTTATAAAAATGCAATAGTAATTAAAATCAATCAGCTGTACATGTGCGCAAACGTGAGTGATAAAGCTACTTTAATTGAATTGGCCTGAATGGCTTCTATCTTTTTTTTTTTAAAGAGGGAGGGAGGGTCCTGCCACGGAGGGCATCTGGAATTCAGTTGAGGATTACTGGGACTATTTCCATTTCAAATTTTTAGCGTATACTCGCGGCTCCTTTTTCCCACCCTCGATATCGTTTTACACTTTCAAATGTAATACGCATTTTTTACTTTTGTATAAAATTTCTTTTGCCTTTTGCTTATTTGACTTATATCAGAGAGAAAGTTATATAAAATACATTTTCAATAGTGAGATCAATAGAACGATAACAATTTTTACACATTGATAATCTAAAGGTCAAAAAAAAATCTTCTTGTAATAACATATTACATGGCAAACCAAAGGAACCTCGTCAATCTTCCGCACAAAACGCCCATTATAAACCATTCCGCTAAAAAAAATCAATCATCTTTGCACGGATCAATGTCGAATTGAAGAGCTCAGTAAAATTGAAACAGTAGCTTTATCGCACATGGAGTAACTGTCGGCAATGCGTGTGTGTGCGAAACTCTGGTAATCCAATGAAAGAAAAGAGAAAGAGAGAGAGCGCAATTTTACAGTGACTACTCGGTAATTCCTCGGCGGAATACGAGCAATTCGATCCGTCCGCTTTATATCGGCCGTAAACCTTAAGCCAAGCGCTCGCGTGTATAAGCTATGTCCTACCCCTACCTCTGATCTCGTTAAAGCCGTTTTTGTTCCTCTTTGACGGTGACAAGCTTTCTCTCTTCATATTTTTCACTTGGGAAACCTAAATGCCACTTTTCTTGTTCGTTTCTGCGGATGATTCGTGTACTTACGATCTTATTCTCCACTTAATTTATTGATCTGATTTGTTGTGCGACGGTGACAATCGTACTGCTTTGTTATCGAAAACTACTTTGTAAGCTTTGAAAAAGGCTTGTCTATTAGAATATTAATATTTGATAGCTTTTAACAGAAGCAGTAGTAGCAAGGTTGTTAAAGTGCTTCAAAAGCTCCTTCGCGCCGACAAAGAGAGACATATATAACTAAGTACAAAAGCTTTGTCGTCTGCAAACTGTTGTAATATTTATAGAGATTTCAGTTTGCCAACTCGATGCTAAATTTTCGACTTGTTTTATTTTTTAATTTTTACTTACATCTCTCGACGACTTTTCAATTGATTTTCAATATTGCGATTCGGCATTGAGGAAATTGTGTGAACATTATGTGCCAAGTGATTTCTTGTTTGTGTTTTTAAATACAATACGACAGGTATCACATAGTGTCGATAGGTAGAGCGCATAACATTTTCACGGCAAATAATCTGTCTACTATCATTTATACGTAAATAATGAATAACTTGACCATAAGTGGTGCACTTTCTTCGTTTTATTAAATTCAATAGATATTCAATATTTAATCTAATATGTAGTTACTAAGCTCCAGACAAAAAAGTCTTCTCATAGAAACCGATTCACCGGCTTAAAAGATCGTTCTATTTTGCTTCTAAAAATGTATAAGGCCATTCACTTCCCAATGCAACAAGCCTCTAAGATCGTTGCAGCAGCAGCGTAAACAAAGCACGTCTACCTGAACAAGTGAAGCTTTGTGTCCAGCTATGGCCACGCGACGTTAACTTCACAATAGTCGACAGAAGACGCGTATCTCTCGCCTTGGGTATTAAACTGTCCGCGTGGGAGAGATTATGAAGTGGCAGCAGCAGCAACGAAGAAGGCGAAACTAACGTCCGAAACATTCGCCCTGAAGAGAATCCAACACACGAAATATCACGCTTAAATACTTGACAACGCGTAGAACCGGGAGGGATCTCACGTACAACATATAAAATCGGAAAGTTATTAGGTCAGTCGGAAAGCTTGAAAATTACCTTCGTTCCAATTTAACGTCACGCCTTGTATTATTGTAACAAATCGAATTATTAATCAGCTCTTTTGAATAACCGAACAATCGATGTATTAAATACCTTACACTGGATCGAAACTGGTTTAAAGAGTCCATTATAAACCACTCGAGATGGACAAAAGTAGCTGTTTTATGCAAAAATGAACGGATGGATGAAACCTATCTGTGTTGATATATTATTCTTGAAAATGAATCAATCTGAAAAAAGTGATGGTTCAATGTCCGAAATGTCATCTTAATAAACATATGATGACTCGTATATCATGGTTTTATTTTATTATTTATTTACTTATTATAAATGAATAATCGTAATTTATTATTCTCTATAATTATTTGACTAGTCTTCATCTTTACTCATTAAAATATTTAATATAACTTTGTTAATATTATTTTACGATGAAGGTTTCTTATTTGTCAATTGTCTTGCTAATCATAATACTTACGTATACATGTGGTTTTTCCTTCACTTTAAGCTTCGTTATTAATAAAAAAACTGATTTTTTTTTGCAACCTAACAAAGTATTAAAAATTTTAACTTTTTAATTATTTACCTATAATAACTGCCATTAAAACAAGAAAAACTTAAACCAGTTCCTATTGATCGGATATTAATTTTTTTAAATTATTTAATTAGATGTTCATGCTATGTATAAGGAAGTCTTAGTTCTATTTTATAACGAAAGAAGCGTTTTTTTTTTAAACGAAAAATAAAGGATTAAAAATTGATTTTTTACTCGCCCATAATAAAATATTAAAATTGATGTTTTAACGAAAACGTTGAGCTTTTTTGAAACCCAGTATTGTTAGGTCTAAAAAAAATTACAGTAACGTTAAAGAAAATTAATAAGAATATCTAAGCAAATAATTATTAGATTCTTTTGTTTAAAGCATCATTCTTTTTAGAATCACAAGAGCTCCCTTTAAATAGGAATAATAATTAAAAAAAGAAGATCTTTTTGGAGTAAATATTTTATATGCTAGAAATGGCTATTTGCGAAGATAATTGGTACTTTTCCAATAACTAACGAACTGAAGTAATCATGAAACAGCTCGAATGGTAGCTTTTTCAATTTTCTACAATTTTTATCTCACACTTGATTATCGCTTGAATACCTTGGCTCTCGTAGTTAAGTACGTTTTTGCCAACATTTTATACAATGTATCTATTTACATGGTCCTAAGGACCACTGGATAGCTTTCATCCGTCTCTTAATTTTTGCACCAAATTTTCCTTTTTGAGTGGCCTAATTAAAGACATAAAGATTTCCGATGTATACGTCGACGGGTTGGAAGTGAGAGCATGCTAATTAAAAATTGATCGACAGCAACAGCAGCAGCAGCAGCTCGGCCGGCCCGTCCAATAGAAAATTCCAGGCAAACTCGCTTACCTACCGTAAACATGCAAACTACGGCACATTTTGCACTCGCGCAGGAACGGCAGCACACAAATTGGCTTGGATGCTTAACTGCTTGGAATACTCTCTCGGTACACAAAAAACAGAAGCGCGTGTGTGTGCATAAAGGAAGTTTGGGGGTGGCCGGGTGAAAGTGCCTGACCCCGATCAAATAGTATATCGAGGAGCATACTGCAGACCAAAAGCAAGCAAGCGAGCAGCAGCTTTGGGCGGGGAATAGAGATTGGCGGTGGCGGGCTTTTAGGCCGCGACGACGTGCAACCTGCCGACCCCAAGTACGCTAGGCTGTTGTTCAAGGTTAATTAGAGTGAGGATGGTTTTAAGGCAAAGTGAAAAGTTTGTTTTTTGTATTTCTAAGCTGTAGGGAATAACGGAATATTAGTAGCCCATATGAAATACATCGGAATACGTACATATATATTACCGTTCAATCTTGAACTTTGATGAATTTCTGACTCAGATCCTTTCTTTATTCATTTTACTTAAGTCCACTACAATAAAAAAATCTACGAAGTGGATGCCTCTTGAAACAAAGATATTATAAAAATATATCACCGAGTGAATTTTTTCAGTTATGGAACACTTTGGAATAGTTTATTTATATTTTGTTCGCGATGCTCAGCACTGGGATTCACTGCTATTCTGTAGGGCGCATGGCCGTTCAACAATATATCATGAATTACCCTAAAAATGTAAACGCATACCCTACAAAATACCATAACAATGGTCGAATTCTCAAATCGCATTCTCCTGCGAATAATCAGTAATGCAGCAGCCACATAGCCATAACAACGCCGCTCACGCGTGAATCCTCAGCTGCATGCCTATAACAAAAGATTCCGGAATACTGGCGAACGCGCGCGATCGTGCCGTAAATCGACGAAAATGTAAGAACGCGCGTAGAGGGCGTTATCGCAATTTCGTAACAATCGATAATCGGTGCGCGGTCAGTTTTGCCATGACCGCACCGAGTAGTACAGGCTGTAACGATCAGATTTGGCGGGGAGGAGGGGGGTTGGGAAGAGGTTTATCGTCTCGGGGCTGTTTTGTTTGAGCGCTGATCTTATTAGGAGGCCCCTTTACGGAATCTCATTCGCGCACGGTTATACAACGTGTTTTGTTTACGTGCGTGTTTCGTGGAGCTTTACAACGAGAAGCGAACGTTGCGGCATTAAAAAATATTAATTTCGTCGTAATATCGCAGGTTAAGATGTATATTTAAGCATACATCTCGACGGAGGCTTCGAGTGTGCAAATTGAAATTTGGTTGTTTTGCATTCGAGGCTTGATGGATTGATTATAATGCTTGAATAAATTTACATTTGAAAGCTATATTTACATCTCGCTCGCACTTTGAAAGCTTCTCATCACTACCGCTGTATGACATTGCATTCTCTATAAACCTTCGGAATGAATTTCCACCATTGTAGGCATAACTATCGGCCCAATTGAATGCCAATATTAGCAAAATATTCGCGGTTGGATTGTTGCTTCAATATTCCTCTCTTTCTCTCTTTGGTCACTTATCAAAACCTTTTGTTTTTGCTTTCAAACGCATATATTTTCATTGTCGATTTATCATTCCTATAAAATATTTTTAAATTCTATACAAGCTGAAGATATTGCATGGTATTATTATTTTTGGTTTACAAAGTTCATGTCAAATATTGCCTTGTCAATATATTAATGTATCAGAAACATTGAAAGCGAAATATACTCATGGGCGCAATCAGCTTCACAATTTAAAAATAGAATGAATAAAACTTTGTTCTCTTGACGCCAACGCCATCAGCATAGCTTCATTGATTCTCTCTTTCTCTCTCTCTCCTATGTATAAAGTCTTGTATATTTTCCATTGCCACTCTCTTACTGAAGCCCGTAAGCGCACCCCTACTTGAAATCTTTTTCATTTTATTCTTTTCACACTCGACTCTTTTTATTCGCATCGTCGTCGAAGCCTCTCTCGTCCCGCTAGTTATATGTATTCATGCACAGAAAAAAATACCAGCTGCGAGAAAATACATAATGGTTGTGACATAATTTTGTGGTTGAAAATTTGTTATTGTGTTTGTATTCGGCATCATTAAAAAGACAAAAAAGGTATAATACGTTTTTATCTTGGGTTACGAATCTCTCGTGTGAATTTCAGGCTCGGCTGAATTATTAATTATCGCCGTGGAAAATTTACTCAACAGAATCATTTAACCCGTGTGGATAATGAAGCGTTGCGTTATAGTCAGGGAAAAATTGGTCGTCGAGCTTAATTAAACTTATATAGTCAAATTGTGTGCGCAAGTGAAAGTTGGCTTTTGCTTCGATACACGCGTATTCATTGTCATCAAGAAATTACAGCAGAAATAGTATGCCACTCACAAACCACGAATCTTAAGTCGTTCTTCTCGAGAAGGATAAGATCAGAGTATGGCCGACCGAAACGATGCCCGGACTACTGACGATCGAAGGAGCGCAATATCCTCCGCTACTGCTATTTCATACGTAGGGTATTGTCATCGCACAGGCACCCAACATCATTGTCGTTCACTGCCCAGCGACGGCAGCTGTGAAGATCGGCATCGAGTGCACAGTTGGATTTCTCTTGCGCACATAGACAGCCGACAAATGATCGGAAACGTGCATTTGATTTGTGAATCAGTTCGCGTTGTTGGACACGCGCACACACTCGTTGACCATGCCGACATTCATAATGCGGATATACGCGCTTTAGTTATGCACCATTGACTTTCGTTGCTTTACATCAACGACAGATATGTGCTAGTTCGACTATTGTTGGGAAAAATTGCTTGCCGGCGAACTAATTTTTTTACTTTCATACTCGCGCCAGATAATGGAGCAGGAATTATGCTCAATGATTTAGTCGGATATACCGTGGACTTGTTAAACGACTTGAATAGAAGAGTCGAAAGTTTCGTCCCATGTCCGCTCGTCCGACTCGTCAGCACGGTTATGATGAGCGCAGATATTGCCAAAGATAAGAGCGTGCTGTCGAATTGTCCCTATCCCACTAACCATTTCCTTCCAAAGGCCGTAGACACGGCTTTCGCGGGTCCGTTCACGTCGCTTTTCCGCACGTTATTCAACTAACACTTTGTCTCAGTTTTTTTTTGTTAGTTTCCTTCGATAGTGGTCCGTAACATTTCACATAAAAATAATTTTATCTTTTATGGTTAAAAAAAGTTGCATCAAATTTTATTTTTTATAAGTAAAAATTAACGTACACCGGATAAAAAAGTTAACATAGGGAAAAAATCGAAGTACCTAACCAAATAAAATTCTTGGCTCGGTGCATATAAGCCAGTCAGACAGACGAAGAGAGGGAGAACGCGAAAACGATGCTCCTTTTAGACGAAAGAGAGAAACGGGGAGAGAGAAAGCAACGGATAGCCTCGATTTTCCACGCTCGCGCTTGCACAGCTTTGGAATCGCGCCAGTGATCTCAATGAGTGCACAGGTGGCTACATTTATAAATGCAGCCATGCCTCCCCTCCTCGTCTCACTCTCTCTCTCTCTCTCTCTCTCTCTCTCTCTCTCTCTCTCTCTCTCTCTCTCTCTCTCTCTCTTCCTCCCCGCAAAGAAGTTTACGTGAGAGACTGCGCGGAGATCGATACTCACCATGGGCATATTTCTTTTTCTCTCTTTTCTATAGCCTTCTGCTTCGTCTCTACGCCACACGGCAGTTAAATATTTATGAGTCTCTCTCCCACTAGCTGCAGTAACGGCAGCTCTGCGGGAAGACCGTTTTCTCTAAAGTAGCTAGTGCGTGAACTTGGGTTCTTTTGTTTCGTTTTTCATTCAGATCGAAATAAAGATCTAAAATTGTAATTTTCGTGTGATTGCATCGTGAAAATTTCCGCTTGATCGAAAAATTTTAACGATAATGAGTTACGTCCGATCGATAAAACACAACAATACAGGCATCAGTCCAGAACGTTGAGCATTTATTCTTTAAAATTGATCAGCGCGAAGCTAAGAAAAACGTCGCCAATAAAAGAAGCATGCAGTTTCGATAATGAACAAAGTCGTCCGTTATATCGTCGTCGACGACAGACGGTGCCATCGATGTATCGGTGCGTGCCATCTTGTTATCTCTGCCTTCTCGCGCAACTCGGAGCAAGTGTTCATTAGTAACTTGCTCTTTCGTGATACGTCTTCCTACTATGATGCTAACGACGTGGAAAATTGATGTAATGAAACGGCATTTCTATTTAACTTTGTTGTCACTTGAGCATAAAATGATATTGTGTTCACTCTGTTAATCATAACAATAATTCTGCGCACAATGGCTGCCTGTACAATTGTGTCATGATTCAGAGCAACAAAGAGAAATTGATTCTCAAATGACCCAATTATGTTCAAGTGTTGAAACTTTTTAATGTTTGATTGAAAAATATTTAGAGTGTCTAAAAGATGGATGAAAATTACTTTTATAGGATCACATTTTGTAACCTCGATAAACTCAGTAATATGTAGTCTGAAGTTTGCAATATCCATCAAATCTTGATAAATCAACTTCGGTCGTAATCTTCTCTTAAAAAAGTTGGCGAGAAAGTAACCGATAAAAACAAAAGCAATATTAAAAAATATAGCCGAAAAGTAGTTGTATACCGTCAATCGAAGATATTCAATAATTTCATCCTTGGTTTTTCGCATTTCTGCAGCGCCGGCGGCGTTGGAAATCGATAATAGCGACGAGTGGAATAAAAAGAAACAAATGAACCCCGAGGCACATTCATCAGGATAATCAAGCTTTGACTCAGATAAATTGCCGATCAGCCAATGACGCGATTGCCGCCCGCGGTTTTCGCCTAATTATCTCAACGTAGCCCCTATTAATTTGCACCCAACTCTCTCGCGCAGGAGTATCGCTCTTCTATTTATGCAACTGTGCTCCAATTGCCTCTGACTTCCGGTAGCTACTGCTCTTCTCCCTCAGGCGCCACACTGCCGGATAATTTTCTCCCGATTGGTTCGCCCGTACTGCTATACTACAGTTTGCCTCTCGACATGACTAACTAAGCTTAAAAGCAGTACCAACCATTTATCAATTCCGTTCGGCAAAAAAGTGAGTTGATGAATTGTACATCTATGTAGGGCATTCAGCTAGTGCCTCTGATGCGAAGTTTCTGGATTAATTACTCGCGACAAGTCGCTTTCTATTTGTGGATTTTCATTATATATGTGTAAAGCTTTGATCTACAACGTATTCTCTCGGCTAGTTAACGATATTTTCAATGCAAGCAATATTGCTTGTCATACGTGCAACGATTAATTATAATTTCAAAGCAAAATTCAATAAAATAAAAGTAATTGAAATAACGTGCATCGTTCCAGTAATAAAAATAGAAAGTCTCTAAAAACGTCAACGTCAGATCTGAAGTACAGTTGAACCAGTTTTTCCAATAAACATACAGCCAAAGGTGAAGCCTATGATGTGGGCATAGATATGAAAAAAAAAATAAGCCAGGATCACTTGACGATGTTATGACTCCGTTTTTAAAAAAATGCCTCACACAGGAGAGGTTCCTCCCGAGTGCAGAGCAAACTAGACGTGGGAGTTGTAAAAAGGAGTTTGTGCTTCTGCCGCATGTAAATTGAACTCAAACGAGCTTCTTACTAAACTTTATTTTTCTCTTCGCTATTTCGTTAGAAAATTGCGTGTGCTTTCTGATATTTCTCGTTAAACGACTCTTTTCATGTACCCACGCATTGGTGCCTTTCAATTTACCAGTTGATGATGTGCATTCAATGAATCTGTCTTTGTTTTTACTGCTGCTGGATGCGGGATTTCATCAATTTGTTCATTTGGGAATTCCATTGACCAACTCAAAACCATCAATTGGTGTATTTTTTTTATTTCACTTGTAAATTGATGGACGCTTTAGACTATAGGTTCAGTGTGTCTTGTGGAAGTGCAAACGTTTCGGATAGAAATGTATGAGAGAAGTTTAATTGTAAATAGTTTAAAGAAAATAACCATTATTCGAAACAGAACTTAGGGCTTACATTATTTATGGATAATTAATTAAACAACTTCTTGGTTTCTATATATAATTTCAAAACGAGTAAATGAAAATTGTCAATAGGAGAGATCATATTGATGGTATGAGTGACAAATTAAATATTTTGTGATACGCATAAAAAATTCAACAGCCGGTAATTAATGATGATTAGTGTTTGACGAGCAAAATGCTTAGTATCAAATTGGAACCTTGGATATTTCAGTTCAAGCTTGGACCATTTTTAAATACTAATCATTTATGAACATTGCTAATAATGTCCATTATCATACTCCCAAAGTGGAAGAAATCTTTCAAATCCGTATACCATTCATAAGTTTACATGCCAACGTGTCGCTGCGTGGTGTCGAATAAAAAATATGCAACAAAAGCCGTGGATGGAAGGTAGTATTAACGATTGACGTATAGCTGAAGCTTGCAGCGAGAGAGAGAGAGAGAGAGAGAGAGAGAGAGAGAGAGAGAGAGAGAGAGAGAATGAGTGGAGTCGGGATTACGCAACAGCAAGCCCAAAAAAAGGAAAAAGAAATAGAGAACTGGACGAAATGAGGGAAGCGAAGCCAGTAGAGCGTACATACCTATACTGTCTCTGTCTCACCCTCTCTCTCTCTCTCCCCCTCTTTCGTCATTCAGAGCACTGGTGTCGATTTATTTCGGGTCTGGCGCGCATGGCAAACTGAAGCTGCCGGCATGCATGATCTACTCTACTACCCCTTTCTTTACCCACGCTTGCTATTTTTTGTCTGCTGTTGCGCGTGTAAATGAATGTAAGTCTCGTGGCGATGCGAAAAATCAAGATTAATGGACTTTTCTCTCATGTCAATATTGTACGCGTACGTTTTTTTCACGAACGCACTCTTTTTTCTTCTATGGAAATATTAATGGATTTTCCATTATCTGCAGTCCGCTGTTTTGTAATCGATTCCGCAGGGCGAATTTTCTTTTCACTCCAATTACCGGTCCGCCTAATTCGATAACGATCGGTCATTTAGCTGTGGCGGTAATTTAGTTCATTGAAGTCACTGGACGTGTCTGTGCAATAATCATTAATCAATTTTCACACTTTTATTTCTATATTCAATTGTCGTTTATCCTTCAATTGTACAACCGCTCGAATTGAATAAGTTAATTATCGTTCAGTTTACATCTACATAATAAAGTGTTATTCCTATTTACGCTCGCGTTTCCATCGTAAACCACCTCAACGATCTACGAAAGGTGGCATTAGTATTCACCTCGAGACTTGCGCGGCGCGATATCCCATCTCGCGAAAATCCACAAGCTATTTGTAAAAATCGCCTGGGTAGCGAGGTAGAAAAAAAATGCGAGCACGAAAAGCACTTGGGCTATTTTTCCTCTCCGCGCGCATCTCTCGATAAAAAAAGAACGGACCGCGCGAGAACGAGAAATCATGCCGCGTTTTCCATTTTTCCACATACACACACTATTGCCGATTTTTCTATGACTTGCAAGGACAATGACCCATTGTTACTCTCTTGCTTTGAATGGGTGGCTATATACACCTTTTTGCCATTCGAGAGAGCGCCTTTTTTCGAAAGTTTCCTTTCGACGGAATGGAAAACATTTTTTTTGTTTTTCAACTCTTGCGTGCGATATAAAAATGAATGAATATATTGTTTGTAGCTCTTTCCGCCGAAAACTTTTTTTCATGTCGTTTTCTATTTTTTTTTTTTTTTGTGTTTCAAGTGAGTAACGTAGCAATCATTCTTCTTCTCTTTACAGTCACGTGAGCTTGTGTGCTACAGTGTCGAGGGCAAACCAATCACTGTACGTCAAGAACCATACTCTCTTCAAATCACGTTTTCGTGATTGATGATTAGTCGGCTCATCAAAAACTGCTTGAGTATACGGCAATCTTTTTTTGATCCTCAATGAAAACTAAAAATTCAAGCAAGACTAAACCAAGAGAAAAAAAATGTTGTTCACGAGGTTTGCTAGAATAAGACGTAGCGCAGGGATTGGCTTTTCCCCAGATATACGCTAGACACGACTCGGGCCAACCAACCCCTTTTGCCTTTCACCTTGTTTTGACGTGCACATATCTATCTACGTCAAGGTTTTCTATCTTGGTATATTGATATTTGCCGATTTTCTGGAAAAGAAATTCAACTTTGTTAAAAAAATTCTTTGAAAATTCTTTTTCTAAATGTTTTAATTTAATTCATTTTAATATTTATTTATGTATTACTTTTACATTCACATAATAACTTTAGTGCTAGGTGGTCTTACGTAAAGTTGATCTTAGAACGTTTCAGGAGTCGTTTTATTACTTGGACACAGAATAGATCTCAAAGAATAACATGAAAATCATCTATCGCTAAATCACTTGGAAGTTATAATTCATTTATTTAATTTTTGAACAACAACAATATTGCAATAATTAATTTTGCTAAGCAATCAGCTCGTTAGGCAATCGAAAACAAAATTTTAACTTGATCGTCACGTATGAATTTCATAGAATCATAGATCGAAATCGTCGGAAATAACCTGGTAGATATATGCCATGCCAAAGCGAACAAAAACGTAGCCAGTTTTAAAAAACAAAGGGAAAAAAATTGCCACAGCAGCTCTCGCAGTTGCAATCTGCTCTGAAAAGAATAACGCGTTTGATAAACCTGCGTCCGGGGCAGAGAAAAAAACTATTCACGCAAGCGACAGAAACAAAAGGGTGGGTGGGTGTATACGCACATATACAGTCGCAAATTGCAACGATCGATCTGACGCGGTAGAGTGAAAATCTGTAGGCGGAAGTGGTTTTTTTTAAGCGAATACGGGGGGGAGGGAAGAGGCGAAAACGCACCCTCTAATAATTTTGGTCAAAACTCAATTATGGGCTTCAGCCTTTTCCGCGGGATTACGCGCATTCATGCGGTCGCGAGCTTGCGGTAAGATAAAAGGCGCTCAGCGCTAATTGCGCGACTTGTTTTCTATCCGTGAAATTCTTTCTATAGCTCACCGATGTCAAAAAAAATGCTTGATCGGCTGTTATACAAGCTATGCGCGATTGATGAAAAAGGTGAAAAAAAACATTTTTAATTAAAACAAATTAAAAAAATTTTTATGTGTGCACACACAACTTCAGTCCAGGATGAATGCAATCTTTTTTATGAAACATTTTTACCCCCCTTTTTATAAATATAAAAGCGCGTTTAATTTCCTTTAAGGTCGATGAGTTTTATTTTTGCCATTTCTCTACATCGGATAATGAAAGTGCTGAAGTTTGATCTCCTTTTTATTAATAGAGTTAAAAGATATTTTGCTGGAAGTTTTATTGCACTCAGAAAACAACGAAATAGTCTCGTTGTTTATTTACGTTGCCGCGGCAAGCAGAAAAGAAAACAATCGACAGATCTCCATTCCGCCAAAACCAATAAAACTTTGAAAAAAAATGTATTATTCAGCAGACGATGCGCACGCCGTAACTATTTTACATGCATATAAAACGTCCCTTTCCAAAAAGGGTTGGATTTCCGTGAAATTCAGCGGCCCTCCCGTAACTTTGTCTATTTGCCAATAAACTATATTCCTGCAGCGGCATCTCCTTGAAGCACGGCAAGTTTCTTTTTCCGGTCGGAATATCTTTAAAGTTGAAGCTATAGGTAAGGTCGCTGAATAATAAAGCTTCGCGCGCGTTTCACTTGATGCGCCGTCTTCGAAAAAAAGAAAATTTAAACATCTTAAACAAGAGTGAACGAAAACGAAAACTGGAATTCGCTCGAGGAATAATAAATCGCGGAGTGCGATACCGCAAAGCTTCATTTCCGATGGCTGAATTTTTCAAATAAAAAAAAATTCGCGCACGAGCCGCTTGAAAAATGCAAGGCGAATTAACGGCCGAAAGATTGGTTGAAGTAGTTTGCGCAAGAATAAGATTATTAATCCGAGTTTTGGAGTAAGAAACTCTATTTTTCTAGCACGCAATTGCTCGCGGACACACGCCACATGTGCTCAGCTGCAGAAGAAATATTTGAAGATGAGCTACCAGCGACTCGAAGAAACGGTAACTACTATGATTGCGCTTGTCGTGTATTTGTGAATGGGTTCCGGGTCATTAAACGAGTTTGTTATCCACAATTTTTTTTGAGAATCCGAGAGCATTTAACATCGTATGATTGAGTTATTTAGATATACAGCAACCCCTACGCTTCCTAAAGATTTTATTTTCTATTTTTACACTGACGTTCAGAACGAAATTTTGTGAGAAGACTAGCATTATCAATCCTCATTGATTAAACTTTCTTCTACATCGATCAAAAAACAAAAATAATGTATTCTCTAGATTATACATAATCATCCTCTACCAATTAACTTTTGAGTATGCCAGTCAGCACAATATTTGGAAGTAGAGTGGCGTCAGTAGCATACGATCCCATGCTCGGTGAAAAATTTCAAGTGTCAAAAAGTTAGAACGTGAACTTTGGAATTAAACGTTCCCTTTGCAGTCATCAAGTATTCTTTTCTTCCTCGTATTTGCTGTTAACTATCTTGTGTGTAAAGAAATGTAGTCTTATGGTCCTTTTTTTAGAGACGGAATTTTTTTGTAGCTCTAGGAGTTAAATATCAAATTTATTTATGATCGATTTGACTAAATTATTTGTGAAGCTCGAGTAACGTTGAATTTTCTTGGTTTTCGAAATTTTCATTGTATAAATCAATCAATCACTATTGACTTTAATAAAAGCGGGTCCAAATTTTATTTAAACTTTTCACAAAAATAATTTATGTTTTTTATTTATAATTATATTTCTTAACTAACAAACCTCAAAGCAGGACACAGCACTAAGATATCATAACTGCAAAGAATATTAAAAGTAAAATTCAAACAAAGAGTTCCATCAAGATAACAGGTGACACATACGACTCGTAATGAAAAAGTCCTCGTACCTACAAGAGAGAGAGAGAGAGAGAGAGAGAGAGAGAGAGAGAGCGGGTATGTGCATATGTGAGAAAGAGACGAGCGAGCTCCTGATAAGCCAAGACTGCCTACGTCAAAGTTCACGACATTTCTCATTCTGCGTCGCTGACAAAAAAGCTCACACACGCGCGCGTGCTCTTTCTCTTCTCCAGCACAGAAGAAATATCGAAAGAATGTATAATAAGAGACGAGCTTGCCCGACCTCCCTCTTTGACAGTGTCGCTGTAATCATAGCCTTCAGACCTACTTCGGCTAAATGTAAGGGCGCACATCTCACTCTCTTTTACTGTGTACGTGTGGAATTTTACGAAGAATTTTTCTTTTGATGATTTTCTTTTCTGCGTCAAAATTCCTTTTTCTATGTTAAAGAGAGTTCTTTTTTAATATCCTAGGTACTTTATTCGCTATAATTGTTTCCTATTTTTCATGGAAAAATTTTCTTCCTTCTAGGATCGCGTTATAACTGTTCAAAAGATGGTTTTTTGTCTAGTTTAAACAATGAGATTGTAAAAGGAAAATGTTCTTTCTAAAGCCTTGATTAAATTTTTTTTTCAATGTTTTCTCACGAGATTCTGAGCTTTTGCAGAGAATAAAATAAATTTTGAAGCTCGTGGCTGTCTTTTCGAAAGCATGATATGGCATATTACATTGAAGATTACAATCTTGTGATAAGAGTTCGAAAGAGCTGCTTTTTCCAGTCCGACAAACTATCCGCTGTGCCTCCGATCTCCGAAGAAAAAATTCGAATTTCACTGTTACATAGAATCCAGTTATCTCCAAATGTTCCACCAAATAAAATCCAGTAGTGCGTTTGTAGAGGAAGGAGAATCGTCGTCGTCGTCCGAATGCAATAACGTTGTCAGCTTGGGAAAGTTCGATTCTCTCTTTCTCTATCTCGGCTATCGAAGCGTGAAGATTCGCCCTTTCGAAAATCAAAACACGTAGCTATTTTACTCTACCGCGGAAAACAACTTTGAAAAAAGAAAATAAATAAATAAAATAAAAAGAGAGAAAAGAAGAAGAAGCCACGTTGGAAAAGAAGTTTTAGAAAAAGAAGATAAATACTAGCGCCTTCCTGTCCAGGCTTTTAAAAGATGTAGCTTTTATCTCTTTCTTCTTTCAAAGTTGATTTCGCGCTGGACAATAAAGCCTTTATCAATTGTTAATTTAAAATTGGCTTTTCCGTTTTATCGTTGACGTACTTATTGTTTGATGGGAATGGTTTATCTAATCGTTTGTAAGGGCTTAACTTTTTGTCCATGTTTTTTTGGTCTTTCGAGATTAGCTTGCGTATAATTTTAATTTGCGCCATATGATTAAAATGAAGATGATGCTACAAATCGTTATAATTGTAAAAATTCGTGCAATATGTTAAAACCAATGTTAAAATTTTCACTAATTTTTTTTCGTCTTAGATATAGTATTAGTATATTACTTTCACTGAATATACTGATTATTGGGCTTGTCCTGTAAGCTCCTGTTGCTGTCCTCATACTAGAGTGTAATATAACGTTTAGTTTGTTTAGCACCGGCACACTGGCTGATTCATAAGCTATATAATCGTACTCCCTTTTCGATTGGGTCTAGTAGATATAATTTGTAATTATTTATTGGTTTGCTTCCCAGTTCCTCTCAGATAGTGCTTTGAGTATATTCATACAGCTGATGCATTAATTTTTTAGTTTAGTTATGTGAGAAGTCCAAGTTAGTATTTTATCGAATATGAGTCCTAGTATTTTAGCTTCATCTACTACTTGAATAATCTCGCTTCCGATGTACAGATTGATATCTTGATTGAGCTGTTACCATTATTCTGAAAAATTACTGCTTGTGAAAATTGAAATCCTGTAGTGTTGGAGAAACAGTTTAGCTTATTCAGGGTTACTTGCATGGGTTTGACGCTTGATTCTATGTTTTTTCCTTGCATAAATAAGGTGATATCGTCGGCGAACGCTATGCATTTAATTGGGGCTTGAATACATTGAAAGATATTCAGTGCTAGAAGGAATAGTGTTACACTGATGATTGAACCTTGCGGGACCCCATTGTCAAATATAACTGCCTCGGATAGTGTGTTGAAAATTTATACTTGGATGTTTCTATTAGTAAGGAAGTTTTTGATTAAATGTAGCAGAGAATCTGTAATTTTTATCGGGATTAGAATTTGGAGAATTCTGTGACCGCATAGTAATAAAAATTCTACACTCATCAAATAATCAAGCCCACAACCTTTTATCTAAAAATATTCTCATCTATGATAAGAAAAAACCTCGACGGAAAAAACTCTTCTACCTTTGAACCATGGAATACTTCAATGATTATAACTTAAATTACGACGATGAACTCCGCGAAAAGATTTCGCGTGGCCTTTAACTAATAACCAGTGAAATAAACAATGAAAAAAATAACATCTGGAAAGACGAATCTAACAAATGTTCTCTAAAAAAATAAAAAAATAATGTTTTTGAAAAAAATCCAGCTACTATCCTCAATAGATCTGATCAAATTCTTATTACAAAATTAATTAACGAATAAAAAAGCTCCTCAATGTGATCATATCAAACTGAATACAAAACACCTCCTACTTCACTGCCAGAAATGTCACAACAAGAGACGTAAACATTAATTATCCAACCATCTAGATCTTCTTAGGAATAAATTATAAATAAATAAATAAATAAATAATTCTCAATGCAATAAAGTTATCAAATTTTTAAATGATATTAATATCGCGAACACTATATATATTATCTCCATAATCAATCACACACACCCTCAACTATTATACCGTATCTAATTATTATAAACCACCAATGACTGTAAGACATAGATACAAATAATAGACTATTACGTATTCAGTTTTCTATTATTTCATGTAAATCTGTGGAACTCTGAATCGCTAATATGAAAATAATAAATAAATAAGAAAAAATGTTAAAATTTTTATATCAACGTATGTATACGTAAGAGACATTGCATATTTTATAATATATTTGAGTTCTTCGATCGCGTCGCATACTGCATACGAAGTTGCCTCTTTTCTACATGGTATCAACAGTGTGACGACCCGTAAAATGCAAATAACCCCAATTAAACCGAGCCAGGAAAGAGCGTCAAATTTCGACTTTTTTTCTTTTTATTTTTCTACTTTACATAGCTGTTGTCGTTTTACTGTATTTTTTTTCTTTTAAAAGCAATTTTACGTCGGCTAGATGTTTTTATTTAGAATAATCTTCTGCGTTTATTGGGTAAGCATTATTGTGGATTCAAAGTTTCGAGAAATTGTTGGATATATAAAAGTTTCGTATATG
Organism: Phymastichus coffea; assembly: GCF_024137745.1. Classification (NCBI taxonomy): domain Eukaryota; kingdom Metazoa; phylum Arthropoda; class Insecta; order Hymenoptera; family Eulophidae; genus Phymastichus; species Phymastichus coffea. The sequence continues at coordinate 561,126 of NW_026706916.1, forward strand.
GAAAGGATTTCCTTGCCAAAGAATTTCTCGAATATTCATTCGCTATAAATTTTTATAAGCTTACGCCTCGTCAGGCAAAACAATTTAAGAAATAACTTCAGAGCTTGTTAGTCACCGGTAAAAAAAAATAGCTATTTTCACCCCTGACGTGAATCACTAAAATCCAAACTTTCCTCTGTCCCCTCTGTCGAAACAAAAACAACGAGAACAAAATAACAGACACGTCTGAACAAAAACTCGAAAGTTTCCACGGCGAAATAAAAAAAAGAAAAGGAAAAAAGTAGAAAGCAAGAAACCGAACAGACGCGTTCTAGTGAGAAGAAAAGGGTGACGCGCGAGAAAGCAGAACGAGTTGGTCGCGTCTTTTCCCGTGCTCATGAATAATTCCGTGGCAGTGGCTTTCCTTGCTCGTCGTGGCAGCAGTGGTGGTAAAAGGGACGAATGTCCGAAAAGCGAGACCACAAGCGTAACACGCTGGTTCTCTCGTCGCTCTTCCGCTGATATTGTTGTTAGCTACGGACCAAACCCCCGCCGACAACGTGTTTAACGCTTTTCAGCTTTTATCCCTCGGCTTTTAATCAGATTGCCAATGGCGCTGTACGTTTATATTGGATTTTCTCCCGTGTCTCTGAATGACATCGATTTATGCGCCGGATATGGTGTGATTACGCGATGAAAAATTTTTTTTATCTAATTAATTTACTTTATAGCTCTGGATACACGTTTGCTTTTTTAGTGTTTATGTATAGATGCAGTACTGTCGTTAAAACCTTACGACGTATAATGCCCACGCACTTTTTATAGGCAAGAACCTTACATGTGCGCCGACGTAGACGGATTTTTCCAACGGAATCCAATGTTTTTTTTATTGAGCACGAAGAAAAAATGTATGTTGCGTGTTGTTCTAGATACACACGCTACACTGTCACATAAAACTTTTCCCGATAGATACGTTTTCTTTTTCTTCTCTGCAACAGATTTTTCCGTGTACATATTTAGTTTCACATAATACGGGAAATTTAATGGCCTAACGTCAGCAAAGTTGCTGCTACTGCCTCGTGTAAAATCTATCTGTTCCAATAAATTTCATTCCCGTGAGCGGCGCGATTTTTATACTCATCATTCCTATGGTGAATAATTTATTCATGCTCTCGCCTGCAAACGGCAATGACGACATCATATATATTATCTGCGCGCAATTTCGTTTTTTTTTTTCTGTATTGCCTACTGAAATTTTATCCGAGATACCATACTTGTTTTACATATTTTACACAACCGTCACATAAATGATTTTTTGTTTATGAAATATTTAATCGCTGCGGGTCCTTTTTTCACACGAGTAGTGGGATGACTCACAAAGATGACATTAATATTTGTCTGAGTCTCAAAAGAAAACACAATTTATTAATCCAATTTAAAATTTCATTTTTATTTTATCCTCGCATTCTCCGTTTTTTCTAAACACATATTGACAGCGAAAAAATCTCCATAACTAAGAAAACTGTCGAGTAAACGCAAATAAAAAAGCGACATAGCGAGCCCGAGTTTCCCTCAATAAACGTATCAATTCACCGCGTTTACCTCTCCAATGATTCGTATTACCGGTAGAGAACGAAAGTAAGAAGGAAAAAAGGAATTGAGGAAGGCAGATCTTTGTGTGCGACAGCGGATTTCTATAGCATTGGCGTGGCTGGCAAAGGAGGTGTGCTGCTCTCGTCTGCCGGTTATTTCGTAGAATAGAGTTAGCGCTCCGATACTCAAGGGGTAAGAGAGAGAGAGAGAGAGAGCGGAGGCAGCCAAGTAGCGTAACAGGATTAAAGAGAGAGAGAGAGAGAGAGAGAGTGAGAGAGAAGAGAGAGACAGGAGGAAAAGACGATGACGATGCAAGCGGCAGTAGCGCTGCTCGCACGTCGCCAAGACAAACTTGATGAAGAGATCCTCGCGCATCCGGAAATTAATGGAACGTGCGCGTCTTTCTCGCGTGCGCGATCGGCACACGCATTAGTCTTCTTTCTTCGCGCTCAGCTCACGAAAGTAACAAGTGGACGCTCTGACAAATCGATTTGTATCTCGTGACTTGGCCGTGTTATGGAGGGAGATGAGCGTTTTTTTTTTCACTCTTTTTTGGGAGAAAGATCAGGCGTCGAAAGTTTGGTAATGAGGATTTAGCACTCCTTTTCCAGACGATTGACTTTACCCAAGAGGAGAGTGCGCACGGATTTATGAGGCTAATGCAGGAAGGAAACGTGATTAGACTGGATTATGACTGGTTTTTGCGCCCATAAAATTATCGCAATTTGTTGAACATTGTCTAGTTGTTTCAAAATATAGTGGTAATTCTACCTAGAGAAATCGTCACATGAAAAATGCCTTGAATTTCAATTCTCAAGCAACCTTAGTTAATGTACGGATAGTGCAGCATCATCATTCGATGTGTATTATCTAGGCGATGTGTCGTATACTTTACCTAACGAGTACATTTTTTTTCGCAAGAAAATAGTTTTATGAGGTTATTGTTACAAATGTACTTCATATATTTCAGCCTTTTATTGCTTCCGTTAAACATTCCGGTAAAAGTATTTATTACGTGCTCGTACAACAAGTATTACTGTAAATTTTATATGAAATTTTATTTAAATACGATTAAATATTCGTGATATTTTATCACGATTTCAGAAGCCTACCAAAAACACGATTATTCAACCTGACCTTTTACGGTACTAATCTGTATCAGTATCCCATCCATTACGTCTCGCGGTAATTCAACTTTCAAAAAGGAAGGGCAAAAAAACAAGCTAAAAATCAAGCAAGCTAAATTAACCCATATGTCTATCCGATAAAGTTGGCTCGCTCGCGTTCTCACCTAATCGTTCTTTAGCTCTAATTGCCTCCAATCTGAGCGGCGACTATCTTATTCGTGAGCTTCATCACTCATGATTTGCATTGCAGTCGAAAGGCCTTCAGGGATCGTAAATTTCTTCGAGCTTAACAAACTCCTTGTATCACCTAATGTTTCGCGAGGGGGATAAAGGCTGATGTTTTAATTTTTGGCTACCTCGTGCTTTGCAAGTTAATGAGCTTTGAGGAGAGCTTGCGGCGAGAGGATATATTTGCTCGTCCAGTTGGTATGCTTGCTCGATGTTGTTTAGGTTGAATCGAGTCCCATCCACCATGCTTGTTTCGTTTTTGAAAGAAAAAAGAATTTACTTAACGTTCTCGTTCAAATTTACGGCGATATACAGCGCTGGCAGTTTGATAATGAAGTTGCACGCGCCGCAGGAGAAGGGTATTCAGGCGCACGCGCCCGCGCGCAAGAACGTGAAGCTATGAAAATTCCTGTGCCATTTATGAAATTTTGAACTTTACTTGACTGATCACTTCATTGCCCCTACCCTAAGTTAAAGTTCCGAAACTTTGACACTTACGCGCGTGCGAAGGTTCACTCTCACGAATATTCAAAAAGTTTCGCACTGCTTTTATTACTCGAGAATTTTATAGCACTTTCAAGTGCAGTTTAGCTTTTCAGAAGTTGGAAAATTCATTTACACAACGCGCAAAGTGAGCGAGCATTCAGCTAATTACGCTAATGCTGCATCGCTCGCACGCTACGTAAACTATGCATTCGTTCAATTACAGGTAATAACTTTTGCAACTTGACGTACGAAACGTATTTCTCATCAGCTGAAGCGATGCGCGGATCTTCGATGACATTGCCCGCTAGAACAGTTGCCTAAAGAGAGAAGTGCTTTAACGGATGACGCACGCGTCGCTCGGCGTATCGCGCACTGCAGTCAAGTGGGTCGAGATCTTTTCGCAATTCAGTGAGACGCGCGAGTGCGCCTCTGCACGCCACGAATAAAAAGCACGTGACAAGGCTAGGCGTCTTTGAAATTGCACCTTTTCTTCGCTACGACGATGAATGGGAATGCGGCAGCGACGGAGAAATGGATCTGCGTTGTCGGCTGCTGCTGCTTCTGGCGAGTTTTATCCCTTTTTTTGGGCGCGTATTGAGCATTGATGAGCAGCTTAACCTATTTCGTAGGATACAAAAAGGGATTTCATTAGGTTCCATTATTACGATAAGAACGAAATACTTTTCTACTTTTATTCACGTGGGAGAGTACATTTTACGGTCGTCAACGTTAAAATTAACAAGGATTCTCCTATATGTGGAATAAAATTGAAACAAGCTTAACAATTTTTTTAAGGTATTACATATTTAAAATTATTACAATATAATCCTTAAGGTTTTAGGAAACACGGCAAACTTTCATAATTATTGTTGCAAAAGCCGTAAAAAATAATTCAGCTGGAAATTTTTTTATATTCTATTTGAATTTGCGGGAGGCCCGTATCTCGAGATGAGCCTAAATAGTTTTGGAACAAATAGTTGAACTTTTAGACAAATTTTTCAAAAAAACATTTTCATTGTTATTGCGAAAATGTAGTTAAATAATTATGTGCCGTAATATCTGAGTGGTTCCACAACTAGCTAATAAAATTCCTTTCAAAATTGTATTTTTCTAATCGTACGATAAAAAAATCTCATAAGTTATCGCTCTTTTTTGCAGACGGTGAACAGCTCGAGTCAGAACGCAACTGAGATAATCGCATAATGAACGCTCGAATTTGAGTTTTCGTCTATACTTTTCACCGTTTATTCCGGGCATGCCATTTATTCGAAAATCTGCACAAGGTTATACAATAATCCACGTGTAAGCGGATTGACATCTGTTTATTCCATTGTATAAGCATCGAGCGACTGTCCGCTTACTTTCTTTGTATCCGAGCGCATACCTGCCTAGTTGAGCTGCGCCACCGGCGGGCGCTTGTTAAAATAGCTACAGCATCGAAACCGCTTGGAATTTCACACTGAAATTTTAACAACGTGCTCTCGGAATTTTGCTTTTTTGATTGCTGCAATGAAAAAAAAGAATAGATCCATAAAAGGCGAAACGGTAATGCTCGGAGTAACGAATAGATCAGGGCATTTTATTTGACGTCAGCATAAATATTATAGATCTTCTCATAATTGCATTTTCTCAATTGAAAATATTCTGAGAAGATTAAGGTGACATAAAACAATTAGCATGAGAAATATGAAATTGACAAATAAAGAGGTCCCACGAAATACCATTCAGCGCGATGAAGCACCGCAGGGCGAATCCTTTTAAATTAGATCATTTGAGACAGCAACGATGCCGCGCCACGCCTCCCATAGCCTCGAATCTCAAAAGGCCAAGCTTCAACAAAAGATCCCTCTTCCTCTCTCTCTCTCTCTCTCTCGTTCTCTCTCGCTTTGTCGCACGATAGTTCGCTCAAATTAATTTTGCGTTATTCCTACTGCCTCCTTTTATCAACCTCCGACGCAACAAGCATTTTGTATTCCTATTGTGAAAATCCATTGAATATCATATTTCGTTTCATAGTTGACATTATTCGTTTTGCGAAATATAATGTATGCTTTTGTTTCAAAATACATTATTTGATATTTTTATTTGTAATATTTCCGAGATAGCACACATAACGACAAAAGATAATTTAATAGAGCGGTAATATAGTACATCAAAATAGTTGATATGTAGAGTAATCTTCGTCTAGCTGACAGCTTGCAATAGCATCCTTTTCAATTAACTGCGCAACAAAAGTAATAAATCTCTGTCGCAATGCTCGCATTCGAAACAAAGTATCACCGTCCCATTGCATTTTAGTTCAATTGCAGTTAATTTGTTTCAGTTCTTTTTGCGTGCTACTCAAGTAAATTTCGAGCTATTTCAAATACAAGCCACAATCGAGAATATACGAACCAGTGTTGAACTATAAATCTTTCAATTTATTCTTCTGACAAAATATCTTAATACAACAAGGACAAAAATATGCCATTCCAATATTCATAGATAGGACTTTTCCGCGGAATAGTATTTCTTTATTCATTAATAAAAGAATGTTGACTTGATCTTCCATAATCTAGCACGTAGCTTCGCGAACGCACATGACTTCTTACTCGGTGACGTTGCCCTCTTCTGGCCGAAAAATGTATCATGTCCTAACGCTTAATCATTTCATTTTTCTTCAAAAATATCTACGAAATAAGTTACTTACGTCATTCACAGTATCAGCAAGACTTCACGTTTGAAAGATGAATAGTAAATTCCCATCCATCTTCGACCATGTCAGCTGATAGCGCAACCACATAGAAAGAAGATCATTATTCTTCCCTTTCCGATTCTTTAAATCCACTTTATTGTGCAAAACGGAAGAATCGACCATATAATATGTGTAAGCCGCACACGCGGATAAACTTTCACGTCTCGTCGATTTCCACTGGCATCACTCGCAGAACGCGAGGCACACGGACGCGCAAATATTTTCCTCACGCGCGCACCTGCATGATAGTCGAAAGATTTTGCCGCGCGCGAGAGAAAAATATTCGGCTTGGTGGGAAAAGCCTCTCCCGACAAATCCCCTGAACGGCATAAAACATTTCTCGATAGTGCGACTTATTATTTCGAAAAACACGCGGATTTTTCGCACGTCCGGGCGGCCCGGGGGGGGGGCTACATGAAAGATTCAAACTCTCGGCTAATCCTTCGTGCTTTGCAATGCTAACGTGATTTTCCAACGGGCTCAAAGTACGACGATGGCAGTCGAGTTCTCTCTCTCTCTCTCTCTCTCTCTCTCTCTCTCTCTCTCTCTCTCTCTCTCTCTCTCTCTGTCTGATTCATATTTATTTCCTCGAGATTCCTACGTTCGTATGAGTGTACCGCCTATTTTAATCTGAATTTTGATGGTGGATAAAAGTTAGTATTGAGTTACCTGTCGTGCGCTGAGCAGCGCAACTGCGAGAGTTAAAATGTACGAGCTCTCATGTAATTTTCACTTCGAACGGAAATGTCCGTATTCAATATTTATTGAATATTTATGAACATGAAGCGTTTTATTATAATCATTCGTACTTCGGTTTAATAAAGAATAACATTTTGCATAGAATTATTGAAGAGGAAATAACTTTAGGAATAAGCAATAGTAAAATATAAACTTGATTTATTTTTGAAGGGAATGCTCGAATAATTGAGTATCGAAATCCTTGGCATAATTTAAATTAAATGAATAACTATTGACTTCATTTCTGCGCGTATGATAATTGGAATCGCGGGCGAAACAAGAATTTGTAGAATTTACGGCTAAGTGTCAAACGCAGAAGCAAGTGTAAATAAATGATAATACATAGCTGTCTTCGTTTTTTTTTTCACCATCCAGACTTCCATAGTGTGCTGATTCGCGCTCATTAAAACTTCATTACGCCACGTCGCAGCCAGGTCTTTTAGCCTTTACGCTTTCGGAATTTTTATTTTTAATTAATTCAATCTAGCAGCCGGTAATTGCACAAGAGTCTTCTCACGGAAAACGTGAAAATGCATAAATGATTTACCGAAAGAGAGGAGATAGACGGAAAAACGTGAATTTCATTTGGGTTGCTGTCATAGCCAGAAAATACGAGAAAGGAACAGAGAGAAAGAGAGAAAACATATTGGGCTTGAGATTCGATTTAAAGAATAAAAATACTCGATTAAGAAAACATCAGTTGAGCCGTCTTTCGTCGGCTTTAATTCTCTTTCTTTTTCCCTCGTGAAAGCAACGGAAAAGTCGTGCTTTACATGCGTCACAGGAGATAGAGGAAGAGTTTTGAAAAGAGACTGATTGCTGAGTTTTCTGTTTGATGTAACGACATTTGCGGTTCGCAATATTTCATGATTGATTTCTATTTATTTGACAATGTTAAAAAGATATTAATGTTATTCTCTAGTGAACATGTTCGGTTATATTTACATTATATTGAAGTTATTAAAAAAATCGATTGAAGTTATTTTTGATTAAATGTTAAATTTTGGAAATCGCTTAATATGCCAATAATCTACACTATAGACAATACTAGTAATTGTGTTACGGTAAACTCATCCCACACTATAGAAACGTAAAAAAACAAATCAAACAGTGTAAAGATTAATAAGAATGCATAAAAATGAATACTGAACATGCTGGACACGCAATTATTCCTTAGCAATGGCAATCTGAAATCGTTAATTAAAAATCTCCAACGAAAATAGTGCATTCGAAAGAAACGACAACTTAGGATTACTTGGAGTAATCTTAGTAAAATGTGCACTTAACGAAAGACTTCTAAAGCAATCATTTCGGTTAGCTCACCTCCTCCTTTTCCGGTAGAAAATGGAAAAGTAAAGTTTCGTTACTTGCCTAACTAATTAACGTCTGCAAACCGTTGCGATCGTGATCTTGCGCCTAAACTTGTTTGATTTCAGGCCACTCCTCTATTTATCGCTGTTAATTGAACAATTTTCGTAATCCCCTTTCATCGATCGTCGTTTAATTAAATGAAGTGCTGTGATGCTTGTTTATACACGCTGCTTGTTTTATACACGCGGATAGGACGTTTAACCTTTCGATTTTGTTTTGTGTTTCGTTGTGAGTTCTTCATTAAACACCGGAGTTTTTAATTAAATGGTCTCAGCTTCATTTTTATTGAAATGCGCAAATATAAAAAAGCAGAAATGAACCATCTCAAAAATTACTTATTTTCTTCATAAAACACAGCTGCTCAAAAAAATTGGCCTCGAAATATAAAGCAACCCACCTAAAAATATGAGCACTTGGTAAAGTAAGATTGTTTCGTTCGCCTCATCTCCACAACAGAGACAGCAACGGTAACAGCAGCCCCCCTATTACATTTGAAAGCCAAGCGAAATTTTACGGCACTTGAAGGATGCTCAGGAATCCATCAGCATTCCAAGACTCTCGGAGTCCTTATATACGAACGATAAAGAAAAAAAAGGAAAGGAGAGGGAATAAGAATCCTTTATTGCGAATCCACGGCCAGCATGCGCGCGTGATGGGATTTTTATACGAGACTTGGCTTATCGGTCTCTCTGTCCCTCTCTTTCTTTCTTTATTAGAAAGTAAAGAGGCTCTATTAACCCATTAACGGACAAAATTGCTTTCTTGCACACACAATTTCTACAATGTCAATAGACAATGTTAGTAATTTTTTCCCAAAATTTCACATAAGTGATTGTCAAGTGTGCTCTTATTCATTTCTTTGGTTAATTTTAAGCATTTTTTAGCGTAAATCTTTTATGTGATTCTGATACTTTTCAAATTAAAAAATCATCAGCATTTATACAACACGGTAAATAAACTGCCATATTGTATAAATGCTAACAAAAACTGAATTTCCATTGACTGCTTCAGAGAGTTCAATATACTTGTTTGAATGTAACAACAAGAAAAAGGAATTTAAAGAAAACGTTGAAAAAATTGGCTTTTTTTATTTTAGCGCAAAAATTATAGGGTAATTCATATTTTCAAGTAAAACTAATATCAGATTGCCAAAACGCTCACTTGAAAATTTCTTATATGGGACTTTTTAAAGGAAATCTTATTCTTTTGATGATTTTTTGAGACTTTTAATGATTTTATAAGGATTATCTTTTTCTATTGACATTGTGCGTTAGAAATCGTGTGTTCCAAAAAGCGATTTTACACGTTAATGAGTCCTCATATTTTTTCATTTCTATTAAAAATTGGCTGATAATTTTGTACACCCTTTTTGATATTGCAAATATTGAAAGAATTGTATGAATTTTGGCACATGATAGTGTAAAAATAGACAAATAAATAAATTTTTGTACTACTGTATTAGTTAAAATACAAAAATAACATTTTAAAACCTTTAACAACTGATTTGTCTTCGTGTGACTATAACGCGTATATCAATTATTAACTTGATATTATGAACTATTTAGTTAAATTATATCGAAGTTGTACCGATTTTCATTCCACAATTAATATACTTAGCTGCGAATCTTATTCTTTCTAGCACGTGCGTCCGCATACACACACTCACACACACATATAAATATATATAACCACTGTTTTCGTTTGATTATTGCAGATATAAGGTGGAAGTGGCTGGGAAGTCGCTGCCAGTGTTGACGAACTTGGACAAAGGGCGCTACGGAGTGTTGATCTTCGAGAACCTGAACAAATACTTGCAGATGGACAAGTGGAATCGCGAGCTACTTGACAAATATTGCCGTGAATATTCGGTCGGGATAGTCGGTTTCACGCCACCCGGAGAGGAAAGCCTTGTTGGAGCGCAACTCAAGGGTTTTCCTCTCTTTGTACATACCAATCTTAGGCTAAAGGTTTGTGTTTTTCTTTGGCTTTTCGCTGATATTTACTTTCCGTAAAAATTATTTGTTCGAATGCTTACGCGTAAAATGACAGTGCAAATTTTTCATCGGGTATAAATAGTCGTAATAATGGAAGACTACATATTGACTCGTTCTACTGAATAATACACTCGTAGTCTGCGAGACACATAACAACTTTACAGCGTAACTTTCTATTTATTATAAAATCGTGCTGATATTTCGTTACGCGTATGTATATTCTGCAGATCCTTCATTCGCATAATCCATAAATAATTCATACGGAAATTAACTTCTTATTCTAATTTTTTTTCCAAAGAAAAAAATTTTCGATGGTACTGCTATCTCTAAAGTCACAACGCGAGTGTAAAATCCATATCTCATCAATTCTACAAACTACCCTCATCGAAAAACTCTATGCCGTCGGAGTAATAAAAAAACTCCCCTTTGGAATCATAAAACATTCCCATCACGTTTGCGTATAAGTCTCTCTCACGAGATTTTTCGCTTCTCTTTTATTTTTTTGGCAGGATGCTCAGTTGAACGCTGCGTCGCCGATACTGAGGTTAACGAGGGCTGGCGAGACGGCATGGGGACCGCTGCCTGGATACGACTGGACAATTTTTCAGCCTAATCACAGTACCTACGAGCCACTCGCTTGGGCCCATAGGGATAGTATTGATTACGTGACTAATCGTAGTCCTTTGGCTACTGTTATACAAGTGAGTGAAGTTTATTTTGAAACGGAAAATATTTGATTTCATTTCTGCGAATTGTATTCCAAAATTCAATGGTGTTATTAGTGTACGCCACATTAAATAACCCATTAATTTCCCTAGAACAGACATCTGAGCTTATATAGTCGCCACGTAAAAAACTTCGAAATTTCTACACCTTATGTTCATCATGGCGATCTTTCCAATAGTGATTGTTATCAGTTTATACGAAAAAACTGTTAACATAAAAAAAATTAAAAATAAAGAAACCTAATTTTTAATTCAATTATTTTTTAAAGACTTTTCATTCGATTGATATGTTTTTATGCACCCAAAAATTATCTGACTGGTTGCCTCGATAACTAAACTAAAAATAAATAAGTTTTGTTTAATCTGAAAATTTGTTTATTAAACGAAATAGCGGTCCAAATAACAAATAATCTTTTTTAACTTAACAATTTTTTTGATCAAAAACCACAAACTTTTATAAAAATATTCAAAGAACAAAAATATCTTAGAATTAGCCATAACATACTTCTAAGTTTTTTCAGGAACATTTTTCTTTCGATTTTTTAATTTTCACGGAATAGAAATTTGGAGAATTATCTTTATAAAATTTCTAAAAAATTAAAAGTATTTTTTCATAAATTACAAGATATCTTTGTTCTTATGAAATTCTCAGTAAATTCTCTACTTTTAATAGGAACAAAAATATTTTAGACTCTGTCAAAGAATACTTCTAAATTTATTCAGACTTTCTAATGACGTTTTTCCGTTTTTATTTCATTTTCGATTTCATTATGTCAATAGCTTTTTTTTATGAACTTATAACCACCACTGTTGAAAAGAGCGCCATGAATAACATAAGGTCTGATAATTACAAAATTATTTCCGTTCTATTTCATTATGTAGCAACAATATAAACTCAGATATCGAAATTGTATCCAGTGGGTTTAAACAAGCTTGGCAGCTCGTTCAACAGTTCTTTTTTTTAATTGCATGAGCGTGATATCTTGCGTTAATTTATAACTCGTTAGCGTAGTGGCAAATCTAAATTTTCAAATTTAATTACTTTGACAATGTACGGAGTGGGAAAGCATATTTATTCGAGCGGGAATGCATTCAATTAACTTTTCCGGAAAAACCAATTAAAATGAATTCGTTATTTTATTCGTTATGTTTTTAATTAAATCGGAAAAGTTATTTCATCGCCCTGGGCCAGTTGTTCGTCTGCTAAACTGCTAATCATCCTAAAATTTACGTTTTATGTTTTATTTGTTTCGTTTTGTTTTGTTGATTGGCATAAAAACATTTTCGGTATTAGTAAACTTTATATGTTTGTAGCGGCATTTAAGCGCTTATTTTTTATTTTTACGTAAAAAGTTTACTATTTTACTTATCACTTGTTGGTATCTTGCAATGAAAGCTCGCAAGCCACGTTCAATCTCCTTTTGTCGCATAATTCAACCAGCGAGTAGTCATTAGACGGTCAAAAGCAAACCGCATCTTGGCATTTTCGTGAAAAAAAAACTTCAGCTCTGACACCTCATTATGGCAGCCGCCCTCGTCGTGGTCTCGGCAATTCTATTTTTTCCCACAGTAGAAGACGAGAAAGGCTATTTTAGCAACGGTAATCCCACGGAGGAGACATTCATCGTACTTCGTACGCTCATTTTTTCTTCTTTCCTTCCTATTCTTCTTACTCTGTCGCGCAAACTTTCTTGTTTGCCTTTTCGCCATTGGGCGTTGGTCTCGTTTATGTATGGATCCGCCATTTTTATTGGTCGTAAAACAACAAAATATTTGTGAGAGGATGAGAATGCGAACAGTTGAGAGAAAGAAACGAATATAGAGCATCAAGCAGAAGCACGCGAAGGGGAAATAAAACACACTGTTGGAATATTTCCTCGACTGTTTTTTACGGACCACCGCGGCGCCTTGTTTTATCGACGGAACGTATCGCTTGTCATTTCATTATTCTTCTGATTATTATGAATATGTCGTGAAAATAATGCTGGCGAAATAAAAGGAAAAAGAAAATGTGCCCGACGCGGTAGCTATTTCATCCGCTTGTCTTGCATTCGTGGCAAGGTGCACAGACAGGGAATAAAAGAGTAGCTTGCAGGTTTCTAGACTTAGCGATTTTCATTTCTAATGGTATAGCCTCCAAAGTTGACGCAAGTTGGAATAAAATTAATGAGGTCTTCGAAGCCTTGTCCTCATTCCCTCTCGTTGGCGGCAAGTGGATGGGGTCAGCGCTGTACTTGCAAATTGAAAAATAAATGATTTTCCGTAAGAAACGTACGAGCGAGGGCTCATTTAATCCATTTCCCGCGCGGCGACGCGACAACGACATGTTACTGTAATAAAACAAAGGCGGTGAAGGATGTTTACGGGCTAAAGGCTGGGAAAAAATAGTACGAGAGAGTGAGTCTCCCCCGAGATAAATGACGCGACGAGCGTAGCGGCGCGCGAAAAAAGGTTACATGTTCGCACGCCCAGGCCTGTGTGAAAACGCGAGTCACGAGTTCTCCGACGAAACACACGTGAGATTGTATTTGCGCATGTGATCCTGCTTCGCCCTCCCCTCGCCCCCCGAAAATAATGGACCTGTCGCGTATTGCGTTTCCGCGTACAGCTAAGCAAAGACATTAATCCTCCAGAGTAACTTCTTTCTTCTATTTCTTTTTTTTTTAATTTCATGACAATTATAGGTGGTATTCTATTTTATTTTGGTCTAGATTACCGCACACATGACCATTTTATATGCGTCACTCTTTAAAATAATGCAGTTCGGTTTACCTCCATTAGATAGAATATTGAATTACTTTCAGCAATATGATTTTTAACGAATATTAGAATATCATGAAAACCACAAGTAAAATCATTAAATAAAATACTTTCATGGTGGATATATCTATATCTAACGATGGTTATGATATCACGTTCCATATATAGCAATAGATTTGATTATCAACAAAAACATACATAGACATATACTAATCTTTTCGTATCTGAACTTTAATTGCTTTAATTTAAAATAATCATGCGTACGACAGGTTGTCGCATGCAGATATTTTAGATATTTTATACACAAATTTATAAAATAAATAATCATCTTTTCAACATTTACAAGAACTGGTGTAGTTTAGCTGTATAATCTTAGTTTCTTGTATAGCTTACCTCATGTTTCACTACTATAAAACCATTCCCGTTAATACACCATTTCTACCGTACGTGCCATAAACAAGCTCAAGCCGTTGTCTTTAAACTAGCAAAAAACCCACACTACATCTATAATGTTTCACGACTGTTCCATTTCGATGAATGAAATTTTTTGTTCGTTCAACCGCAAAAAGAATCATTGGCGTATGCACATAGAGCAAAAAATACGAAAAGGAGAGACAGAATACACGTAAGAAGCCCAACGGAAAAGAAATAGGTATGAGGAGAAAGAGAGAGCGAAACAATCCTGTTATTGGTCTCGTTTTGGCCCAGCAAGGCATTTACATCCGGGGTGAGAGAGAAAGAAAGAGAAAAATTCACGATTGCAAGATTCCACGCGCTGTTCACGAGCGTGAGAGAGGGAAAGAGAAAAAGAGAGAGAAGAATGAGCACGTTGAGCCGGTGCCACTTTCTTTTTCTTCATCCTCTCCTTTTTCCTCGACTTGTTTCGTCTTGTCACCACGAACGAAGAGCGCACGCCCTCAGTAGGGTGGGGATAGCGTTGAATGTTAATCAATTTTTTCTTCTTTTCCTTCAAAGCTTTTTGAATTGGCTTATGAAACTCCTATTCTTTTCGATTCTTGCCAGCAGATTTATAATTATTAATCTTATTCATTTTAAATATCGATTGTTTTCGCGTTTTAGTTTTCAAATTAGTTATGACCATGTCATAGAATAACAATTAAATCTAGCGAGAACGATTAAATCGCGAGATAGTTGAATAACTGTTTACTTATAGCAATAAAAATTTGCTTTATCAAGGCCTAAAAAAAAAAGAGGGCTAGCAATTTTGTTTGTTTTATATTTTTATAAACTGATTGAATTTAAACCGATGTTTTGTTTAATTCGTTTTTTTAAGCTTCAATCTAAATACATGTTTCACGATAACGAGCCAATTAAAAATAAAAATATCATTTGAAATAGTCTATATCAAAAATTTAATCATTCAATGTCAATGAAATAACGAAGAAAATAAAACAATTTTAACATAAAAGATATCATTAAGGTATCACATTTATTCATATTACCGTATATCCTAACTACTTATGAAGTTTGTGTGCCTCTCGGCTTGATAGAAGTTTAACTTTATCAAGTAACACCACCACCACGAGCTGGCTGGCGTTGGGGATGCAATTTAACTTCTTGCAAAGTGATTCACACGTCAGATAGTTAGCGTATCATATTCCTAATTGTTCAAAAATTATAGCTGTACGAATGTATAAAACGTCGGCACTTTCTAACTTCAAATAAAATACGTAACTTCTTTGATCCCAAATCAAGGAGATAAAAATTTTCGGCATATATATAAAAGCTCGATAAATCCTAAATCCCTTTGACGGTATAGATCGTATTCTTAAAGCTCACAATATTGTTATCTCTCGCCTTCAAAAGAAACGGCACATGTCACGACAACCGTAAACTGACCCTCGAGTTTAAGAAACAAAACAATAAAAATGAACGAGAGAGAGAGACAAAAGAAAGTTACCTGCAGAAAAGTTTTGTATCGGACAACAGACATTTTTATGTTCGCGTGGGTCTGTAGAGTTCTTCGACGATATAAACCCAAAGTTCAATAATATGTAAGTAAACTTTACTACTACTGCAGTTGCTGGAGATGAGGTTTTTTGATGCAGTCAGAAGGTCTTGTCTCGCTAACGATGAGAAGCTCGGTTGAAACGTTCTTACTTAAAAAAAAACTTTGCCTGTTCTCTTTGCGCAGACGCCTAATAAAGAAAAAGGCTTTTGATTTCTTAAAAGGGTGGAGTATATTTCAAAGTAACGAAACAAAAAGCAAAGCAGTTTGATTATTTTGAAATACACAATCTTATCCCTTTATAAAAAAATGACAGATGCCATGTTGTAGCATTTTTTTTCATAATCTGATTGGGTGAGATGTGGTCACGTAATGTACTGTTGTATGGCCGCAAATAAGTGTGTGTATGGCTTTGAGTTGATATTTTAGTAATAAAAATTCGATTTATCATAACCGAAATGGGTCATTTTTAAGCTAATGAAAGTAAAAACATAAAGTCTAGTGTTGTGTTAACCCTTATTTTATAAAACTAGCAGCGCGTAAATCTTTTCGTAAAAACTAGAGGTCATGCTTTAAAATTGTTCTAATTATTTTCTATTAGTAACCAATAATCTGGTTTTTGAATGTGTAGTGAAATAAATGTTATAATGTCGCAATCTTTATTAAAAAATGGGATAAACGTTTAATAATAATTTAATCCGTACAGTTAAAAAAGACTAAAAGATTATTTATTGCAGGTGTCGACATCATAAATCGTAAATTTAAAAATAAATTGAGAAGTACATCTTGGAAAAAAGTTATTCATGTTAAATATGTAAATATCAATATAACAATAACAAATGAAAAGAAGATAAGAGCATGTTACGCGTCTGATCCTATATAAAAAAGTGATTCCTACGTAAAAAAAAGACGGCCTATCGAGTGAAGTTATTTTATTCCTGATCTGATTGGTTCAATGTAGTAACGAGAATCGTATTATGAGTAAACGGCGCTAAATAACAGAGGTATTTTAGATCGATTTATGCTCAATCTATTAATGAATAAAAATAAGTAAAATAATTTACAGGCATTAAAAAGACATCATATTGAACAAATTAATATATTATTTCATAAATAAAATACTGTGCACTAACTTCGGTTTTTTAGTGCAGTAATTAATTATCATTATTAACCGAAACATCGGTTAATATGAATCTATCCTACAAAAAGTCTTAAATCCTCGACAAATATATTAAAAAATAAAGAAAAGTAAATTGTAACGCCAGCTAACGGCACGATTTATTTTGAAAAAGAAGGAGAAACGAATTTGATTCACTATTCATTATATAGATAATTAGATAAAAATTATATAGATAATTACCTAAAGATATGCTACGTTATTAAGTTTGAAATTGTAACTAAATCTTAGAATATCAACTTAATTGAATTTTCATTTGCCAATTAATGTTGACGGATGTTAAGAATATTAAAGCATAGAACTGTACTGTGATGCAGTGTATTTTATAATAGCTTTAATTTATTTAATAATGATATTTAATATTAATATAAACAAGAGATCAGTACACGGATGACATTAGTTCTGTAAAACATCCTCGCGAAATATTTCACAGCACCGGCCAATCCGTAATATCATTTCGATACTAAAATACATGCATAATGATTAAAGTACAATGGTAAGCGTAAAGTTAATGTGGGACTCAATAACAAACGACCAGATTTAACGTGAAATATCCATAGCTGAAGCTCATACATCACACATGACGATAATCTATTCGCATTATCTACACGCGAGCGTTATTCATTCTCGCGAGAATTCAATTATACTTACCTTTTTTCGTTGGAAGATGTCTATATTATTAATCCGCTAGCGAGAAAAGCTAAGCGAGAGAGAAAGAGAGAGGAAACGTAATCCTTTGCAAATGATTATTGCGTCGTCGTCGAGCCAAGTGGTGGTGGATTCAAAGCGCCCTTTACCTTCCATCTTGGCTTTTATTGCTAATAGCAATTGCTTGAGTTTGTTCAACAAATTGGATATTGCAGCCAAGAGGAAATATTTCGTTATCATAAGTCACTGAAGCTAGCGTTGAAAATTTCGAACATAATTACGATTCATTAAATTTTCATTTATTACGTGGTGCGCGTACATACCAATAGTTGGAGCGCTAATTTCTAAAAATGATAAAGTTATCCATCGCTTATTAATTTTGAATATTCAGCTTAGATGAGCTATATTTTCACATAAAAATCGTGTGAAAAGTGAAGCAATATTTCTTTTGCATCTGATCGTATAATTTTTAATTGTATTTAAGTGAAATCGTAACCTGACAATATAATAACACAAAAGACAGAATAAGGTAAATTGCAACAATCATCAATTAGCTCTCAAAATATTAAATCCAGTAAAATAAAAAATTCATTGTTTATCTAAATTACAGAACTTTAAAAAATATCAAACACACTATAAAAAATACTATACACCGATAAAAAGCGCGTACGTCATTATAGCAGAAACGCCCACATATATTCAAGCGAGGCGAGTAAACATCACTCTAGACGCACGTCGCGTTGCAAGAAGACCAAAAAAAAAGTAACAGCAGTAGCAGCGAGCTAAAGCGTTAATTGGATCCGCTGATAATAATAATAATAATCTCACGGTGATAAGCCAATTATGACAGCGCAGCTGGTTCGTCGTATATAGCACTGATTTTCAGCGCCGCAGCTGCCGCTCCTCTCGACATAATTAAATCAAGAGCCAATTGCTGCCAAATCGATTATAATTGTAAACCCTCTGTGTGTGCGTGTGTGCACGTGTATGCGCGTGCGCGTGTATGTATATGTGCGTGACGATAATGAGCAAACGTTTTATCGCCGATTCAAGTCCATAGTATAAATTCCAATTACTGATGCTAGGATGCCCGAAGTAACAGTCGTACTACTGAAAATCATCTGCTTTCGACGAATCAATCGCCGAGTTACGCATTTGAAAAAAGAGAGTGAGTGGGGGGAGGGGGGATACTACGTACTCACTCGCAAAGTGAAAATATCATGTAGCAAAGGAACTTCAATTCCCGACATTACGCTCGTCACCCCGGACCACGTAACGAGGCTATAACTCGGCTGCGTTACGCGAATCCTCTTCTCAGACCTGTGAGTCACTATATCCTCTCTCACGGCCACATTATACGGCTCTCATTGCCATCGCCGTCTTCCTCGTCCCCTCGCGCTCATGGTCTACTAAAATCGAGGCACTTCGTAATTCTACCTGAAATTTGCAAGATCCTTGCGATCTGTTCGATCAGCTCTTATTACGATCGGTGAATTTCAATTACGTGTGTAGTGGCTTTAGTTAAATGACGAATTAAATATCCATTTTATTAAGTGTGAGTGTGTGTAGCATACTTTATATTAAGTGTTGAACAATGTTTTATTTATTTCTCGAAATTAATTAATATTACGTTAATATCTATTTTATTTTAATATCAAGCATTTATTCTGGTTTGGTTTTGTTATCTTTCAAGAATTGCATTGCCTTCCGGGAATTGTTAAAATACACTAGAAATGATATAATAGAAACGTTGAATTTTTTTCTTTTAGAATTCAATTTTGATCTACAAACCTGAGCAGCAAAATGGCTTGGATCTTCCTGCCAACGATTTCTTTACAATTTGCCTATGAAAAGAAGTATAGCTGCTGAGGGCATACCTATCATAAAATTGTTAAAATTTTTTTTATCAGTCGACGTATCATTAATGCATATATTCGTAGAATGAAGCAGTTTTTTTACGTCTGAATGGTGACTTCTCGAATGTTACTTGTACCTGCGAGTAAAGTCGGTTTTTAACTTCATCTAACAAAAAAATAGTTTCTTAAAATTCTAAATTGCAAGAATCAGCTCACTTATTGTCAAAGTATCTGGAAAATCGAGACGAGGAGAAATCTCACAACACAATATGACATATCAAATTCTGAATTTATTCAACGAAGCAAATCTCTATTACAAACTCGAGAAAGTCAAAAGTAGGAAAATAAGACGCTAGCGCTCAGGCAGTCGAGTATCAAGTAAGCGAGCATCGTTTCGACAACTTTGGACTCGGGAGACGGGGTATCGTAGCCATTATTCTTTGCAAGAGGCACGAAGCTCTCTGACAGTTATAAATCATTTCACTCACAGCAGCGCCGTTCACTTTAACAGTGAAAAATATTGAAATGGCTTCGATAAATATTTGATGTAGTTATTCATTTTGCAAGCAATAAAATATTCTGATTTTTGGTTCCAGCTAAATAAAACGAACTATTCAAATATTGGCAATTTTATTGCATTTATTGATGAATATTTGCCGAGAAATGATATAAAAATAAATCATGCTTCGATACCTCTTGCCACTAAACAATTTTATGAAAGATGAATGGCCAATAAATTTATGACAGATAAAAATGAAAAAGCTTAGTTGATTGGGTAAATTGGCGAAAATCAAACTATTTCCAAAGTAAATAAATTTTTTTTCCCGATTCACAGGATCATGGTCGCTACGACGGAATTCAGCGTGTTTTATTCGGTGGTGGTCTAAAGTTCTGGCTACACAAGCTGCTACTATTGGATTCGCTGTCGTATCTGTCGCACGGTCAACTAAGTCTAAGTCTCAACCGCATGATTCTCGTCGACGTGGACGATATATTTGTCGGTGAGAAAAGCACGAGATTGAAAAAAGACGACGTACTCGCATTACTGGCCACACAACAAAGGATACAAACTATGGTGCCGGGGTTCAAATTCAATTTGGGGTTTTCCGGCAAGTACTTTCATCACGGGACGGCAGAGGAGAATTCGGGGGACGATATGATACTCGAGAACGTCGACAGGTAATGAAATAATGAAATTGAATTGAAGTTAGAACTTCTACTAACGTTTGAACTACGATTTCACAGATTTACGTGGTTTTCCCACATGTGGAATCACCAACAACCCCATCTCTACGAGAATGTGACCCACCTGATGTTGGACATGGCGCTGAACAAGCAGTTCGCCAAAGATCACGGCATACCGACCGTAAGCGGTTACAGCGTAAGTCCTCATCACTCGGGCGTTTATCCCGTACACGAAGGTCTCTACGAAGCTTGGAAGAAGGTCTGGAACATTAAAGTTACAAGCACTGAAGAGTATCCTCATCTCAGACCAGCGAGACTCAGACGAGGCTTCGTACATCGTGGCATTATGGTAATTATTACTTTTGTAATAATTACAAATTATCAAATTAGAATACAGTCTGTTCCATGATTAATAAAATGTTATTTTTTCATTGTCGCAATTTTTCCATTAAAAGTATTACTAGTGCACCATGAAAAACATGTCTTCATTTGAAATTCAAAGCTATCAAAACATTTGTGCAAGCATCTGAGCAAAAAAGAGAAAACGCTCAATAATTTCACAAGTCACGCTTTTAGCTTAGCTTCTTCGGTTACATTCAATAGCGTGCAGTTTGCTCTGGAAGTTTTCAATGCAGCATGGCGTAAACTAGGCTAAATCCATAATGTACATTGTGCATGAATCAAGTGATTCGCATGGTTTTGTTATTTTGCAGGTACTACCACGTCAGACGTGTGGTCTATTTACGCATACAATATTTATCGAGAGGTATCCCGGCGGTCGAGATAAGCTCGACGAGTCGATCCAGGGTGGCGAACTATTCCAGACTATCGTTTACAATCCGGTAAGCCCCCAAAGCGTACATATCTTCTGACCAGCAGTTGCTACTGTTATGTTGTTTGAACGGCCACCAATGGTGCTGTTGTCGACAACGTCCTCGCGGATATTTGTTATTGGCCGCTATTCTACTTTAGATGATAATCATTGATAGTTACGCGAGTAACGTTCTGTATTGCCTTCCGGGGATTGTTAAAATATATTAGAAATGATGTAATAGAAACGTTGAATTTTTTTCTGTTGGAATTCAATTTTCATCTATAAACCTGAGCAGCAAAATGGCTTCTTGAATCTTTCTGCCAACGATTGCCTTTACAATTTGCCTACGATAAGAAGTATAGGTGCTCAGGGCATACCCATCGTAAAATTGTTAACAATTTTTTTTCGAATTTGCGTGAAAATTTCGGTAACGGCTGCGTACGTGTCCGGAAACGATATTTCTTTAATTATTCAACATTTTTCTGCGTACAAAGGAAATCGTTATTATTACACCTACGAGGGTTGATCAATAAGTGTCCGTATTTGAAGATAGATGGCGTTGCTAGGATTAGTAAGTATTACGATTGTGCACTGGCATCATTCAAACAAAATTTCAGTGATTCATCAGCTAGTTTTGATTTGACAGCCATTTGCACCTAACAAGTTTAATATTTTTCAATACAATGAAAGAAGAGCAATATCGATCGGTGATTCGCTTTTTATTTTTGGGAGGTAAAAGGTATGAAGAAATAAAAGTAAAGTAAGATACTATTTATGGGGACCGCCCGACAATGTAGTTACTGAAGAAATCGTTGAAAAAGTCATGAATTTTGTTAATTATCGGAAGAAAGTATGCGAAGTAGCAAAAATCATAGGCGTATCTTAAAGAACAATAATCAAATCCGCAGTGGATTTTGTGTCGCGCAATAACCGTTGATAAAACTCGAATCCAATACTATATACAAAAGACCAAACGACAATTAAAATAGTGAGTTTTCCAGGCGAATCTGCTCCAAAGTAGGCCAAGATAGTGCTGTCGACCGGAATGATCATAGCTATGATTTTTCGGAAATCAAAGAGAATAATAATTCTTATGTATTTTTTGGGAAATAGTAGCGGGGAAATACTGCCGTACTTTATTGGGCCAATTCTATGAGAAATTATAAGAGATACGGCTTCGTTCGATAAAAAAGTGCAGTTTCATCACGACAACGCTTCAGCTCTTTCGTGTAGAATCATCACGACCAAATTGCACGAATTGCACTAAGAATTGCTGCCGCATCCATTCTACTCACCTAATTTGACTCCCTGCTACTATTTTCTTTTCCCCAATATAAAAACGTGGCACTCGGGAAGAAAATTTAACTCAAACAAGGTCATCATCGAAATATAAGCTTATTTTGAAGAAATTGAAAAATCCTATGGTCTAGAGAGTTTTAAAAAATAGCTAGAACGTTAGGAAAAATGTATTCTTCTAAAAGGAGATTATGTTGGAAAGTAAAAAAAGTTTTTAAGAACAGCTTACGTCTTCATTGAAAATACGGATACTTATAGTGATCCACCCTTGTTCTGACATTATGCAATCAACCATTGTACGACGTGACCATTCATCGGATGGGTAAAATGTATCAAACTTTTTAATTAAAAAAATCCATATATTTTACGCCGGGCCGAACAAAAACACGATAAACGTCGATAGTTGTTGTCGCTCGATGGGTGGTGGTTACTGGCAAAAATCGATCCTTGTATTTTTAAATACTTTATTTGCAGGCAACGATTTATGTTCTCTACCAGTCTACGCCTGCGCGTGAGACAATACGTTATCGAAATAAAAAAAGTGAAATCGGGTCGACGCACAATAACCGCATGCGATATAACGAAGGGTGATTAAAACTTTACCTGTGATACTTTTATTTTCTTTTTCGCAGATAAATATTTTTATGACGCACATGTCGAACTACGGTAACGATCGACTGGCGCTATACACTTTCGAGTCTGTCATCAAGTTTATTCAGTGTTGGACGAATCTCAGGCTATCGAGTGCACCACCGTTGCAGCTTGGCGAGAGGTACTTTCAACTATATCCTGAAGAAACTGATCCTGTCTGGGGTGTATGTATATGCTACAAGAATCGAAAAATTCGCGTGAAAGAAGCATAAAGTTAATTGTTATTTGTTTGCAGAATCCTTGTGATGATCCACGCCATCAGAGGATATGGTCGAAAAATAAAACTTGTGATCAACTACCTAAATTTTTGGTGATCGGACCTCAGAAGACAGGAACGACGGCCTTGTATACGTTTCTGTCTCTACATCCTGCGATTAGCAGTAATTTGCCTAGCCCGGATACTTTCGAGGAGATACAATTTTTTAATGGCAAAAATTACTATAGGGGCCTTGATTGGTACGTAAACACCATCACTCTTAATTTAAAAACGTCCTTAACACAGCATTAAATATACTTTTATCTTTTTTTCAGGTACATGAGTTTCTTTCCAGCGACGAAGAATGAAAGTGCTCGGTACTTCTTCGAAAAGTCCGCGACGTACTTCGACGGTGAATTGGTTCCTCGACGAGCTCACGCGCTTCTACCGAAAGCCAAGCTCATTACGATACTCCTATCGCCTGCGAGGCGAGCCTACTCTTGGTATCAACATACCAAGGTTCATGGTGACGTGACGGCTAAAAATTATTCATTTCACTCGGTTATCACTGCCACTGACACCGCGCCTAAACCACTTAGGGATCTTAGGAATAGGTAAAAATAATATTCGGTGGACAATCAATTCGTGCAATTTAAATAATACGAAACAAAAATTACTTAGTCTGGAATATTTCTGATATTTCGAATGAAATCAAAGTAGAATTGATAACGATATAGCTATTCCTGAAGCTATTTCATTTACATTATCGGATGGATTTCAAAGACATAATGCATTCTAAACTTTCACAAAATCAAAAGTTATTATAAAATTAGTTTCAGTGTCTTGAAGTTAAAGCCCTACATTTAATTTCAATAATAATAACGAATTAAATTAATGTATCAATTCTTTCAATAGTTCTTTCTAAGCGGATTGAATAATGATTGGTAAAAATTAAAACCATTATATTTTTAGGTGTCTAAATCCTGGTAGATACGCACAACATCTCGAGAGGTGGCTCTCATATTATCCAGCGCAGCAGTTACATATAATCGATGGTGAACAGCTGCGTCAGAATCCAATTGAAACTCTTCACGAGTTGCAGAGGTTCCTGAAGATAACCCCAACTTTTAACTACTCCACGCATTTAAGGTATGACCCAAAGAAAGGATTTTTCTGCCAGGTAACAAACGAAGGTCGTACCAAATGTCTGGGTAAAAGTAAGGGTAGACAATATCCACCAATGGAGGATAGATCCTACAAATTCTTGCAGGTAGATATTGAATAGAACTGAAAAAAACTTTACTTTGTTTTTTTCATTACAAATATACCAAATGAATATTTTTTTTTTATTGCAGAGATACTATTTATCGCATAACACAGCATTAGTTAAACTTCTGAAGCGATTGGGCTCAAGAACGATACCACAATGGTTGAAAGACGATTTGACAGATACCGTGATGACCTAGCAAACGATGCTAATATGAAACGTCAGCGATTCCAAAATCGATGATATACTTAGGGCGATTGTCTTGATCTTACCGAAAGAGAGAGGCTTGTAAATTAGTGTACATATGATTATACAGAACATGAAACTTCGCTTGAGGCTCTTATTTTTTTTCCGTTTTCGCGTTTTGACGGAGTACTATCACTTGTATGTATAGAGCAGCCTATAATACCAAGGGCCTAAAGCAAAGCAGAAATTATAACTAGTCACTAAGAAATTGAATAGACGCAGGCAGCCTATGTTAAGCAAAGAATAATGCAGCTACTGTTAGTTTACTGGGACTATGCTATATATTCATTGCGAAGTATTTTTGGACCAGTGCCATTGATAACTTCGTTTTTTACGTCCTTCAAAAGATTCAGTCGACACATCCATTATTTGAATTTCTAAATTTTGTAATAAATTTGATGCATTTAAAATTTATTCTTTACCAGTTTTCAGATATAATTAAGTTAATAAAAGAAATTATTAGTCGTCGGACCAAATAGAAATATTTCTACGGATCTATAAACTCCAAAACACTGCATTTGTACAATTCGTATCGGATCATTACTGAAAAACCAAATTTTATCACTTATTTGCAATAAAACCAGAGAAGAAAATCAAAAATAAGAGTAAATATTCTAAGTGGAAAATCTATTAATTATATCTATTATGATTTACACCATGTAGAAGCAATAAAACTTAAATCCAAATACGTATAATCTATTTAATTAAGTTAAATGTTGAATTAGTAATTTTACAAATGGAGTGTTGAGCACTTGAATTGCCTAAATAGATAACTTTTGTATGATTATTTATTGTATCACAAAATATCTTTTTGCTTTATGTAAAAGATGGTTTATTAACTTTTTTCCTTGTAACGTATACATTGTAAATTGATTCTTTAGCTCAGTTTTCTTTTTTTTCTACTCTGGGTCATTATTACTATCATCATCATCAAGGATATTTCTTAATTTTTTTTTCAATTTCAATTTCATGAATCAACTTGATATCTTTGGCGAGTACATGTAAAACGCCACCGCTATGTGGCATAATTTCGAATATGAATTCTCATTTCTTGACGTATTCTATGTTGTCTAATTTAAACGATTCTAGAAACGATTGTTCTTTACTTCTTCGTCATCGTTTTTATAGACTTTTATCTGAACTTCTTTGAAGTTATTTTTTGTAGTATTAAATAGTTCCTTTATTTAGCACGGTATCGTTGATGGCTGTTCTAAAAGACGTACGAATCTGTCACTATTTATTTCTATTCTCAAAGGAAACGTGAGAATATCTTCCAAAAGAAAAATGTCTAGACCTATATGTTTATGTAAAATGGCCAATATTATCACTGTTCTTTAAGCGGCAGATTCGTTTGGGGCTCTGTCTTTGCATATTGGAAAGCTTATAGGAAGAAGTTGAAGAATTCTTACAAGTCTTGTTAAGCCACTCAATAAAATCATTCTTTTCAATTTTTGTTCAGCTAATTTTATTTAATACTTTTTTTGTGTCAAGTTTGTATTATTTAACGTAATCTTCAGTTAACGTTTTGGTGGAATCTTCCCCCGCCCCAAAATACATTCTCACCATTACGTTAAACACTTCTTTCCTAATTTTAACATGAAGAAAATTCAGGGTACTGTCACCAACATCAAAAACAAGATTCATGCCTTTATTTTATTATGGAGCTCTTATGCAAGATCTGCCAATGTTAGCTTATTAAACACATCAACGTTATTGAACCTTGCTCTGTTTTTAAACAACCTAAATCGCAGCCTCTCACTAATCACTATTGAACCATGCAGGCAGTTACACTAATTATTTCAATGAGTTGGTCAGTTTCGAGAGTTTATTTTGCACAATTTTTCGAATACTTTTCTGCATAATTTTTCAGTACATCTTTTTTGTGAAGTTTAATTTCAGGCAATTAACGTTTCATCTCTTCTGCGAATTCTAATATAATTTTGGTAAAATCTTCATTATTAAAAACCTTAAATGGTCACTCTAAATTTTCAATATTTTTGTAAATTTGTAATTAACCGCTTGACACCAAAAATGTTTCATTCTCGATTTTCTGCTGCATCACTTTGTGCCTTGGATACAACTATTGTTTCTGAAGGTATTTAAAAAATGTAATGCCTGGGAGTTAACTCTTCTCTTGATAAATTTTTGATTTACTCCACTTCTTTTATCTAACTTCTATCCGTAAGTCACTTAGCACGAATAAGTTGTCCTCAAGTCAATTTTAATGGCAATTGGTGCACTCATTTTTCTTCTGAGCTATGGTACTTTGTTATGATTCTATAAAATAAACTACATTGAATCTCAAAACTCATCGAGGAGAAATGTAAAGAAGCAGAGGCGAAAGAATATGACGCGCCATATATCGATTATTTATTATATGACTGCTTATAAAACTATGTACATTCTTGATATATTGTTACGTGTACAGTTTGAAAAATTTTGTGACGGTTATAACGTCTCCTTGTATATTTTGACAATATAGTTTGATAAGTAGATGATGGGAATGTATATTGCATCGGTAAATATAGGTCGTACTTGTTTGTACATTACTGTAAAAAGATATCGTATGTTGGTGGAAATATGTTGCTTTGAAAGAGGTATGATATCAATAATTATGCTGTATTTAAGAGGTCGAAGATGATTGTAAATTGTATTTTTTATAGAATTTTTGTGATTTTTGTTAGTACCCAATATTCTCGAAATGATAAACCTACATCTGCATGAAAGAATTTTTTGATATATATTAAATAATTTATATAATTGCTCGTGTTCAATCATTGAAAGAGATAAAATTCTTTGACCTCTTAAAATGAGTTTTTCAATGCAATGTATCGAAAGAAAGCTATAATTGTGCGCAATAAATGTACGTAAGAAACCATTTGCAATATAATGTAAGTCGATGAAACACGATCAAGCGATAGCGGATTAATGTTAACCAATTGTTTTTTCATGTGACGCAAACATCCACAATCAACTAGTCTTCGTAAAAGAAATAATATTTTCTTACTACTCTAGATGTAACCTTTCAGTAAGAAAATTGACGAAATTTAAGTACGCAATTAATTCAATCAGCGAAAATATTGTGGAAGAAAAACAATAAATCCATATCAGGCCGATATCTCTGGCAAAGCATTTTTTATCAATTCTCACGATGTGTTCTCTGACCATTTGTGTTTATTACCTCCTATCAACCGTAGCGGTTTTAAAATTAGTTATTAGATTTACTCTTAAAAAGCATATTTATCAATTGCAGTATACTTGCGTTTAACAGTCATTCTCAATTACATAGAGTATATGCGATTTCGGCAGCAAATCACCTTAAGTTTCTGAATCTATAATTTTAGATAGCTACTTTTATTATTGTAAAAATATTTATATATCGTTCGAATACTAAATCAAAAATAATAGTTAATAGATACCAGTACTTACAGTTATTTATCATAAATTCAAAAATCAATTTAAGTTTTAAATATACTTAGACAATTAAAATTTAAATATGCGAGTATGTTTATATATTTTTGTATTCGCTTCTAGAGCTCTATATGAAACGGAAGCTGTTGAATGTGTTTGTAAGATGATTACGTTGATAACTTGTAATATTTCTATTT
The DNA here is from genome assembly GCF_024137745.1 of Phymastichus coffea. Lineage (NCBI taxonomy): Eukaryota > Metazoa > Arthropoda > Insecta > Hymenoptera > Eulophidae > Phymastichus > Phymastichus coffea. Next base: position 589,774 of record NW_026706916.1, read on the forward strand.
ACTTGAAAATTGATTTAGAATGACTGTTAATTTAAATTTGACTATACATATTACATTCAAATAATTTGTGATCGAAAGGCATATCAAAGTCCAAAAATGACTTTATGGTCATGGATTTGCCATAAAAATGTTTGTAACACTTCAAATAAAAGAAAACAATTGTCAAATGACGAATGCAATGTTATAAAATTTACCTTCCAAATAGAATTATCATCGACGCTACACTCAATTGTATTTTCTCAATGTAAAAAAGCCACAAATTTTAAACGATACACGCTTATCTCATCTTATCTCGTAATGCGTGTGAAATGTTTTTTCAACACGTGATGCCACCCACAATGCCATGAATAAATGTTAAATATATAGGATCTATTAACGTTTTTGTTATTGCGTTTGTACATTTGTTTTTCTTTTTATACTGACCTTTGTGCCATGTGGCAGATTAACAAATTATGTATAAAAATCATTGTTAATATGAATAATAATGACTATGAAAATGAACGTTTAATGATGTCATTTTATTAACTTAATATATCCTTTCAATATGTCTAAAAAAACAAAATCAGTTAAAATTTGATGTTTAAAGAAACATCAATGAATTTAGATTCACATTTTGATACCTTATCACTTTTTCTCTTGAAGGATAACTGCTTCAACGAAAAAGTAGACCTACAATTAATATATAAACATTGAAATGATTTACTGTTATGGTTTAAAGTTTTATCAATAAAAAAATGCGTTTTCTGTATTCGTACATTAACGTGAATACTAATTCACGAAACTGTCGAGTCCAAACTGAGAATTATTTTTCATCTATAAAATTAACGTTAAAAGAAAAAGATAAGAATCGTATTTTTGTTTTAATTTTCATTTTTCGAAAGTGGCTTCGATTGTTTCGAACTTTTTGATAAACCCGCATTTTTTTCAGATTCTAACCGTAAAAGACTCTGACGCCCAAAAAAATTTTTTAAACATATTTTTGAGTTTTCATAAGCTAAAACGTTTTCTCCCTTTTTCCGAATTAGGTCTCCGCTTGAAATTTTATTTCCGGATTTTCCGTTTTTAAGAAAATTGCGAAAAAAAATTGGGCGTTCGGATAGCGCGCAATATGCATTAAACATTTTTCTCCTATTTTAAACGAAATAATGTCGATAGCGGATGATAGCTCCTTATTCCCGGATTACGAAACAATTTTGCTTTTGACGATTTTCACTATGCACTGTATTCTACAGCTTGTGAAAACTCAAAAATATGTTTAAAAAAGTTTTTTGGGCGTCAGATTCACAAGTCTTAACAATTTTCTAGATTTTTGGTTCTGGCTTTTGAAAATTTAAACATTTGTCGCTTATCACGTTTTACCAAATATTACAAATTTATTAGGTGTAAATATAATAAAATATATATTAAATAAAAGGAAAATAACTGTATAATATTTTTTATGACTATTTACTTTACTAGATAGACTTTTTCTTTAAAAAAATCAAGTATTTTCACGATATAGTCAAATTCTTTTAAATTTTAAAAACGCTGAGTATTTTGCGATCTGCTTTATCATTCTACGATAAGTAAGCTTACTGAAACTGATAGAAATACTAACCTATGAATGATCTTTATAATATTTCATTTCATTTGTGTTGAAGCGATTCTTCTTTTACTCTAATAAAGTTGTAAACAAACGTTTTAAATTACAAATAATTCTAATATACAACTTAGTTCCAGTAAAATATGTACTTTACAATCAATCAATAATCGCAAGGTAATTATTATATTTACTATAACATTTTAGAGTTGGCATAACCCTTCCAATATTATTTTTAATTTCTAATAGATAAATAATTTTTTTAATTACATTTTTTAGGAGCTAAACTAACCTCCAGTATACATAAAAGTACGAATTGAAAATTAGCATTATGCTAATATAAACTTTTTAATATGTAAATATATTATTACTAAATTGTATTTTAACCAAGAAAAATCATGACTGCTGCCCCAATAAGCACTGCAATTGATAATCTCACAGCTGCTTTGAAAGCTAAAATTATTCCAAATCAAGAATACTTTTTACAAGGCTCAGTACTTGACAATGCAGTTGAAGTCTTACTTCACAGGCTACGTGGTCTTTGTGACAATGTTGACACTGGTCCAGAAACATTCAATGATCATGAAATGTGCTTTAGTATAAGAAAAGCTCCACCACCGGAACCACCTTTATTCTTAAGAGTAAGACGAGCATTGGATTACCAAGATATGCCATGGCAATTAAGGTACATTGGTCAACCGGAATTAGGAGACAAATCTCAACCAACAGTTGTTCGCAGCAGCATAGATGTTGCAACTAGTAGTACAGTTGTAGATTTCCTCACAGAATTAGGATGTAGATTAGACTTTGAATATATGATTAAGGGATATATGTTTAGAAAGGGTAGGATGAAAGTGACTGTATCAAAGATCTTTAAAATGAATCAAACTGGAAAGCTTCCTGAAAGTATGGATGCTCTGTCACAGAGTTATCTTGTTGAATTGAGTGTACTTGCACCAAGCGGTCAGAATGCCATTGCTGAAGATATTCGTGTGTTTGCAGAACAGTTGAAACCACTTGTGCAATTAGAAAAAATTAGTTATATAAGACAGCATTAGTTTGCAAAAGAAATAGATTTAATCAAGTATTTTTAGGTATTAATTGTATATTTTTTTTGAAAATAGTTTCCTGTCAAAATATATCAATTTTTTACACAAACACAAATCTGCAATAGCATCTACTATTTCTATTTCTCTAATATTGTTTTGCCATAATTTTCTTTATCAAATTATTCTGTTAAAAGAAACCAATAACAAAGGTCAAATTCATAAACAAAGTTTCCACAAAGTGTAGCTTCAACTAGTAGGTATTTTGTACCTGTCCAACATCTGAATGTAAAGGTAGTTTCTATTAGTTGACAATTCAATAAATTATGTACCACTATGTAATAGCATTACAATAATAGTGATGATAAAAATGTCTAAAATTTTATTTAATGATAAAATGTATAATGAGATTATTATTTGTAAATGAATAGTTCCAATTGTTATCGTTTAAACAAACAACGAAAAATTTCATAATTAACTAATAATTGAACCATTTTGGAAAACTTCACCAGTCGTCATTCCTTTGAATGATTGCTTGAATTATGCTATCACAGTCTTGTGATTATCCCTTTGGTAATAGTGTTTACGATCAGTTTAGCTATAAAGTGATAAGTTTATAGTCATCATGGTAATACAAAACTTTCATTGCAAAACTCATTCAATCTCTTTGCATTTCATTATTTGGGAATTATATTGAGCTTTTTACTTCTCATTAAAAAGTTTAACAAATATCTACGAGTACATAAAACTTTATTAACAGCAATGTTTTATTTATTTACGAAGCAGAGTTTTGCAGTATGAAAAAATTTGCAAATGAATACTTTAAAAGTAATGTTATTTAATATTTATTAAATTAATCATGCATATCATTAATGCAAGCAACTGTCGTATATGCATAATTAATGAAAGTGCAAAATACAATGCTGCATCTATTAAATAACGTAAAGCATTTTTATGAAATTTATTTATTTTGTTTATTTCATTCCATTTTCTATTGTTAAAAGGTCTTAAAGGACACGGCTAAACGTTCCAAAAAAATTATAAATATTCCGCAAATTCTTCCAACCGGAAAAATTCAATATAAACACGATATAAACACAATAAAAAAAGATAAATAAAAAAAGTGATTTTAGCAAGAATACTTTTACAAACAAAAAATCTACAATTGAATTTTCGAGAATTGAAGGCCTATAAAAACCCAAATGCTAAACGTGTGATCTCATCTCACACACACACACGCACGCACACACACACACGTACATACTCGTAGCTTCCTTCATCCGTGAACTTGATCAATTAAATACGGAGTGTGGAATCTCGCATGCGTGCTGCGACGTACACGGACGGTCAAATCCAATGCGTCACATGACCTCGTCACCTTCTCTGGCGCGCATGACACAGCAGTGAGCACCAGCTTGGCTGTCTTGCTCGGCGGGCGAAAGCGAGAACTCACTCGTTTCGTCGCTGCCGGGCTGGCGAGGCGAACGCGTGTACATTACCGTTAAAAGGAAGGCGCAGCAGACAAGAAGAATTATTTCGTAGATAACAACCTGCCTCATCAATAACAGTGCTGTGTGCTTTACGTGCGTTCGTGTTTCAATCCCCGATGCCGCTGCCGCGGCGAGCTGTAAAACGCATTTATCGCGCGGCAGTCCTCGTCTTTAATAATTCTCCAAACAAGTGTTTCCATTTGCTTCCCTCGATGGTGATGTCAAAGTGTGTTGTGCGCGTGTTTGCTGAACAACAACCACGGCAGTGAGAAAAAACACGTGGGGATAGTAGAGTAGAGAAAGGATATGGCGAGCGTTAAGATGCTTGTCGTTACTACCGGCAGATTCCTTGGTGCTAGAGCTATCAGGCAAGCAAGGAGTTTCGGCACATTCTGCACTAATGTGAGTGGATATACGGGACTTTGTTTTCTGTTTTTCATTTCGACTTGCGTGGTTATTGCTGCGTACATACATAAATTTGTTGTTGAAGTTGGTAGAAATTTTAACGCTATGTAATGTTGTGATTCTATGATTCTATCCGAAGTGCACATACGCGGTGTTTACTTGTGCGAAAGGGGTGAGTTGAAGGTAAATAGCCTTCCAACTTCTATTTTTTCGACTCAACGATGTTTCAGTTAGCAGATTAATTTTTCAGTAAGATAACGAAATTATGACAGGGGGTTGATTGTATGCATGTATTATACAGAAAAGGTCGGAGTGTTCATGTAATGCACACGTGCAGCTTGACCTACCGAACAGAATGTTTTTTTTATACAGTTAGTTCACGTTTGCGAAAATATCTTCAAAGCTTAGAGCTCATAAATATTTTATTCCATGAAAATTGCACTGGCCATCCTTCCCGGCGGTGGTATTTATTATCGAGGATGTCTCACCGGCAGAAAAACAAGTGCTTATAAGATATTCAAACACACGTTTATAAACATTTCTGCTTTGGAAAAAAGTTATGGTAATACATTGGCTTTTCAAAAATGAAAATCAAGCTACTTCTTGAAGATCATTAAAAACTTTGATCTAGTTTATCTAGTGTCATTCTGAAGTCGCAGCGCAGGTGCCTAAAAAGTTTTTCATTGCGAGTTACTATTCTTTAACGATTTGACCCGCATACCATTTATATATTTTTCCTGCGTTTGATGCTCGCAAATTGGTCAATTGTCTTCGTGTAATTATTACTTTCTTTTCTTATATAGCTTGCGTGCAATATAGATATGAACATGTTGAATGTGTTGATGTTTCAATTACCTAATTGAATGTTAAGGTGATTATTTACACAAATGCAGACTGGACGTTGAGTTAGTCATTTTACGATAGTAATGCTGTATTTCGTCATTCATGTGTTGCGATTCTTGTAAATGATTATCGCGAGTTGTAACAATTCATTGAATCTAGCACCTTATCATTCACGATAAAAATAGTTGCTTGTCTCATGCAATTATGTCATACAACTGACATTCGCAACTTGAAAATAATAAAAACGCTGTACAATAACCCAAAAGCTCAAGACATAACTGAGACGCTTGCAATCCAAACAAAGTTAGCTCGAAAAATAAAAACAACTTCGTATTTTTCCTCGCGAGAGAGAGAGAGAGAGACAGAGACAGACAGACAGACAGACAGAGCGCCATTGTCGAACATTCCACACGGCACAGAATCAACAGAAATGAGAGCGAATGATAATACATTGATAGCTTTTCCTGCGAATCATATACACGATGTCAATTTTTAGATGGCTACGTCACCTACAGACGAGAACACGCGACGATGATTTTTGTTTTTTTCTTCTCGGACAATTTCGTTGCTTTGAGAATTTTGCAAGTTCCGTCTGTCTAATTAATACACTTTTGCGAGAGGCGTGTTACGAAGAAAGTTTATCGGTCAATAGTGAGGATTATTGAAAAATTGATTTATTTACATAGAAACGATAGTTTTAATTTTCTTGGTTATGAATTATGGTATTAAAAGGTGCTATTTATATAACTATAATAACAACTATTTATTAAAGAATAAATGATTCGTGAATAAAACTTAAAACTTTATCTCACCTCATATCAAAAAAGCTTGATCATTCCTTTGAATAAAAAATTGTTCAACAGCTGATGGTCGCGTTCCAAAATACTTTAATAAATACTCGAAAACCTTCCATTTTTTTCATAGCGTTTCAATGAAACGAATCGAATTGCAAAATCAAAATTTTCTATTGACATTATCGACCGGAGAAATAATTTAGCCAGGCAGTGAAATTCTAAAGTAGAATTCTTGAAAGCAGCCAAAAGCATTGCGTACTTCCACTCTTCGCGCATGCTTTTGTTGCTCGCTCGTCTATTTATTCCACTTGCACTTTAAGCTTCAGAAGTTCGCTGGCTAATTTAAAATAGCGTCGCCGTCGTCGCTCGCAAGCTTTTAGTAGGCGATACTCGCTCACATGTCAAATTCGCAGAACTTGACACTGCTACTGGCGGCATTTATCATTGACTGCATGATATGAAACTTTTTTTTGTATTGCAGCCGAACAGTTTGTTCATATCAAGAGACACGTGTTTGACTTGTCATTCAATAGTGGCAAAATTGATATTATCGTGGAAAACTAAATGAATTTTCTTTTTCAACATTACGTGACGTCGAATGCAATTGTCATGAAAACTTTTCATTTAATTTATAAGCAAATACTTTATCTCCGGTGATGTTTCGCGATGTAAGAAGGAGTGTAAACAAACAAGGAAAACGAAATTTTTTTATACCTTAAATATCGTACAGACAACTCACACAATCACGAGATAAGAACGTTCCAAAGTACTTTAATAAATACTCGAAAACCTTCCATTTTTTTTTCATTTATTTATGAAGCGCATGAGTAATAGGTTAAATCGCGTGTCAATTTAAATTTTGAAAGAGGGTACAAGTGTGTGCTACAAGCTTTCGGAGCATGACCAAATAATACTCTCTAAGCGTTTCCTACTCTGGTGCATTTAACGCTTTTGTGGTTTTATTTACCGGCGGGTGTCTTTAATGGCCCTCTTTTATTCTTTAATTTACAATGGTGGCTTGCGTTAATGCTTATTTTATTTTCGATATTTATTATCGAAATATGGTGTTTTACAATTCGCAGTAACATCACTGCGCTGAATAATAAACGTGGTTCCGATATAAAAAAAGCTAATAAAATTAAAAATATCATACAAAATATACGTCACCGCCGTAGTAGAAAATATTGATCAGCCGAGCATAAATTACCGCTGAATGTATAATCCAGCCCTCTATCTAAACAAAAAGGCAGTGTTAAAGAAAACCGGATGCACCGTTATACAAAGCTGTGATATTTGTCCGAATTCCGGCCTTAATTCACACGTACATGCATGCGTGCGCGCGCGCGTGTGTATTGTGTGCGTACATCCATCTGTATCCGAGTTCCCCCTACCTTCATGTGAGATTTATGATTGACGTCAAAGTCGAGACGAGAGAAACTTGATTCGATTTTACCGTACGTACCTTAATGTTTGATGATTTGGCGTCAACGTCATTGTATTATCAAGGTTCATAGTATCAGATGGACGTTTGCCCGAAAATTTAATAAATGATGAAGAGGATTCAGCGTTTGCGGATGAATTATTAGACGGTGGTCAAATTTCGGATGCGAGCATACAGTTGGTTCTGTGTGTGATTTGTTGTTACTGGCGGTTATCATTTATCGCGAGAGTGATAAGTGCAACTGAGTTTAGTAATCATACACGCGGAGATTTACTGTTGACGTGAGTCCGAGCATGTACCAAAGCCAAATTTCTTGCCGATTCTACAGAGAATGAACGATGTCGCAATGTCGTTAATCCCAGACAAATGTTGCAGATCTAATTCGTTTCGCGAGGATTCCGATATTTTGAATTCTGTAAATTGAATTACTCTGAATTATTTTTTTAATTATTAAATCCAAAAAATTATGTAATCCAATATTTCTCCCTCTTATCGTAGAACCGACCACTCACCCGACAATAATGTCCCTTATCACTCCTCGCAATCGCCAACACTTCAGCCATCTCAAAGTCGCAGGAACGACTAATTAACTTGTGCGCACGAACCGTTAATTACGAGTCCGCTCTTTGTGATTTCATTTTTTGATTAATTTTTTTTTTCGTGACCGTCGCTGCTGCTGGTTTGTGCACGCGCACGTGTTAATGCTCTCTTCGGGTCATCGGCTTTTTTTGCGTGCATTCGGCACACGTTTCGCTATATATACGTTTCCTGCCGCGTGCAACAAACACGAGCAGCCTCTAAAAGTCGATCGTGCAAATTGTTCGCTCAGAATGGACTTCTCTCAATCCGACAATGCGAAACGTGAACATGCAAGTGACAATTCTGTATTGATATATAGATTGTAGCTCGTGGAACCTCGTCCGAAATGAAATTGCCTGCTGACTATTTAATAATCATGAACGGCGGCAGCATAAATACCAGTGATTTCCGCTCTACGTGCGTAACCACATTAAAGCTATTATTTTTTAGTCTCCGTTCTGCACTCGACAAGAACTATCGCCGTTGCGTCAAGGCGAACTATAAATTTAACGAAAATTTTGGCAGGGTATCTCGTCTAGTCCCAAGGATGTCGAATACCTCTATTTTTATTTTTTTTATTTTTTTGCCGATGCTATCTGGAGCTTCTTGGCGCTGCATTTGAGATGTATGTCAATGCAACGAATAACAATGAAATGCAACTCTCATTAGAGCATTGTGGACTGTATTTCTCTTGAGAGTAACGGCGCTCGACGAGATTAGACTTTTGACTTTGCGATGAAAAGTTTGCACTTGTAATTTATACGCTTGAAACTGCTCGTTACTGGATTGCAAGCGGATAACATTTTTTAGAAATATTTCAGCTAAAAGGAATTCGCGCGTCATTGTTAAAATTACAGCGGATCGCGTTACCTTTAACGCATGCAAGACATTTTTTGGCGCACGTTCTTGGTATATTTTTAAGAATCTTCTCGAGAAACGTCAAAAGCTTGCGAACATGCGAAGCGGTCTCTCTCTCTTTCTCAACAGGTTTTAGATCGAGTTAATATCTAGGAATGAAATCCAGTTCCTGCGCGTTCGCATGTGTCGACGAACCTTTTACAGTTGTATGGAAGTCTGGAATGTCTTAACATTGTGCTTCGTATGTTGTGTCACGTCCTAAGATTTGTGGAAACAAATATTTGGATTTCGAACTTAAATTTTTCATTAAAAATAATTGAATCAATGCAAGATGAAATGAACAGATGTATACATATTTATTAAAATAATTACCATTGATTTCGTGATATTAATGAGGAGTGTTTAACGAAATGTAAAAAAAAATACGTTGACAAGTATCTCACGTATCAATATAATAACTAACTGAAAGGTCTGCAAAGTTACAAAACTGCGCTATAAAATATACTTCTCAAAGTCCTATAACCAAAAGTTATCCAATCCAACTTATTCAAATCTCTGCACCGAAGTGCCGTCGTCGTCATTATGACAACTGTGAAACATTTTCCAATAACTGCGACCATACCTTCTACCTCTCGAAGGAGATGAAAAAATGCGTCTCTGCTAAAAAGAAATTAAATACAGCGAAGCGCGGAAAATTCATGATGTAAGAAATTGGCCCAGTCGAGCGTGTGATTCGTAACAACGAGAATCAAACCGAAAAAAGTCAAGAGTTTCACTAGATAGACAATTGATAGATAAGACTAGATAGATAATTGATTCACACCAAATTTTACCCCATCTCACTGCCCAGCTCGTGCAAGATAAAATCAAAGAGGGCCGCAGCTCTGGATCCCGAGTAGCAATATATGTCGTCAAAAAGGCAATCTTGTCTTTTGTGCCTTCGATTTGCCCTCTCGTCTTCCAGCCTCGTGTATTGATGAATCATCTGTGCCGAGGGACCTTTTACTACGGGCGACAAGATTACCGGATATTGGCTCGATTGCCCAGTGACACAATTAGCCGCGCTACGTCGTCTGTCGATAAAAGAGAATGTTATATGGGCTTTTCCGTTATATGTGATTTCAAGGTTACGTTATTGTACTCTCTGTGTTCGTCCGTGGGGGACACGTGTGCTCGGAGTTCCAGAGAGCCT